>NC_047534.1:1055597-1373694 GCF_012275295.1 Melopsittacus undulatus | reverse complement strand
TTGCTGTTTCCATGGAATACTTTGTGTATTGGATGCTGTGTCTGTTGCTGGACAAAACGCCTCCAGCCCGAAGTGCTGAGATAACAAATTGAGAAGACCTGAGCCATTGTCAGTAGCCAGTAGAGGCTGGAGGTACTTCCAGGAGACTCTCATAGCCTGTAGGAAGATGAAATAGTTTCAAGCATGAAGGTTACTGTTACAGACTTTGGTAAGGCTTTAATTGTCTCTTTTCATCAGTGACACTGTTATCTGTCTCCCTACCCCCCTTTTCTTTAAGGGTGAGAGATTAGGGATCCTCAGAGCACACTTTTTTAAGGTTATTAAAGATTATCCCTCCAATGAAGATTTGCATGAACGGCTCGAAGTGTTCAAGGCTCTAACAGAGAATGGGCGCTACATCACCTACCTAGAAGAAGAGTTAGGTGAGTATCCTCTCTGCCCCTCTTCAGTTTTGTGGGAGTAAGTCAAGGGGCAGGTATCCAGTGACAAGATAAAAAGGCAGAGATAGCACTTCTGAGTAGGAAGTGCATTGTAATGATTTGTTTCCCTTCTTTAGCTGACTTTGTGCTGCAGTGGATGGATGTGGGTTTGTCTTCTGAGTTCCTTCTGGTTTTAGTGAACCTGGTGAAATTCAATAGCTGCTATCTGGAAGACTACGTAGCTGACATGGTGCAGTAAGTGTTCTTTTTTTAACTTCTACCTGCTTATTCTTGGTAAATTACAGGAGAAAGCTGCAGATCAATACATGGATAAGTGGAATCTTTTTCATTCCATCTGGATCTATTGAATTCCAGGTCACACCTGATGTTTCTGCCAATTTTTTTTGATTCTCAGTTCTTGCAGTGTTCAGATCTATTTTAGTTTAACTACATGTGCTTTTCCCATTTCATGAGGTGGATCTGATTGCATTGCCTAGTCCCATAAATGGTCTCTGCTGTTGTATTCATCTAGGCATACTGTGTTGCGTTTAAATGCAACTCTAACTTAGGAAAACAGGTTGTGGTGTTGACCAGGAGTTTGGTGTCTCTGGAAGTGTTATCAGTAGTGCCACAGTAAGGGGAATGATGAGTAAAATAACACCACTTTACTTGTCTCTTTGTAATTTGCTAAAATCATATAAATCAATCAATTATGGTGTTTTTTTCCTAACAGCAAGATATGCCTTTTGTGCATTCAGACTTCGTCATCCATGGACATAGAGGTCAGTAATTTGAATCTCTTTTAGTCCTTTAGAATTCTTTGAAACTGTAGCTTTCACAAACTCAGACCATCAAACTCTCCTTGCAGTTTATTCTCATCTTATAGGAGAACTAATACAATGCTGTGAAGTATTTGTAAGCCATTGCATCTCATACTAATAAACATTTTACTCTAAAACAGAGCATTGATAAATGTAATAAGTGAATCAGACTTTCAACAGAGCTTTTACTGGTTTACTTTCCATCTTGCAATGATTAAAGACAAAGGCAAAAGACATATTTGTATCCCTTTTGATTCCCAGGTTTCCTGGGTCTGCCAGGTTAGCATTTGACCTCCTTTATTCATAGAGAAGTGTATAACCGTTTGGTTTTTCTCCTTCCCAAAGATTTCCTTGCAAGTCCTGGATGCAGTTGTGTGCTATAATTGCCTCCCATCAGAGAACCTGCCAGTGTTCATCATCACTTTGTGCCGTACCATCAATGTGAAGGAGCTCTGTGAGCCATGCTGGAAGGTCAGAACTTCTTTATAGTCTTGGTTTTTAATGAGTTCACCATTTTAGCCTTGTAGACAAAGTGTTGGATGTGCCTGTGCATATCTGCCATAAATTTCAGTTTGATCTTAAGAGCAGAAGAAAACCTGTTTCAGGTGTTAAAGAGATCAGCACATTGTTTGTATAAGTCCTGTTACGTCCATGGAGTTTACCCATAGTTTCCTCTCAGCTGAGGAAGGGGCTTCTGTTGTGGCATGGTATCATGGTTCACACATTAGCTTGCCCTAACAGGGCAAGATCAGGCAGCTTACTGCATATTGAGGCTAAAGAGTGTTTTAACACTTGGATACTTAAATGTTCTCTTTGAACTCGCAGCTTATGCGCAACCTTTTGGGAACTCATTTGGGACACAGTGCCATCTACAACATGTGCAGGATCATGGAAGACAGGTAAAGCAGGTGTATCTAACAAACCCCAAGGAATTCAGTAGAGGTCCTGTTGAGACAAATGGGGAGTCACTGACCTCATTAGAACAAGCTGAAGGTTCTGGTGCTTAGAAATGAATTCCCTTCCTCATTATGAAGCTGAAGTGCTTGGGTTTTGACTTCCCTGAATTTTATTTTGCTTTGTTTAATGCTGTACTAAATGATTTTCATGTTTGTAAATTGCTGTACAAAGCTCTGATGTATAACAGACCTGAGTTCCTGTAGTGACAGTGCATATTCCTATTGATGCTTGTACGCTAAAATACTCCTTGCATGTGAGACTTCCCTTCCATCTGTCCTTAGAGCTTACATGGCAGATGCAGCACTGCTGAGAGGAGCTGTGTTCTTTGTTGGGATGGCTCTGTGGGGTGCTCATCGCCTCAATTCACTCAAGAACTCCCCAACTTCAGTGCTGCCTTCGTTCCTCAAGGTAGGATAGGAGGAACTTTATTCGGACATACATCTGGACCTGTACAACGTTTCTGATCACTGCTTCCTAACTGTTAACTGACTGAAATGCTTTGTGTTCCAGGCCATGACATGTCCCAATGCAGTTGTGTCTTATGAGATAGTTCTGTCCATAACACGTCTCATAAAGAAGTATGGGAAGGAGCTGCAAGCTGTAACGTGGGACATCCTCTTGGACATCATGGAGCGATTACTGCAGCAGCTGCAGGTGAGTGCTGAGCCTGTCTTGGTGTGCTTTCAATTGAAAGACCTTCCTGTAAATATGTTGGCAAATTGGTCTCGTGTTTTTACACTCAAACGAGCTTTGAAACTGAGTGAAGGCTGAGTCCAGTTCTGTGCTTCTCAACTGAGTTTTCTGTTTGCATTTCAAAGCTGTCACTTTCTGGTAAGGTAGAAGTCTTTTAGGAATGCTTTTGTCTCTGTTTCAGAGTTTGGAGAGCCAAGAACTTAAGACCATTGTACATGATCTTTTGACTACAGTAGAAGAACTCTGTGACCAGAACGAATTCCATGGCTCTGAAGAGAGGTTTTTTGAGCTGCTGGAAAGATGTGCTGATCAGAGACCAGTAAGACTTGCATATTATTGTCTTCCTTTGTTGCCAGTTGAATCTGTTTTGTTACTTAGTACATTGAAAGTTGGGAGTCCTAAAACAGCAAGTGGGCAGAAAATCACAGCAATGTCTTATATGAGCCTTATTCTTGGCGTGGGGACTGGGGAATATATATATTGTATTTGCTTATACACTAAAAGAAAAAATTCTTGATCTCTCTGTGAAAGGAATCTTCTGTATTAAACTTGATAACATACAGAGCTCAGTCCATTCATCCTGCCAAAGATGGCTGGATTCACAACCTGCAGATGTTAATGGAGAGATTCTTCAGGTATGAAATCATAACTGTGTGAGTACAAGCCACTTTCAAATGTTTCTTGCTGTGTTTCTATGTTAGATAATTTTGTTTTCTGAAGTCCTCATGTTAGTTAGGCTGGTAAGAAGCATGGCAGCTCCAGGGCACAGCATCTGAAGGGATTTTGTTTAACAGAAGAAAAACTTTCCACTGAGCTATTTATGCTTCCTTTTTAATCTCTTTATGTCCATTGGATGGTGCTATTCCAGTTAGCTTAGGCAGTTATGTGTTCCACTCCACAGTACTTCCTAGTTCTGACACCAAACAAGACCTTCATTTTAAGCATCAGGATTGCATATGGTTATCCAGTATTAAAGTTATCTGGTTTTAAATTGGGGCTGCTAAAAGTATTCTTGTGCTCTAAAATACCAGCATACAGCAGTAACAGACTTCTGTCTCATCTGTGAAATGCTGCCAAAGAGCAACTCTTCCTTAGTGCCATATGTGTGGTTTTAGATTTGCTCACCAGAGCACTTATTCTTCTGCCATGTGCTTCCTAGCTTGGACTGGAATGGGAAAATAGCACTTAGAGGTCTCCAGAAGTAGTAAAAGCTGATTTGGGATTCCAGGTTCAATTCTTGAATCTGATTTCATATGTAGAGATGTTAACTGAAGGCTCAGCTGATTTCTAACAGTTATTGTGCTAACTCTTAAGAAGTTTCTTAGTTTAGTTTTACCTTCCTTTTACCTTCTCCCCCCTTCCCTAAATATCAGCACCTTCATTTTATTCATCTTGAATTTGTTTTTCCCATTCTAGGAACGAAAGTCGTAGTGCTGTTCGGATTAAAGTTCTGGATGTCTTGTCCTTTGTCCTGAGTATTAACAGACAATTCTATGAGGTGTGTGTTTGTCTGTTTCTGATGATCACATGTGGGATCCGAAGTGGGTGGGGACAGGAAGGAACAGAGGTGCTTCTTGGTTCCCTCAAGATCTGTGGAAATATGACACTGCTGCAGGTTTCCTCTCTTTCTCTAAAAACACTGTGCCTAGAAATCTCTTTCAACAATCTATTTGAGCCTGGGCTCAAAGTCAATAGGATAGATGAAAACCAAAGCATTGAAGTGCAGCAAAAGTCTGAAGTGTTTGGAGGGGAGAGGAAAAATCAAGGAACCAGCAGTTGAGGAATAAACCTGATATCAATGTTCTTTTGTTTGTAATGATTTGTCTCTTGAATGTGCTGACTGAACAGGGGACAGCAAAGGCTCATTAAGGTGTGTCCTCTTGCAGGAGGAGCTGATAAACTTGGTTGTGATCTCTCAGCTGGCTCACATTCCAGAGGATAAAGACCATCAGGTCCGAAAACTGGCCACTCAGCTACTTGTAGACCTTGCTGAAGGCTGCAACACACATCACTTCAACAGCTTGCTTGATATCATAGAAAAGGTGAGGTAGAGCTTTTCCAGTTGTCAGTAGCATCACCACACCTTTTGACACATCCTCTTACTGTGATTGAGGGGACCAACATGTGACTGTTACCAGTTGTGTGGCTGAGCAGGATATTGTAACACTGGTGGGTTTTGGGGATGCAAGTCTGAAGTGCAGAGCTTTATCAATGCACATTTAAGCTACCTGAAAGGACTTGCAGAATTTCCACCAAGGATGACTTCCTGTGGTCCTTCCTGACCTTCCAGGATGGAAATAAAGGAAGGGTTTGTCACAGATTTAAACAGTGCTTTTCTTTTTAAAAGGTGGCTGCACATTCTCTCTCATCTCCTTCTGAACTGGAAGAGAGGGACTTGCTGTCATACTCTGCTTCTTTGGAGGATGTCAAGACAGCAGTTCTTGGACTCCTGATCATTCTTCAGGTAAATGCTGCAGAGCATTAAACATGTCTTCTTCAGAGCAGTCTGCTGCTGCACTTGGCTTTTTAGATAAAAACTTTCCCACTGTTAAATATTTTGCCTTTTGTTTCTCCCACATAATATTTTACCTCTTGTTTTGGTCATTCCTTTTGCTTTCGGATACTGTATCACTGTTTGCTAAATGTTTCATTTGCCTGATTTCCCTTGTACAATGACTGTGAGCACATTTCCATGTGTGGAGGGTAGATACGTTCATAAACTAGCAGAAAGGGAGTGGTTCATAACCTTGAATAGATGTGTTGTGTTTTGGGTAGTGTGTTCTGAGATACGGTTAAGCAGTTGTGAAGGTTGTCCCAGCCAGTGCCCTTCTGGAGCGGGGCAGAGTTGCTCTGGAGTCTCTGCAGAGGTTCTGCTTGGAGCCATCTGTTCATCTTGCTTTCAGGAGCAAGTTTTTGCTGTGTTGTTCTTGAATTCTTAATGCAAATACACATTTATAGAATAGAATGGTTAGAGTTGGACAGGACCTTAAACACCATCTAGTTGCAGTCCCTCTGCCACAGGCAGGGAACATTTCTGAATAGAATTGTGAGCCTGCCTTTTGATTTGTGTTTCTGCTCCTCTCTAGACAAAGCTCTACAGCTTACCCTCCAGCCACGCAATGCGGGTGTACGAGATGCTGATCCACCATGTCCAGCGCCACTATATATATGCATACAGCCTTGCTGTCGCTAGCAGCATCAGATTGCAGGTATGAGGGGTAACTTGTGCTTTCAGGTCAAGAGCTGCATGTTCTCGCTGCAATTTGTGGGAGGCAGGTGGGGAATGTGTGCTCTAGAGCTTGCCAGAAGTAGAATGAAATGTTTCTTGGCTAATAAAAGTATATATATGTACTGTAACACCAGAAGTGATGCCTCCTCCAGAACTAGCCACACATCTATTAAAAATCTCCTTGTACTTGCAGAAGTATCACATGGGGAGGTGGGAGAGTATTCAATTGGCTTAGGGTTTGTGTGATTCCAATGTCTTCTCTGTTACAGGTATTTGATTTCCTGCTGATGCTTCGAGCTGACTCCCTCCACCGCCTTGGTCTTTCCAACAAGGATGGGGCAGTGAGGTTCAGCCCTTACTGTCTGTGTGATTTTGTGTAGGTTTCTCATCACATTAAGCAAAAGCTGTTTTCCAAACTATTTGATACTTTTGCATGAGCTTAGTGGTCCATCTACAATCCACAGTTTTTCTAATTCTTCTCAATCCTAATGTATCAGCCTGTACACAATCTATAGTTACAGCCTAGGATTGTCTCAGTAACCCATCAGTGAATTATTCTTACTAATCAATTACCTACAGAGCTCTCGATGAGATGTGAAATTTCTGTTCCTGCTCACAAAACTTCACCAAAATGTTTGCCATTGCCCTCCTCAAACCAGTTTTCACATTGAGGTTTGCTTCAATGGATCTGTCTGGTTTTAATGTTATAGCTTGGTCTGAAATGCTTTGGGTAACATGCCCCAAAAGAGATCTTTCTGAATTTGCTATGGGTCTGGGTGGAAAAATCCTTAACCTGACCAAACTGACCCATTGCTGTCTGTCTACTGTCAGTCCTGTGGGTTTTAATTGACAGTGCAGTTTATGTTGTTGTTTGGTTGTTAAACTGACTACCAAATAGGGTAGCACTGTAGGTCACATGAACAGTAGGCTGTTCCAATCTTGATTTTACATTACATGCATTTTACATGTATTGTTCTCCTTTTCCATGTTGTAGAGAAGCAGAGAAGAGGACTTCTGAGAAGAAGCCTACTGGTACACTCTCTCCACCTTCCGGAAGTCCCAGTGTGCCTTCCCAAAATACCACCATTCGCATCGGGCACCTGCCATACTCCATGGTCTTTGGCGTCCTTCTGCAGTGTTTGAAGCAAGTATGTCCACTTTTAACGTCACAATTCATATGAACTGTGTCCATATAAACCAGCTGGCTAGAGAATTCTATCCCAGAGTATCTAAATACCATCTGAAAAGCAATATGTAAATCCTCCTTGGGCAGAATCTGTGTATAATCATGTAGCTTTACAACCAGCAGTGGGAGCACCAATTCAGCTCTTCAGAAACTAAGCAAAGCTTCAGAGCAGACAAGGGCAAAACGTGTGTGTTATCAAAGATCAAATAAGTCCTCTTGTTTCTGAAAAGACATTTGAAACTAAAACCCTCCTATTGAAAGTGTTTGAAGTATTTTGAGGACTGATAAGTATTCCAGTTGTTTATAAACTGTAAATAGAAATTGTTCATTAGTGTTGTATTGGCCTTAGTTATGTGCTGAGGTTGTCTTGCTCTGGAAGTTAACTTGTGCTAAAGGTTGGGAGAGCTGAATTCTGCCTCTGTCTTTTTGAGCTCAGGCAGATCTGGATACAAGTTGTCTTCCAGTTTGTGGTGCCAATATTGCACCTAGAGCTGGATGACAGACAGGAAGTAACTTGACAGCTAAATGCCACCTCTTTTTATATAGCTATCATGACAAGACATACAGCTGCCTAAGAAATGGCAGAGGATTAGTCTGGCTTTCAAACTGAACTGAAATCATACCAAAATCTTCCACCTTAATTTCTTCTTCCTTTCCAGGAGACAGACTGGAAGGTGTTGAAGTTGGTCCTCAACAAATTACCTGAATCCCTCCGTTACAAAGTGCTGTTTTTAACCTCTCCTTGTAACATAGACCTTCTGGCCTCTGCACTGAGCTACATGGTAATGCCATGCACCCTACTGATGTACAGTCACCACATCCTTAGTTTGCTTGAGAGCTGGTTAGAGTTGGTTGGGGTTCAGTCTAATATTCTGAAGATTAACATGCTGTTTGTCAGTCCACACTCACCTTCCCTTTTTGTGAGGGCTGTTTTAGATACAGAAATAGATAATAATGAGTGTTCTTTCTCTTTGTACATATGTAGACATGTAAAAAGGGAGCTATAGGCAGTGCCTATCTGTTGTCTTTTAGAGTGTGTATTTAGTGTGAGGCTTCTAACTTACTGTGTGATCTGTCAGCTCACAGACAAAAAGACTACTGACAGGCTCCACGGTACCCCAGAAGGCTTTTCTCGCACAGATTTGCATCTGGCTGTTGTTCCAGTACTGACAGCATTAATATCTTACCATAATTATCTGGACAAAGCTAAACAGGTACGGGGGAAGTAAGAGGGTGAGGGGGGACAGGGCAAAATCCTGTATAATAGAGCATGTACTCACACATGCTGTTGAGGAGACTTAAGTTGCAGGTTGCTGGGTGACTTCACCATCTGCTGGAAGCTCCTGCTAAACATAAAAATTCTGTTTAATGAGAAACTGAAATATTTAATTTCTAAAATACTTACTTGATTAAAGTCCCATCTTAAGATTTTAGCCTAGAGTATATGCAGTGTTATGTGTCAGTACATTTTGGATTTGAATTCGTGTGCACCATACAGGCCTTGCTGTATGATACGTGGCAAGCCATTCTGAAATGCTGTCTGAAGCCAGGAGATGGTAACTCAAAGGTTTTCTCTTTCCCTATATCATGGCTTTTCTTTCTCTTTTACTCTTGTAGCGTGAAATAGTGTATTGCCTGGAACACGGTCTCATTTACCGCTGCGCAAACCAGTGCGTTGTGGCACTCTCTGTCTGTAGTGTCGAGATGCCCGACATCATCATAAAGGCACTTCCTGTCTTAATAGTCAAATTAACCCACATTTCTGCTACAGCCAACATGGCAATCCCCCTCTTGGAATTTCTTTCAAGTGAGTTGGAATGTTCTTGTACGTTTGACCTCCTGTAGTTGTATTGTTTGCGATGAATATGGGCGTTTTGATTGTGTCAGTCATATGGAATGCATTGTAAGGGTTTCTTGGCTTTTCGTGATGCCTTTGCACCATCCTCAACATATAAATGTTTGATCATCTCTTGTTACTTGTTCTCTATTTAAAGCACTGGCACACCCTAAAGAGGGTTGTGCTTTGTGTAGTACAGCCATGCAGTGATCGGAAATGCAAAGGTGCTTTCTCCACCTTGTTGCTTTTAACTTAAACAGCATGAAATTGTAACTTGATTTTAACTCTGTATCAGCTGATGGTTTAAAAGAAACAAACCAAATTAAGCTGAACTGTGATATTGAATAGTTTGTGTTCAGACCTAACCCATATTGGTTTCCTTTTTGACCTATTCCAGCTCTAGCCAGGCTGCCTCACCTCTATAGGAACTTCGCAGCAGAGCAGTATGCCAGTGTGTTTGCCATCTCCCTACCATACACAAACCCTTCTAAGTAAGTTCAACCTAATCTGTAAAATTAATGAGACATGCTTTATTTGTAGTACTTGGGTCAAGGTTATTTACTGGATATTGCTCATTCTGGTATCTCCAGGCTTTTTCTGAAGAAGGGGCATGCTCACCTTGGTTGAAATACCTGTTTTTCTCAAACAGGACTTTTAAGGGTTTTGCCTTTATGCTTACGGTTTCTCAGCTTGAAAATCCCTTCTGTTCAGTTGTGGAATGGCATCATAATGCAGCATGAAACTGTGGCAATCTCTGTGCTGTTTTAGGTTTAACCAGTACATCGTTTGCCTGGCCCATCACGTGATAGCGATGTGGTTCATCCGGTGCCGCCTTCCCTTCCGAAAGGACTTTGTCCCCTTTATTACAAAGGTAATGGACACTACTGATTCAAACAGTATCTAATACAAATGATGCTATTCTAATAAAAATAATGGTTTGAGAAGATTAGAGCTTCTCTTTGAAGCTAGGAAACTTCACACAATCATAGAACTGTTTAGGTTGGAAGGGACCTTAAAGCTTATCCAGTTCCAGCCCCTGCCATGGGCAGGGACACCTTCCACTAAAGGAGGTTGCTCCAAGCCTCATCCAAGCTGGCCTTAAACACTGCCAGGAATGGGGCAGCCACAGCTTCTCTGGGCACCCTGTGCCAGTGTCTCACCACAGCATCTTTTTCATAGCTGACTATGGGTTCTGCATCACTGCAGTCTTCCAGCTGCTCTTCCTGCCCATTCAGACTCTGACCTGTTTGTCTCAATCGGCAGGGTTTGCGCTCAAACGTCCTCCTCTCCTTTGATGACACACCTGAGAAGGACAGTTTCAGGGCTCGCAGTACAAGCCTGAACGAGAGGCCAAAAAGGTAAATGATATTTGACTCCAGAAGGGTCTTGTGTTCCCTGTTCTCGTCCTCACACCCTTCCCTGTGTTTTCTGAAGGAGGCTGGGTCTAGTCATCCAACATCTGACAGTGCATTTAAGCAAGCAAAGTAAACCTCTTTAGGTCAGGGGATTGGGAAGAGACAAATGTAGGTTGGTAAGAAGCTGGAATCAAACCAAGCTGACAGTCTGCTTGTCCATCAGAGGGCATCACTGGCTGTTCTGTAAACCTTTGCAGGAAGGTGTAGGGCTTTTTGTTGTTAATATTTGAAAAGCAGCAGTTCTTTCAGGTTGATGTCAGTACTGCGCTAATAGAATACCTGTTCATAGCCTAACTCCTTTTGATGGTTGATCTCTAACCACTACTTAAATGGTTGCCAGAGACATTATGATTAGCAGCCTGTGTAAATGGAGAGAGCCAGTGCTGTGTTTTCCCATAGTGTTCTCTGTCAAGTGTTTTGGGTGGCAGGCAGCTGCCTTCTGTGTATCTGGATGTCCTGATCCTTCTTTTGAGTCTCAAAGCCATTATGTCAGTTTGAAGCAAAGCTTCATGTCTTCAGAAGTCAGAACATATCTTACCAGCAGTCTTTCAAAGTAACATTTGCCACAATAGGAGAATATTGCTTGGCAGGCATTCAGGGTTTCTCTAATGTCCTTTTTACCTGCAGGGCTTGCCTAAATGGGTTCACTTAACTTGCTTCAGTGTTAATGTGCATAAGCATACAGTGGCATTTGCACCCTGGGGAAAGTGCCTCTACTTTAACTGCAAGGCTCAAGGAGTATCTTGCAATGAAGAAACACCATCCCTGCCCTAATGCTATAGCTGTAAACCCTGTTTGTGTTTCATCTCTCCCATCTCCTCCTCTTTCATTCAGAAACTTGGAAGAGAAGCCTTTTGACACTCGTCTCTTAAATTAAAATTTCAACTAATCTTTTTTTTTCCCCTTTTTTCCCCCAAACCTGTTAAATTTACCAGGTTGGAATACTACTGTATCTAAAGGCTTTTGCTAACGCTGCTGGATCACCCCACAGAAATCTCTGCTAAGGAGTGTGGGCTGTACCCAGGCAGCAACCTGAAATACCAGAACTGCTGATGCCACTGCCTCTGGGGCTGGCTGAGCTTGGGTTCTGGCCAAGAGAGAGGAAATGGCTTGGAGCAGATACCTGTTTCCTTGCTTGTGAAGCTGCTGTGCTTGGTTTTCACTCCTTAAGCCCAAAGAATAAGTGCCCTGGCTGAGGTGCTGGGTGTTGCAGGAGATCCAAGATCCTAACGGTTCCCAGCGATGTTGGTGTAGTGATTATGTCAGGGTATGAGCCTGTGCTCTCTGCAGTCACATCTCCAGCTGTGGCCAAAAGTGATCTCTCTGAGGTCATTGGAAGGACAAATAAATTCTGATCCCTCCAGGTGGCCACCTGAAAGGTAATACTTCACTGAAGGGAACAGCAAATAAGTCCTGTTGAGAAAGAGCCAGAAGGGTTAAATTAGGATCTGCCTTTTATATATGGGGATGTGAACTGCTGAGCCAGCTGTGAGATCCGAATTAGTACTCAGGCAGGCATGCATCTCAGCTGTGCTAATTAAAGTGCCTCTTAGGTGTTAATTGCTGTCATCTCCCACATGTGGTTGGCACCTGATGGTGTAAAGGCTTATCTTTATGTTCTAGTTCAAAGTCAAGCGGGTTACCTCTAGCCACCTGAAATAAGATAGCTTGTTGGACACAAAAGCATCCCACAGTCAGCAACAGCAAGAGGGTTTTTGTCCTCTTGCCCTTTGATCTGTGCAGTATGAGAAAGATCAGTTGTGTATAGATGGGCTGAGTGTGTCTGACTGGTCCTGGGTGTTGTGTGATTCAGGGTAGAAGCTCAGATTTGGGCCAGGCCTAACACAGGTAGAAATGGCTGATACATTTCGATGTGTCCTTGTATTGGTAAAAGCATTTTAGGATCAGGTCTCTGGAAGTAATCAGGTTTTTAGCTGTGCTGATTTGGGGCAACACAAGAGGTGGTTGAACTGCACAAAACTCAGACTTCACACACACTGGTGCCAAATCAGGCTTCAGGTGCTCCTGCCTTTGTTTAACAGCGCAGTATTCCAACTGTCATTTCAATCAGTTTGGTTTTTGTTTTAACTTGTACTAATTTCATTTGTTTCGTAGCACATTTAAAACCTTGGTTTCAGAATTGTGGTTTGTCTTTTTGATGCTTTCAGCTCTGCTTGTTTGTACGATTTAATTTGTGTTTTCCTTTTTTTGGCATTTGTTTGATTTTCCATCACCCTCCGGGATCCCCCAATATTGACCCTGTGACCTGTGACTTTTCAACCTACATCCCTACAATGATTTCCTCCCTTCCTGTGACCTCTTTTGGGGCTTGGTGCTTCTCCACCTAGTAGTTTAAGACTAGCCAAAAATGCAAAGCAAGGCTTGAATAACTCTCCTCCAGTGAAAGAGCTGAAAGAATCCTCTGCAGTTGATGCCTTCCGATCCCGCAGCATCAGTGTGTCTGAACATGTGGTCCGCAGGTAGAGGCACTTTAAATGGGGAGAATCCAAGAGCATCTCAGCACTTGGAAATTTGACTGCAAGGGAGGGTGGATTTGCATGTGGGATGCTTGCATGATGTTGGTATGCAATAAAAAACTGGCCTTAGCTGCAGACGAAGGTTTTGGTGTCATGGTTATCCCATGGCTTCCCAGTGCTGGCTAAGGGCTTGTGGCATCATACCCTGTGCTCTGTATGGTGACTTTGCCCTATTCTCTGATGCTTTAGCAAATTTCTCTTTTCAAAGTAAAGACGGTGAAGGGGGAGAAACCAAACCCACAAAACACCAAAGGAAAAAGGTTGCATTCTGTGCAAGTGAGAGTCCTGGTTAAAACTTCAGCCTTCTAAGCAGTGACTTGCACCAGGAGAGGCTTTTGATACTGTGCAAAGTTACATCCAGGCCCTCCTCCCAGACTAGGAGTAGTTCTGGCCTCAGTTTGGGGTTTGTTCCTTGAGGCAAAGGGAGCTGATGGAAGTGTGATGCCATGAGATGTATGCTCAGCCTGTACGAAGCAACTGCTTTCATGACTAAAGCAAACAAGTTTCGATTCCAGCCATTGATTTGCTCACGTGAAAGATGAAACAGTTTGTTCTAGTTTTGAAAACGTTTTCCTGGATCACTTCCCTTGAGTGTTAAACTGCTGCTGTAACACGTTGGTTGAAAACCTGAACCTGAAGATTGGTGCCTTCATCTGTCAGTGGAACTTTGCTTTCTGTGGTTTATATTTGACTATAACTGCATGGTGTTTGGGGGAAAGACATTGAGTTGTGAGTATGATTCTGGCACATCATTCTCTGATATCCCCATTAATCTATTAGGTGTTTTCTTCTCTTGTATTATATGGAAATGGTGACAACTGGAATCTCCTGTAATTACCCTTAATGATGCCAAAGAAGTTGCCACGTCATAAAAAATCTGGCTGTACCTCAGCTAGACTTGTATTCTGATGGCATAAGGAGTTGTCTCTATGATATCCTGCAGTTGTTACAACTGCATTGCTAACTTGGCTGATCCGAAGGCAGAGCTGCTCTCTATTCCCGTGGCAGTTTCCTGTTCAGAGTGCAATTTTTTTCTATTTCAAGTCAAATCAGGTTTTACATCACTGTTGAATTTGGAGGAAAAAGATCAATACGTGAAAGGGATGCAACAGAGAAAAAAGCTAACCACAGGATCATAAAGTGAAGTCTGGAGTGCCCTGATTGATGGCTCATGGGCAGCATTTTGCCTGGGGAACTGTGCAGGTCATGGGACGCTTGCCCTTACTATAGAGTAGTGAACTCAAAGCATGGTGCTGCCTCTTACTATTTGCTTGGTGCACTTGCCCATGGGCCACCAACATCAGAGAGCACTGGCTTGGCCGAGTCAGCTGGTGGACATAGAAACGTTTCTCAGTCTCTCAAGCTAAAATACCCTTTCTGCAATGACAATCTGTGCAGCACAACATGAGGCTGATGCAAAACTGTGTGTATGATGCTCTGGGTTTAAGGTCTGGCCACCTCTCTGATCTGGCACATGCATGTATCTCAGGTCGTTCTGCATCACTCTGTCTTTCGGGTGACAGGGACAAGCGTTTTGCAATGCGATGTGTCAGTTGGAAACATTCTCTTCTAGTCGGATACAAACCTCCATCACCAGCTCAAGCCTGGGCTCTGCAGATGAAAACTCAATGGCTCAGGCTGATGACAACTTAAAGAATCTCCACCTGGAGCTCACAGAGACCTGTCTGGATATGATGGCTCGATATGTGTTTTCAAACTTCACTGCTGTGCCTAAGAGGTAGGGGCCAGTTTGGGACAATGGGAGAGATGGTTTTGATTGAGGTTTATCTTTCTCTTTATTAGTGGAAAATCACCATGACACATTGGATGTTCTGGCAGGCGCAAGCTCCAAAGCTGTTACTTGCAGATAGAATCTGACTTGGCTAACCATGAGGTTAGATGAGAGAAGTCCATTGGAGCCAACCAGCCTTTGCCTCAGCCTTGAACTCTCCAGAAAGAGATGCCTTGAAGGCATGCTGTCTATGAGCAGTGCTTTGCTCCTTCTCCTTGCTGCAGAATCAGTCGTTGCTGCAGACCTGAGTGTCATGCCAGCTGGCTTCAAAGGGAGGGCAAGGAATTTTCTTGCTAGCCTTTCCCGGAAGGAAACACAGAGCTCAGACAAGGCTTGTTCCCTTCTGCTCTGTGATGTGTCCAGGACTAAACTGTTTTGTAAGGTGTGTCCTGTAGTACTACTATCAATTGATATTAAATCCCTTATCCTGATGGATAACGTGTATGTGGACCACCAGAGGATACACTGAAAATGCTGTATAAAGAAGGAAAGCAGGCAGCACCTCCTGCACAGTAACACGAAATAAGCCATCTGTGTAGGCTCTATTCTCTGTTGTCTTCATTACCAGTGTGTTTCCAGGTCTCCTGTGGGTGAGTTTCTGTTGGCCGGAGGAAGGACAAAGACATGGCTGGTTGGTAACAAGCTGGTGACCATCACTACAAGCGTTGGAACAGGGACAAGGTCCCTGCTTGGCCTAGACTCTGGAGAGCTCCAAAGCAGCACAGAATCAAGGTGATTTTCTCTCCCATTTCTAAATATTCCCACTTTACAAAGTCTCTTAAAGCACCAGTTTTCCTCTGACCAGAAGAGAAATATCTTATTTGTCCAGCATGACTAATTCCTCTCTCAGTATCATCAACATCTTCTTTTTCCACAGCTCAGACCCTGTTTTGCAAGTGAGACAAACAAAAGAAGCTCCAGCAAAACTGGAATCTCAAGCTGGGCAGCAGGTTTGCAGAAGCTCTCGCAACAGAGTCCGATCCATGTCTGGTAAATTCCTACCCTGGAGTCTTACTGCCATTTCTGGAGCTGTGTCATAGGCTCAAGTGTTAGTCCCTACTGAAGAGAGCTGTGCCTAAGCTCATTTGAGAGTCTGGACCTGTCTGGTATTTAACGGAGGGCAGGTAGCTCAGCTGTTGGCCTCAGGAGTGGTGCTGCTCCTCCTGCTTCCCTCTCCTTGCAGGAAAGCTTTGGGGATGGATTAAGTGGGGAGCACTGGCAATGAGAATCACCTATGTTTATCCAACCTCCTGGTTTAGAAGAAACACATAGAAGGTTAAATTCTCTTGGGTTCCTCTTGTGGTTTAAACCCAGCTGGCAGCTAAGAACCAGTTTATATGCTGGTCCATTTATATAGCACAATGTCCTATGGTCTGGAATATCCCTGTGTCCAGCCAGGGTCAGCTGTCCTGGCTGCGTCTCCTCCTGGCTTCTTGTGCCCCAGACTCTTCACTCCCAGAGCATGAGAAGCTGAAAAGCCTTTGGCTTTAGGGTAAGCACTGCTCAGCAACAGCTAAACCATCAATGTGTTACCAGCATTGCCCTCATCCTGCACCCAAAGCACAGCACTCTACCGGCTCCTAAAATTAACTCTGCCCAGCCAAAACCAGGACAGTTCCCAGTATTGTGCATGCAGCTCCTAGAATAGCTTAAAAGACTTACTACTAGTGAGATATTCTCAGTGCTAACTCATCGTGGCTTTCCCTTCTGTCTTGTGTCTGTCTCACCAGGTGGTCATGCCTTACGTGTTGGTGCCTTAGACAGCTCGGCCTCCCATTTTCCCAGTGCTTCAGCTTCCCAAGGGACACAGGGTGCTCCTGCTCCTGCATCTCGGTCAGAGAAGACTAATCCTGCTGCACAGACACCTCTGCAGAAGGAAAAAGCAAACCTGGCTGCGTATGTCCCACTGCTGACACAGGGCTGGGCAGAAATCCTGGTGCGCAGACCCACAGGTATCTTCACCTGAGTGTAGAGTGAGCTCCTGTGACTCCAAAGCAGAGGCTGAAGGAAGAGCTGTATTTAGTCACAAACAGAGCTCTTCACTGCTTCCTGCCTCTTGAAGCTAATACAGCTGATACTTGATTCTTTGAAATCACTTCCTAGTGGTTTTAATCTGCAAAAGACCTGGGAAAAGACTTCAATTTCTATATTAAGCACTGTTACAGAAACAGCCACATAATATCAACCCTACTCTGCATTTCCCATTTTCACAAGGAATTGTCTGTATCAGCTGAAAATTGCCTCCTGAGGGAATAACTGGCCTGGTGTCATGAATTAAAATACCTGAGTGTTTTGGATGTCTTTTGGGAATCTGCTGTAGTAGGTTTCTTGAAGGGCTCGGGGTGAAGTACAGAGCACTTACTGAAGACAGAGTATTAGTGAAGTGGTTCTCCAAGTGCAGGAGAACTGAGAAGTTGATCTGGTTTGGTTGTTGCTTGCAAAATCCAACCCAATTTGTGCTTTCTTTGATGTGAGTTGTGAACTTCCTGGAGCTGGGAGTTAATGCTCTTCCCTGCTTCCCTCTTACAGGTAACACGAGCTGGCTGATGAGCCTGGAGAACCCGCTCAGTCCCTTTTCTTCAGATATCAACAATATGCCCCTGCAAGAGCTCTCGAATGCACTCATGGCTGCAGAGCGATTTAAAGAGCACCGAGAAACAGCTCTGTATAAATCCCTCTCTGTCCCCTCCTCCAGCCTGGCCACTGGGACAACCAAACCATCGCTTCTCCAGCGCTCCAACACAGGTGAGAGATGTCAGGCCAGTGGCGTGCCCAGCATAGCTCTCCCTACCATCTTTAAAGTGTGTTGAAGTTACTGCAGGGCTTTAGAACAGTAAAGTTGGTAGCATGAGGAATAACACAGCAGGGAGAAAGGGAATTTGTTCTTGTCCCAGGTTTTCAGTGAAAAAATTCCCTTCCTCCTTGCTTGTGATGTTCCATCAGAAAAGTAGCTCTCTTTCTTGAAGAGAGGACTAATGGAGCTTCTTTGGAGGAGTAATGTGTTTTCTGCTGTTTCCCAAATGAAAATGAACAAAGTCATGGACTTTTCCCCCTCTTCCATGTGTTTGGGGCTGATCTGGGCATCCCATGTGTGGATGGATCTTCCCATGCAGCGTTTCCATTTCCATTTGTCTTCAGTATTGGAGTTTGAGAGGGCACTGAGAGCTCTAGGTTCCTGGAAGAACCTACAGCATGAGAGAGCAGAATGCAAATCCTGTTGGCTGTGGATTTATTCACTTCTTTAAAGGAGCATTTAGCCTTAGGTTCAGTTGAGTCACTTGACTTTCTTTTGATGGTTTTAATACAGTGGCCAGGGCTGTATTGACTTGGGTGCTAGTTCCCTTCCAAGATAGCTGTTAATCCTGAGGTTAGTGTTGACCCATAGCTGTGATTTGTAAAGCTGGATATAAGTCCTGCCTCAGAGCTGTTATCAACATCTGACACTGAGGCTCTTGGCACTGATAGCACTATCAAAACCAAGCAGTGGTAGCAGCAGACAAGGCTTTTTAGGGGAGGTGCCATCAATGGTATGGATGGTGGGGAAATCGGGTAAAAAAGCTGGATTTTGGGGTTGTTTTAGACAGGTCAGGGTATGATTTTAGGATTTCAGGATGTGTGAACACAAAATTAGAATCAAAATCAAATTAGTACCTTAGAAAAAACTCAACACATTAAAATACTTATCAATGAACACTTCTATTTGTGAACACTATGAATCTGTGATACATAGGTGCTAACTGATGAGTTGACAGAAGCTCCCACCTCAGTGCCACTCCTGTGGCAACCTGAGAGCATCATTTTGGCCACATTCTGCTTACCAAAACTTCAACAGGATACTTGCCAGGCCTGGCTGGTGGATGGGTGTTTGGAAGAAGCATTGTTGTCAGACTATCATGTGCATGTTCTTCCTCTTTCGAGGTTAAAGCTATGGGAATCATATCCATATTGTGGGTTTAAATAGAATCCTTTGCTGGAAGTGTGTAGCTCAGGAAAAGCTCAGGCTGGTTTGCTGTGTGTGCTGGGGCATCACGGAGGAGTTTTCTGTTTCTAAACCTCCCCCAGATGCATTCTTCAAAGAGAGCAGCTCCAGTCTGCATTGTTTGAATGTGTTTATGCCTCTTTATTCATGTTGAGACCTTGTACCCTTATAATACCCCTTCGGCATCTTAGTGAGCTTATCCCAGCTTGTTCTTTCCTTTGTTTTTGTTTCTTCCTTTGTTTATTTTAAACTGGGCTCTTGGTTACATTTTAAACTCTGTGCTTTTTAATTTTTTACTTTTATTTTGTTTGTTTCATATAGTCTCTCCTTCCTTTTGATGTAGCTGCTCACTTGATTTCCCTTTGCAGTGGCCTCTTTCTCTTCCATGTACCAGTCCAGTTGTCAAGGGAAGTTGCACAGGAGCATATCCTGGGCAGGTATATTTATATATCTTTAAGGAAACACCAAAACCAGTTAAAAAGTACTGCCATAGAAGAACACCTCTGATTCATAGCAAATGTATCCTTCATACTTCATCCTCCCCTTCCATGTCTGCTGTCTGTCCCCAGTCTCATTACTCTCAACAAATGGGATCTTGACTAGCATGAAGAAGTCCAAGCCAGATCCAACATTTGCAAGTGCAGACAATAAAGCAACCTGAGCTGTAGCTGGGGGGGGGCTGGGAGTGGGAAATGAGCTGTCCAAATGGCACAGGAATTGAATTACTTGTTTTCAGCTTCACTTGACGATTGGCTTTTGTGTTCTGCTAAATGGAAAAGCTCCCACTTCTGAGAACAGCATAATGTGCTGCAGGACAAGCTGCCCTGAAAGAAAGTCCCATGCTACTCAGCCCACAGGAATCCATCAGAATTGGGCACAGAAAAGATAACAGGAGCTGATATATATATATCTGATATACATAAAAGTTAGACATTATGACAGATGCTGGTTAAACGCTCTTTAAATAAAAAATAGCAGTATGTTTCAGGTGAAAACCTCCTAAATTCCTGCTTTTTGGAGGCTCTGTAGCAGTGTAAAATCTTTCTCCACTTCAGGGCAATTGATTTCGTAATTAAATGAAGTGGAGATCAAATTGCAGACCCCATGAGCACAACACCTGCATTGCTTTGCTAATCTGCAGTGCTTTGTGAGTCTAATTAGAGGCTTGAAATGACTTTCTGCCACCTTTCCTTCACTGGAAAGTTCTCTGTAGAGCAGCAGGGTGTTGTTAACTGCTGGTTGTTGCCATAGACCCTTAAAGCAACACAAAGATGCTGCAGTCAAATATTTTCCTGTACTTTTCCTCTCTGCTCCTATTCTCTTCCCACCTAAAGTGTAATTAGTGAGGGCTCCCATCATTTCAAACCCCAGCAATTTGGCAGCGCTGGAGGAGTTGGGGAAGCTTGGAAACACTGGGTATGTGCAGGTGTGTTCTGGCTTGGACAGCTAACCAGATCAGCACGCTGTTTGGGGGTTTCTTTTGTTGGTTTAGTTTGGTTTGTTTTCTTTAGAAGGTATGTGTGTGCAATGCTAACTCTTAATCGCTTCTTTGAAATAACTTTGGTCCTGCGAGCTGAAATCAATCCAGGAAAAGCTGCTTTAGTGACTTTTTTTTTCCTATTATTATTTTATTCTTTTAATTTTGCTGATTTTCCCTTTTTTTTGTTGTGTGTGCGTGCTAATTTTGGTTTTAATTTTACTTTGGAAAACAAATCTTGGCCTTTCAGATTGGTCTTCCAGCCCCTTGTGTGCGTAATGGGAAGCCTCCTGTTCTCCAGCCTTTTCCTCAGGACGAAAAAGCAAGGCCAAGAGGAGCCTTTGGTCAGACTCATCCCTGTGGTCAGGGTCACTGCCTGGAGTAGGGACAAGGATAATTGCTGTGCTAACCTCCTCCTCCATAGGCTTCCAAGGAGCTTTCTTGTCAGTGTGGTTTCAGGAGCCCTTTGATCAGATGCCATATGCAGGTTTCCCACTGGTGCTGCAGGGCACGTGTTACTCTTGCTCTCTTGTCCTTTCACATGTCCAGGGCTGAATTGGTTTGCTTCTATTGAGGCATACTAGGAAAACTGCCCAACTGCAAGTAAATGGCTCCTAGTAAAACCTTGTATCTCCTTCTAGGCCACTACATGGCACAGGAGCACTGCATTTCTGTATGAGAAAACCTTCATTTTCACACACTTCCATAGAAGTGATGTCTTCATTGCCTTGATAATGATGAACTTTAAAGCTAGTCTTGTACTTTTTTACATCTCTGTAGTTCCTGTCTGTCCTGGTAACCGAGCATTGATGTGCAAGGTCCCGTTTCCTCATTCTGTCCCCTGCTTGTCCCATCAGTAACAATTGGAAGCAACAGCACTTACTTTGACCAAAGCAGATGCAGCCCTTTGCTGTGAGGTGATGGGTTATTCCATACAAAAGGGGAACCAGGAGCAAGTCTGACATGGCAAGAAATCAAAGCCCCAGAGCACTCATTCAATGTGGCCTTCCATTGAAATCCCTTAGGGAAAAGGCTGGTACTTCAGAGGAGAGGATGGGGGCCTGCAGGTCTGTGCGTCTCCACAGGCTTCAGTTCTCCTGCCTTGTGTCTCCATAGAGTCAGCAGTGGTGCTGGAGGAGGGGAGCCCCTCAGAAATGGAGCTGAAGGAAACCGAGTCCCCAGCTGAGTCTCCGGAGAGTGAGGACATTGATACTTCATGTTCTGAACAAGTCCTGAGTGAGGAAAGGTTTGGTAAACCCCAGGAGTCTTACAGCAGGGTAAGGAGAAAGAGGTTACCCTGTTCTGTCCTATAGGACAGCCCCGTCCTTGGCCATACAGAATTGTCTGTGCTCAGCTGGGTCCTTGACACCCTCTGTAAGACATCGCTATTGATACCAAAATGCACATGCAGTTATGGTTGAGGGTTTGGATGGCTTGTGAGGGACTGCATGCAGAGCAGCAGCAGAGACCTGGTTTATGCAGGGCCCTCAACTGCAGTGCCTTCTACTTGGCACCTTTCTGCTCATCTCCCATTGGAAGTGTCAGGGGGTGCCCGAGCATTCATCTTTGTTCTCCATTCATCTTTGTTCTCCCTCTTTCAGTCCTCCTCTACCTCCAGCCAAGAAGAAAAGTCTCTGAAGTCTGAAGACCTGGTGGAAGGTGGCATTCCCATCGGGAGAGTCCTGCCCTCAGAGGACGGTCGCACACTGGAGGAGCTCTCCTTCCAGCCATCCCAACCCCTCAGCAAGTCCAGTTCTTCCCCCGAGCTACAGACACTGCAGGAGGTCCTCAAAGATGCCAATGGCAGAGAAGTAACCAGGAGGCTGAGCACGGAAGTGAAATCAAAATCCCAGTCTGGGAACCTGGAAGGGGAAGGGTTGGGCGGTTGGCTGGGCAAGGGGGAGGACAGCAGGGTGACAGGATCAGGTGGGTTGGATGGCACCGGTCCTGTCACCTCACCTCCTCCATCTGGCCTTCGTCCTCGAGGATACACCATCTCTGACTCAGCCCCATCAAGGAGGGGGAAGAGGATCGAGAGAGATGCCTTCAAGAGCAGAACAGCAGCCTCCAATGCTGAGAAAGTACCTGGAATAAACCCAAGGTATGTGGAGGGGCTTATTTGAAGCTAGAAATGAGGACCTCAGGGTTGCTGTGGCCACAGCTGGATTGGTCTGCAGTAGTCAGCTGGTTTGAGGGGATCTACAGAACAGTATCTGATTAAAAAGAAAGGTTAATTACCTGTTTTCTTAGGAGCTAATACAGACACATTGAACCCACTACCACCAAGTTAACCTTGTGATTTAGGAAACAGGTCCCTTAAATGGTGAAAGAAATAGTTTCCTCATGTTCTTAATCCATCCAAATTTAGGGTCCAAACGGACGTGTGGCTTGAGTGCAGGTAACCTGGGGTTAATTTTGCTCTGAACAGGATGAATTACTGGTCCTGCAGTTCAAGAAATACAATGTGCAAAACACTTAAGAACTAAGGGGTTATGTATAATAGTTGCTTTTTGTGCTTTAGTATTGGTAGTTGCCCTGAATTGCTTTATGAGACAATCTTCATCTTGGTGGGGGCTGGAAAATGCAAACATTTCTGTGCTAGTCTAGAAGCATTCCTACTCCTCTGCTCTCTGCAGTGATTGCCTTTTGAATGGGAAGCTGTGCAGCTGGCACTATTATTCATAACCCATGTTTGTTCTGACAGGGGTCTATTAGAAGCTGCAGGTAGTCCAGGCACCTACAGTGTTTCTAGAAGATGAGTAATACTCTGTTAGCATTTTAATTGCTTCTCTTTTTCTTCTGTACATAACATTCTTACATACCACAGATGAAAATTGACTTGATTCTTATGGTAACAGGACTTTTTCTTCCCCTCTCTCCCTTAGCTTTGTGTTTTTACAGTTGTACCACTCCCCATTCTTTGGTGATGAAAACAACAAGCCCCTTTTGTTGCCAAATGAGGTAGGCAAGGATTTGCTCTTTATTCTTGTAGGTAATTTTTCTACCTTCATTGCTTCTTTTGAACAGAAACAATAGTGATGAACATTGTTGGTTCCTACCAACAGGTAGGGGATTATCTGTACCCCAATTCTGGGGGCTCCTGCTTTATGGCTCTGGATTGAACTTGAGCCCCGGCCAGAAGGCAGAGTGATTTGTGGGTATGGAGTGCAGGATGAAAACTGAACCTGAGGTGATATTGGCAGAACATCACCAAACCAACCTGTCAGCCCTTTGTATACCTGGGGGTGGCCAGAAAGCTTTCTGTGGCCATATGAGTCACAGGCTTCCTGGAGGGGCAGAGCTGGAATGGGGTTCCTGTGAACACCACAGGCCTCCCCTCACTTTAGGCTCAGGTGGTCAGGCTGGAGGCAGCCTGGCTGAGGTGATGCCCTCTGCTAAAGATGCTCCTCAGAGCACAAGGCATCATTTGTCATGATAATTTTCCATGCCTGGAGCTTAACTGAAGATGGGATGTAATTTGTCATGGCAAGTGCATCTGACCCGTGGAGTCTGCCAGATTAATCTCATCTGAGGGGTAAAACCAAGCAAGCATGGTGCCAGGTACTGTAGAGCACTGCTCTGTGCCCTGAACTGATGGTGCCCTGGCAGAACAGGGTAGGGCAGTGTTGATTAAGGAAGACACTACTGATGGGCAGGAATCTGTGCTTTGTGCTGGCATTGTCTGGAGGGGTTTTAGGGGAGAGCAGAGGGTGTGTGGGGGTGAGTTTCTAATGATGTGACCTGTGTTTGGATCACAGACATTTGAAAGATCAGTGCAGCTCCTGGATCAAATCCCTTCTTACGACACACACAAGATTGCAGTGCTCTACGTGGGAGAAGGGCAGGTGAGTTGTGTGCAGATGCATCAATCCCTTAATGGTTCCACCTCAGCAGAAAGCACCACTGCTCCAGCTGAGGTTTGTCCTGCTCCTGCAGTAGCCTTGCTTCTCCTTAGTTTTATGCACTTAGAATTGGTGCCTTCGTGAAGCCCTTTTAGGAAGACAATAACCTGATCACTCGTGCTGGTTGAGTGCTTCTAACATTCAGTGTGGGACTCCCATGTTCTCTCCTAGAGCAACAATGAAATTGCCATTCTATCAAATGAACACGGATCCTATCGCTATACAGAATTCCTGACGGGCTTAGGGAAGCTCATTGAGCTCAAGGACTGTCAGCCAGACAAAATTTACCTTGGTGGCCTGGATGTGTGTGGGGAGGATGGACAGTTCACCTACTGTTGGCACGATGACATTATGCAAGGTAAGGTGGCTGCAGAAGTTGGAAGTGGAAGGATAGTCTGTCTCATCTGAATGCTGACCTGCCCTCTACAAGCTGATCCTGAGGTTCTGATCTCCTCCCATTATCTCTGGTATCTCTGGAAGCCATGTGTTAAGTTCTGGGGGGATGCATACCTACCTTATTTAAGAAAGAAACCAATTACACCACTTCTAAACTAAGGCTGACATGGTTTGGGGTAGAGGTTTGTAGAATAAGCTGCTCTTGAGCTGCTCTGAAGGCCATTAACTGAGGGTGTGTGTACATGTGAACACTCTAATGGTTTCTGTAAAGAGCAGTGTTGAAAGTAGGAAGGTTGTCATGGTCATTGCTAATTGAACTGCAGTGCAGGTGTTATCCAGGACCCAACAAGCTATGATGAGCTTCCCAAGTTATTCCCTACAGCTCTGGGCATCCCAGTCACCATACTTAGTGTGCTTCAGTGGTGCAGCTGCAGGTTACTCCTTGTGTCCCTGGTGCTCTGCAGGGCTCAACTGGGAGAAGCCCTGATTTAAGCAATGTAACACCTCCTCAAAGCAGATTCCACTCACCATGCTACTGTGGTCATGGAAAAGATACCCAGAAGCACTCCTGCAACCCTGTTTTTCTATGATCAGATAGAAACCTACCCCAGCTTGATGAAAACTCTTCTTCCAGTGTGCATCAGACCCATGCTGAAAGCCAGGTCCTTAATTCACTCTGAGCCTGTGCTAGGCAAGGCTGTACCTAAAACCTGGCAAGAGCAGAGCTTTCAGAGGCTGCCTTTTCCCTGGCCACTGTGGTCCATGCTTCAGGCATCACAAATGGGGACAAAGCAATTGAGGGAGCACAGTTTGTATTAATTGCTGTGGTGTGGTACTACTTTGTCTTCTAGACAAGTGCTGCATGTTGCCCATTGCTGCCTGCAGCACTGCTTGCCAGGCCAGCCTAAGGATGTTTCTGTTCCCTCTTCAGCCATTTTCCACATTGCTACCCTGATGCCCACAAAGGATTTGGATAAATATCGCTGCGACAAGAAAAGGCACCTTGGGAATGATTTTGTGTCCATCATTTACAATGATTCTGGAGAAGACTTTAAACTGGGAACAATAAAGGTACCACATTTTACTTGTTGATGGGTTATAAAGCAGCATGTGGCTGCTTGTGAAACCTTCATCTCGTGTGTTACCTTAACACATAGTGTTGATCAGGAATGGAGGTTATTTGCCTTGGTGGGTTCCCATGTGTGTCCATGGCACTCACAGGAATCACAGTGGCTCCCAGTCAAGTGTGTGTGACTGTTAATTGGTTTCTCCTCAGGGTCAGTTCAATTTCGTGCACGTTATCATCACACCACTGGACTATGACTGTAACCTGGTGACACTGCAGTGTCGGAAAGGTAGGAATCCCTCCAGCCTTTGTTCCCAGCCTTTCATGTGTTGTTGGGCAGTAACTGCCTTTGCTTTGCAGTGGGTTTGTGTTTCACAAGTGCAAACTTCCAGGAGAAACCAGTCTGTGGATCTGTCCTGTTCATGCATCTTCCCACTGTACCACTCACTAGCCTTAAGCTTAAGGCAAAGTGCCTTAAGCAGAGTAGAGCAGGTCCCTTCAACCACTGCTTGGGAATACTGGGGGAGGTATAAGGTCAACATCCCTGTGGCTTTAGCCTCTGCTGCTCCTCCCAGGACTGCAGGACCTGATACATGGAAACAGCTCATGACTTCAGGATAGTCAGTGCTGGTGCAGTGATTTGCAGGGGCATCTGCTTTCCTCTTACCAAAACAGTTGGAGCTGTGGAGCTTGATGGGGATCCTGTGATGCAATCCCTCAGGTTTATGTGATCTGTTTAGTTACTGACAACCATTGCCTTGTTCTTAACTGTCTGACAAGTTGTTTTTTCTTATCCTGTTAAAACAAAGACATGGAAGGTCTCGTAGACACGAGTGTTGCCAAGATCATCTCCGATAAGAACCTGCCATTCGTGGCCCGTCAGATGGCCTTGCATGCCAATGTGAGTACCCTGAGCTCCCTGAGCCCTTCTGGCTTCCAGCTGGTGTCCTGGTCCATCACCAGCTTCCCAGGGAATGAGTAGGGCTGAAGCCAGTAAGTTTTCTGCTTCAGTTACTGCTGTCAACCTTTTAGGTTGGAGTTGGCACATAAACAGCTCGAGCTGTGTTTCAGCTGCTGTCAAACTGTACTGAAACACTCAGCTCATTTTATTGTTGTGGTGATGTTAATGTGCCTCTTCTCTTTGCCTGCTTCTCCCTTCCCTTCCCAGATGGCTTCCCAGGTTCATCACAGTCGATCCAACCCCACTGACACCTACCCATCCAAGTGGATTGCAAGGCTCCGTCATATCAAGAGGCTGAGGCATCAGGTGAGTAAAGCTCTGCTCTCTCTGGTCACAACTGGGCTCCAGAGTCAGTACAAATAAGGCACATAAAACCAGCTCAACACTTGCTGAACAGGAGGAGTATGTGGGGGAAGGTTAGACTCCAGCTCTGGTGTAGGTGTAGGTTTGGACTAGTGACGTTTTAGCCTCCCTGCTAGCAAGGGGTTTGAGAACCCTAATACCTGAACAGAGAGCTCAGCACCATACTAGGGATGGAGGAACAGGGTGTCCTGCCCTGCCCACACGGAGGGTGCAGGAGGTTCAAGGAGAATGGAGCTCATCTGTTCTCCTTTGGCTTTCAGCTACGTGAGGAAACCCAGTACCAGAGCCCCGGCCTCCCCCTGCAGATGCATCCGTCTGCTCCCACAAAGCCCCCTCCCCAGATCCCACAGGACCCCCCAGCCACCTACGAGACCGGGCAGAGGAAGAGGCTCATCTCCTCGGTGGATGACTTCACAGAGTTCGTGTAGATCCCAATGGGATCTGTTTGGGGATGGACGAGGCAGGAAGAGTTTCACCTGGACATGAAGGAGTGGGGTTTGGCCGGCGCAGTGTGGCTGTGCTGCTTGCATGTGGACTCAGCCTTGAACCCCACCGGAGGACATTGTAGCCCCAGCAGATGCTCCAGGGAAGGACCAACTCCTTGTGTTCTGGTTGGGTTTGATTTGAGCTATTTCAAGGCTTCCATCCCTGATGGGAACTTTGATGCAGAACCTTTCTTTGGGCTCCTTCCACACCAGTGGCTGTGGGAAGCAGGCAAGTATATTCTGCAGTTCATCCCATAGGGAAAGGTGCAGAAATGGGGGGAATTTTGATGACTTTATAGGGAATGAAATGTGAAGTACTGAAAACCCAGTCACTATTTTGAAGCACCCAGAATCCCAGCTCCATCCCAGACCTCGCTGCCTCTCAGCACTTGAACTGTTCATGCTCAGACTTGTTCTGCTGCCAGCTCTGGTAAGATTAACTTAGGTTCTCAGTGACCTGCCAGACATGCTGCTTTAATCCCAAAGGATTTGTCTCCATTTTGAGAGATGCACAACAAACCCTCCCTCATTTACCAGAAATGGCTTTGGCACCAGGAGGAACACAAAGCAGGGAGGTGGATACCACTTGCCAGAGCAGAACAGCAGAGCACTGGGCCATGAATGACTGGGAATGAACAGGCTGTCTGGGAATTACCTGTTATGAAGGGGCTGTATTGGGAATCACTTGTCATAAAGGGGCTGACTGGCTTCTAGGTTCAGCTGCAGGACTTCCACTGCAGCAGTACTGGGGGAGACTTTTGCCCTTCCCTGCTTAATCCCTTCTTGAATGACTGTTAACCTGTCTTGGGGCATTCTCTCTGCCTGAGTTTTGCCTGTTGCACTAACACACAGTGACAGTCTCTCCTCCCAAGTCCTCAGCTATTGAAGCAGGTCATAAAGTGGTTCCTTTCAGCACACATGTACAGGAGGAATGGGATTATGTAGCTCATCTTGTGGTAAGATGGTCACCAGACACTACACTATCAAATGGAAGAACTGTGTAAGCTGGACTATACTGTGAGTACTTCATCTCCTGGGTTATGACCAGATGGGAAGCGTGGCTCTTTGGTAACAACCAACAGCAGCGCCCTTGAGATGGAGATGATGAAGACAAGTGCAATCTGCACATGGAACTGTGAAGTGACAGGCGAGGGGGACAAAGTGATGCTATGAGCTTGTGCAGGGCTGTTTGGGAACTCTTAAGTGTATGTTGTGTTTTGAGTGTTTCTAAGTTGTAAAGGAAATAAAATACTCAGCTGGTCAATGGGTTCTTGGTGGCCTGGGAAGAGTCAAATTGTGCTGCATAGTAATGGACATTCCTTCCTCCTTCCAGCATTCCCATCTGTATTGTAATCACCAGCCAAGAGCTGGACACGGTGTGACACTGCCTGTGTTCCTCTCCTGGGGACAGTCCCTCTAGTTCAGCTTCAGGTAACCTCTTGCAGCTTGGGGGGCTACAAAAGCAACCCAGAGAGGGGCTTTGGACAAGGGATGTAGGGACAGGACAAGGGGGAACACCTTGAACCTGCCTTGGCTGAGCCCTCAGTGGTGGTGGTGAAGGGGCTGGCCAGAACAGAGGCACCAGAGCCAGGCTGTAGCAGTCATCTTTTATTTGACCTTGTCACTGTAAGAAACATCCCCACAGTTACAAAATACACTGGTTCTGGTTGCAGTGAAATGCTGAGCCCACGCTAACAGTTGGCATAATGGTCACCATCCTTTGTTCTTTAAAGAAAGCACTTATATATGTCCCTCCCTCCCCCTTTTAAACTAATGGATGGGGGTTTATTTAAGCAGCTTGATACTGTTGCATCTTTGTGAGACTTAAGACAATAAATAAGAGACCATCTCATGGTGACTACAAACACAGACATATACATTCAGGAGCACTGCTTGGCCAGGGCTGTGTGAGGGGTTAAGGCTGGGACAAGGAGCTCTGCCTGCAGCCAAGTGTATGTGAACAGGGTACCTTAGCTGGGGGATAACTGTGGTTGCCCAAAAGCTGTCAGGGGTGGCCCTCAGGGAGGAGGCATTTGGCTTTGCAAGAGCCAACCCTGGGGCCCAGAGCTGCTCTTTCAAGTGAAGGGAAGCAGGAGGGCAGTTGTCTGATCCCGTTTCTGCTCCTCTTTGATTAGAAGAAGCACTTGGTAAGTCAAGTCACACACATCAAGTCACACTCACACACACACAGAACAAACTGGGTGAGAAACAGGCACTTGGGAACAAATTCCTGACTCTCCACATCCCTGTTTCATCCTTTAGCTTTATGCTGGCTGGTCCAAGCAGCCGGGGCCCTGCACCTGCTGCCTCTTGCCTCTGTCTCCTTCCCACTCTTCGCTCCCATCAACCTCTTCTCTATGAGCACACTTGAGCCCTGGGGTGACGAGGGGCTGAGAACTGAACTGTTTGGCTTCCCAAGACCTGCTTGGTTCGTTTTACTCTCGGAACATTCCCACATGGCCCTTGGGGGTGGCTGGATCTGTGCGTGTTGCTCTGCTGCAGCAGGAGAGGGATGCAATGGGTACAGCAAGGACCAGAGCTAGAGGTTAAAGTGGCTCTTCTAGTGCAGATGTAGATCTCCCACATAGGAGCCCAAAGGAGAGTAAAGAGCTGGTGGCCACCAGCAGCATGTTGCCCACAGCCCCTCTCTTTTCCCATCTCTGTTGGCCACGCACATGCAGCAGTGATGGAAAGGAGCAACTTCATAAACAGCAACTACCCACAAAACCAACTCAATACTGTCCAGCACCTTCCTGTTAGATGCAGTCAACGAGCCCCAAACCTTGGCTTTAAGCATAGATCAGAATTCCCAGGTTTCACCCAGGGCCTGTGCCTGTCTCACCAAATAGACTTTAGCTTTCTATACATCCTTCTGTGCCCCAGGGAGCTGGATGTGATGGCAGACACGTGCCCAGAGCCACTACCATCTGGGTGCCCTGGCACATCCCAATGCTGCTCCTTTTACTGCCTCAGGGGGCTTTGGGCATGGCTTGCAGGCACCTGCACCAGCACTGGTGGCCACAGTGGCCAAAGAGAGTTGTGGGCTCTCAATCAGCTGCTTGGGTAAGTAAAAGGAACCAAGAAGTACAAAGCAGACAGTGCTGAATCTCTGCCTTGAAAACCAGTTTCAGCCACCAAAAGAGCTGTGGAGCAGATGGATGCTGCTCAGTACCCAAAGCTCCCTGAGCTGTGCTGGGCCCTGCCCCTGGCCTCATCCAGGCTCTGTGGACCTCATGCCTGGTTCTCCCTGTGCCAGGCACCCACTGCCACCTCCCTGGAATCCTCCATCTCCTGCTGCTGAACCACAGGCACTTCCCTGTCCTCTCCTCCTTTCCTTCCCATTACCAAATGTGGTTACTGCATTTTCCTCCCCTCTGCATTCTACTTCCCTCTGTGCAACCGACCCCTCTGGTGCCCAACCACCATCCCACTGCATGTGATCTTCAAGCTGCACCACATGGCTCCTGCCCACATCCTTCTGCAACCTTTCCAGTCTGTCCTTCCAGCAGTTTTCCAAAGGTAACTTCCTCACACCAGTCCCAATGAGCACCAATGTCCTGCATCCTCCATCCATCCGGAAAGGACATGGGGCCATATGGAGAGCTGCAATGAAAGCTTTTAAAGTTGGCATGGCAGAAGTGCCTGGAGCTGGATGGGGAGACTGCAGAGGTGATGTGGTGAGCAATGGAAGTGGCTAAGATCCTATCTCTGCCTGCAATGATCTCCCTGTCAGGGCCAGGATGCATCCAGGACCACCAGCATCAGGAACAAGCTGCAGTCCAACCCAAGGCACATTCCCTGCTCTTGCTGTTGAACTCTTCCCTTCAACCCTTCCCCATTCCCAAAGCATGGAGCAGGCTCTGGGAACACCCTGACGTCCCCTCCTGTGCCACCAGCCCAGAGGCAGCCCCGGGGGGAGGAGGGCGAGCACACGCACCCCACACACACCTTATATACACGGGACATTCCCAGGAAGAAGCACTTAATACATCCTTTAAATAACTCTGACAATAGGATCTGTCTCCTATCTACATGGTTCAAACGGGACCGATGCTATGAAAATATAGCAAACATACAAAAATATACACATTTGGAAACAACAAAACCAACCCATATAAATTACTTACAATAGACACAAGGGGAGGCGGCGAAGGGAGCGCAGCCCCGAGGAGGCCTCAGCACCCCCATGCTGTGAGTAGGGGCTGCCCCACAGCCCAGCCCCATGGCACAGCCCAGCTGTAGCCCAGTGTCCCGGGGAGCAGCAGGACCCCAAGTAAGGCTCCTTTAGGGCTTCGCCTGCCTCCCCAGTGCCTTTGTGCTTGTGTGGGGGGTGCCAGGAGGGCCCAGGGCTGCGTTCGCTTCCTCAGCCTGGTTTAGGAGTTAACCAACCAAGAATACTGCTCTAGTGCTGTGTGAGCTGCGTGGGGCAGCAGCCGAGGAAAGCCTTGTTTAAAGTGCTGGGCAGGACAGAGAACAAGTAAACCAAGTACCAGGTACTTACATCAATACATTCCTTGGGGTTCCCAAAGCCAAGTGGGGAGCATTGGGCTGGGGGGGGGGGGGAGCGCAGCGAAGCCAGCACCTCGGCAACCCCACACCCAGAGCTGCTGCTCCCCATCCCTGCGATGTCGCTGCTTTAAATATTGGGGGTTTAAATCCAAAGAACCAATTTTGGGGGATACCGAGGAGCCAGTACTGGGCATTAACTGGGCTGGTGTAGCTATTGTTGCTCTATCGCTAGTTATGCTTAAGGAAGAAAGGAAGATGGGTTAAATACCTTCTCGAAAGCTGCAGCTTTCCTCCACAGTGTGTCTGGTCCACAAACATCCACGACTCAGTTCAAACCTTCAAGGCCTGGGGCTCCCCTTGTCCCCTTTTCCATCCGGCACAGCCAGCGGGGCAGGGAGGGGAGCTCTGTACCGGTCACCCTGTGCCAGTCCCTATGGCAGTCACACACCGGGGCTGGTTGCAGATGGGCCCATTCAACAGAGACACTGTGTTAATACTGCCATTCCCTGACCGGATTCGTGCTCAACGGACCCTGCACATCCTTCCCATGGGAGCTCAGCGCAGGGCTGGGGACACCCAGGTCCATGGGTGCCGGTGGCTGCGCAGCCCTGCTGCAGGCAGCAACCCCATGTGCCAGGCAGGTGCAGCCGGCACAGCCGGAGCATCACTACCGAGGCACCGGGATGCAGGACAGGCACAGCCTGCCCTTGGCAAACCCTTCCCATGCTCTCCCATTGCTCCCTGCGCTGCACAGCTTTGCCCCCCCATTACTTGACAGTGGGGTGCACCCTGTTCTTGGCCCGGAGGGGCCTCTTCTTCTTCCCCACCGGAGCCCCCCCGGTGTAGGGTTTGGCAGAAGCCGCACTGATGCCTCTGCTGGCGCGCAGGAGCCGGCTGGGCACCGAGCCCCTGCTGCCCATTGGGGTGGCAGCAGAGCAGGGGGACAAGGGAGCATCCCGCAGGTCCATGTCAGAGCAGAGCTCCGGGGAAGGCCCCTGCTCCCTGCTGCCTGCTCGGTACCTGCCCAGGGCATCCTCGGAGGGCTGCGGGCTCCTCCTGCGGCAGCCGGAGCCCCGGAGCCGGTGCTCCATGCGGTACAGGTCCTCCGTCACCCGGTTGACGCGGTCGAACTGGGCGAGCAGCATCTCGAAGAGGGAAAGGAGGCGCTGGAGGTCGGCGTCCACCTCCAGGCTGTCCCGGGTGCTCAGCACCAGGCTCAGCCCATCCAGCTGGCTGGAGGAGGTGGAGGCTCTGGAGCTGTCGGAGGCAGCGCTGGGAGTGGGGCCGCGGAAGGATTTGGAGTCACTGGAGTCCCGCGATGGAAGCGGCTCCATCCCTTCGAACCTCACCTTGTGCCGGAACTGGAAGAGGATGAGGGAGTGTTAATGTCAGGAGCATCAATGGGAATGCTGTGCTGGGAACACTGCTGTGCTGGGAACACTGCACTGTTGGACTATGTCCTGCTCCAAGCAGCTCCAGGGCTGCTCCCACCCATCCCTGGTGGGCCAGATGAACACACATGGAGCTGTGGGACTGAACTGGCTGCAATGCCCCACAACCCCCATCACTAACCCAGCTCTGCGGCATCCAGCACTCGGCTGCTAAAGGGGGAAGCAGTGGGAAGCAGCCAAAGGACAGGATGGTGGATGCTGCCTCATGCCTGCTCCCAGGTCCCTCCTGCACTCACCTCCTTGGCTTTGCTGAAGCCCATCCACATCTTGAGCCTGCGCACAAAGAGCTCCACCATCTCATAGTCCTGGGGCTCAAATGCAGGGCGGTACAGCTCAAAGTGCATCTCCCGGTAGCTGTGGATGAGCACCACGGTGAAGAGCCTCAGCAGGATCCAGGCCTCCAGCAGGATGTAGCTGGTGCAGAACAGGTAGCAGAGCCCCGAGGCCTCGGGCAGGCAGGGCTGCAGGCTGCCCCGCAGCAGAGCCAGCAGCAGCAGAAGGCTGCTGCCAATGCTGCGGAAGGACTCCGAGGAGGAGGAGAAAAGCTGCAAAGGGGACATTGGGGATGCCATGAGAAGGGAGCGGTGGCAAAATGCTGCCCTGAGCCCACCTTACACAGCAGGAGCCCCAGAGAGCAACCCACCCATCGGCTGTGACAGGGACAGGCAACACACACAGCCCCTGGCCAAAGCCACCCCATTGGGCATGGGAGCACCAAGGGGCACCCATTGCTGAGAGCCAGGCACTGTGCAGGCCCAGGAGGGGTTGGGACTCACCAGGAAGCCGAGCTGGGCATAGGCGAGGATGAGGATGGTGAAGGCCAAGCCCGCAGCCCCCAGCTCCTTCACAGACTTCTGCAGGGTCTTCCCAAACACCGACCACTGCCGGACGAAGCGCAGCTGCTGGGCAGCCTGGGAGCAGGGAGGGGATGGAGTTACTGGTGCCCAGCACAAGGACTTCCACATGCAACTGGTGGCAGAGCAGAGGAACCCTCGTGCTGGGCTCCCTGCAGAACCAGCCCATCAGCCACAGAAGGCTGAACTCCTGAGGGCACAGAGGCTTTAGCAATCCAAAGTGCTACAGCAGAGATGCACATGGCATCAGTGCCCACCACAGTGCCCTGCAGCAGGGTCTGGAGGTGGCAGCAGCCCCATTGCCTGGCACAGCAGGACCAGTGTCTTGCAGCTGGGTTTGCTCCGCGCCCCTTTGCTGCCCCTGCCCCTAACCCTAATCCTGACCCATACCTGCACGGTGAGGAGGAAGAGGAGGGACGCGGCCAAGGTGCTGAAGACGGTGTTGAGAAAGGCCACTTGGTAGAAGTTGGTGAAGCCCTTGCGGTTGTTGAGGTACTTGAGCCACTGCTGGTCGGCGAGGGTGGCCTGGCTGAGGTGCACCACCACAGTGCACGTGGTGAGCAGGATGAAGAGCCACTGCCCGTAGTTGCCCCATAGGGTGAAGTAGGCTCTGCCTTCCTTCTTGATGGACAGAGACTCGGACACCACGAAGTAGACCACAAACATCATGAGGAAGACCTGGGGGAGGCACACAGAGGTTACTGGGGAAGGAGGGGGCAACTGCACAGGCAGCAAAGGGCCCATGGACAAGGCTGAGTTCTGCCAGCCCAGAGCTGGAGCTCCTTCCATACCTCCCTCACCCACTCAGTGCCCTGCTCCCCAAACCATGGCCAGTGCTCGGGTGACAGCACCCAGGGGAAGAGGGCTCTGCTCACACGGCAAGGTCCCAGGGATAACAAAGTCCTCAAGTTCCCCAGCAACAGGCATGAATTGAAGGCAGCAAAACGGCTGAGACAAGGCCAGCACATGCTGCCAGACAGGAGGGATCCTCTCCCCTGCAGTGGTGCTGGGGTGTTCCCTATGTGCTGCCCGATAGGGGTGACAAGCACGGGGACAAGTGGCCTTGGGCAGGGGAGCTTTAACCCACAGGAACCCCACGGGTCCGCAAAGCTTCTGTGTGGTGATGGGCACTGACCATCATGAGCAGCTGTAGCGTGACCCCAGTGCTGAGCCGCAGCAGAGGGAAGGGGCTGATGGTGACAGCGGCGATGGCCTGGCCGGCCCCCAGGAACTCGAGGCGCAGGGTGATGGCCACGTGCAGGTCCACACTGGGGTTGTACTGCAGCACCTCCACAAACACCGCCCGGCTCCTATGGGGGATGAGAGCAGCTCAGGGGTAACACAGGCTCCGGTGATGCTGGCCGGGGCTCACAGATCCCAACCCGGGAGCCTGGTGGCCACAGGACATTCCTTGGCCCCATCACACTCACATGTTGTCGATCCAAGTGTGCTGCTGCAGGAAGTTGAGCTGAGCTCTGCTTTCCTCCAGCGAGGACCCCAGCTCCTGCACGTACCCACTGCTGTCGTAGAAGGAGATGTAACCCCAGTACCAGACCCTGCAGGGAGAGAGGAGCCACGGGCTGAGAGCTGCAGGACAGAGCAGCCACTGGGAGCAAGTACATTGATCCATCTCCATGTTCCCAACCTCAGAACAGCCCCAAGCCCTTTGCTGCCCCAAACATCAATGAAGACACATCCAGGAACAAACCAGAGCAGAAACCAACAGTGCCTTAATGCCCACTATGCTGGGAAAGGCCAGTCTCCTATAACCCATGTTAACAGCAAGCTGGTGCCATGCTGTGTGCCCCATGGGGAGCTGGGTTACCTTCTTCAGCAGCTTCACTCTGCCCTTGAAGCTGTTGAGTTGAACCCTGTGCCCATGTCCCTGGGATCAGCACCATGCTGCTGCTCAGACATCCCAAGGTGAGTGCCCATCTCCAGGTAAGCCGGGTGAGCAGCAGCCATGTGCTGCCCCCACCATTCCCACTGCCCACATGGATGTGTTCAGGACATCCCTGTGTTTCTTTGCCCTTTGCTCAGGGGCTGCAGTTGGCCTCAGTGACACGAGGGCTGGGAACCACCCCAGGTACTAAATCAACTGTGATGATGCCTTTGGCAGCCGGAGCAGGGCTGCAGGTGAGCTCCTTACCCAGGCAGGTCGGGGGGTGAGTAGGACCACGCAGCAGTCACATTCAGGGCTGCCCTTTCCCAGCCAGCCCCATAGTCAGCGGTAGCAAAGCTGTGGGAGTCAGTGCAGCTCCCACCGGGAGCCGTGCCCATGCCATGGAGGATGTCCTGGGCGCTGCGCTGGCACTGGGCTGCAATGACACCAGCAGTCACCCCATGGGCAGCCCATGGGCACACAGCTGAGCTTGCACACTGAGCATCAACTTTCTTCCCAAGCCCCCTCCACCTCCGCAGCCACACCTCTTTGCAGTGATACCTCCATGGATTGCCCCACTGCAGGAGCAGAGCTAGGGGCACACCAATACCCCTGCAAAGACAAACCTGCCTCTGGAACCTCTGCCTGGCTTCACTCAGCCCCAGGAACACCCACACTTGGCCATTTCCTCCCTCCAGGAACATCACACTAACACCCCATGAGAGCAGAACCCTGAGCCCACCAACTGCATCCCCACCAACCACATCATCCCCACCAACTGCATCCCCACCAACTGCATCCCCATCAGCCATATTATCCCCACCAGCCACATCCTCACCAATCACATCATCCCCACCAACCACATCCCTCCAACCACATCATCCCCACCAGCCACATCCCCACCAACCACATCATCCCCACCAACCTTCCTGCAGGCGCAGCTGGCGCAGCCGCGCTGCCCCCAGTGTGGTGCTGTGGCTCTCCTGACCCGAGCCGTTGTTGTAGAGGTAGGGGAGGAAGACCTGGGACATCCACAGCCAGAACTGATCCGACCTGCACCAGGGAGAAGGCATCAGAGCTGCTGGGGGGGTCTCTGCATGTCTCACCCAGAACCAGCTGTGTTCCAGATGGGCTCTGCAGGGCTAATAGGAGCTGCTCTCCTGGCTCGCAGGCAGAGGCAGCATTCCCATCATCCATTCCATGATGGGCTGGGGGCAGGAAAATGTTTATCATGCAAGACCTAAAGGTGACTGGATCCACTTGGCACCTCAGCAGGGATCAGAGTCTGATACAAAGCAACCTCTTGTTCCTCCCCATCCCCAGGCCCTCCCCATTACCTCTTGATGAGGAGGAATTCGTTGCTGCCCAGCTGCTGCTTGATGGAGCTCTGCAGAAGGAAGGCTCTGCTGTTGCGGGTGGCATCTCCATAGTTGGTGAGCAGGATCACCAGCAAGAACATCATGTAGATGAGGAAGTTCTGGCAAGCAGAGAGCAGAAAGGGATTGCACCCAGGCACCAGGGAGCTGGTTCCCAACCCTGCAGCAAATCAGTGCTCTCCACTGCCTGCCATGCAGCAGGATCAGCTCAGCTCAGTCTCCCCTCAGGCAGGTTCAAGCCATTCCCCTTGGCCTGTCCCTACAGGCCCTTGTCCCAAGCCCCTCTCCAGGTTCCTGCAGCCCCTTTAGGCACTGGAGCTGCTCTCAGGTCTCCCCTTCAGGAGCCTTCTCTTCTCCATGCTGCACAGGTATCTCACCTTCAGCATCCTGTGCAGCAGTTTGACCTTCCTGGCCTCCTCCTTGGCCTGGAAAAGGGCAAACCCCTGCGGGGGTCGGACTTTGCTGATCTTCTCAGAAACATGCTCAACAAAAGGATGCTCCACCAAGGTATCATCTTCCTCTGGGTGCAAGCGCTTGGCAACCAGTGAGAAATAGAGGGCTTCCAGCAGGACCTGGGGAGACAGGCAGTGCTGTGAGCCTGCAGGGAGCTGGGCCACCAGCCCTGCCATGGGCAGCAGCTCCTCAGGGCCCTTCAGCACAGTGAGCCCAGCACAGACCCTCTCCTGGGGCAGCTAAACCCAATAGCCACCAGCCCTACCTCTCCTGCTGCTGCTGGTGTCCCCATCCTTACCTTCAGGGGCTCCCAGACCAAGAAGGATGCCAGAAAGCTGAATATCCCTGAGATGAGCCACATGAGGGCAACGCTGGAGGAGAAGCCCACCCCAATCCACACAGAGACCCCCGTGGAGGTGGCGAAGAGGAGGAGGCTGATACCGTGAGCCAGATAGGAGCACCAGGGAGGCAGCAAGCGCTTCCGGAACGTCTGGTCTGCAACTGGAAGGAGGAGGGAAAACAAGTGTCAGTGTTACTGCAGAGGGACCCTAAGGGGCATGGGAAGGGCTGAGCACCACACTCATCCCAGCAGAGAGCTGGCCACCAGTGCTGGGTGAGCTGGGAGGGATCATCCCAAACATCTCCCACTCAGCAGCAATGCAAACACAGCCTCAGGAGAGCAGCATCTGTGGGCTACAGCCTGCCCAGGTCTCAGCACAGCTTCCTTCACCCACCCGTGCAAATCAGTGCCTGCACAGAGACACCACAGCCATTCATCAACCAAGGGGAAAGGATGGATGTTAACAGACCCAAGAGCAATGCTGCTGGGTCCTATTTCCCATGTCCAGCCTGCCCCAGGGAGGCTGTGCCTTGGGAAGCCAAGAGCTCACCCTAGAAGAACTGATGCTGAGCCTCTCCAATGGGCAGCCAGGCACTTACCACCCTCCAGCCCTTGCAGGACCTGAGTGTGCTCCCTGCCTTGTGCAAGCCCAGCCAGCTGCTGTCATGCTGCACGATGCAGCAGGAAGCATCTCTGCTTTGTACATTTGAACCTTCCTTGGCATTTTACCCCCTTTGCCCTCTGGTTTCATACAGAGACTCTCTCATTCTGGATGGCTGAAGGGGCTGATGGCTGCAGAGGGGTGCAGAGAGCAGAGCTTCCCTAAGGTGCACAGCAGGGACTGTCACAGCACAAGTGATGGACTTACTGACATTCAGGCTGTGAGAGCAGTGGCAGGAAACAACAACTACATCCCAAGCAGGGGAGCAGCCTTTCCTAAGGCTCCATTTACGTGCCTGTGCCTCCCAAGGGCTGCTCCCCCTGCCCATCCCACCCTCGCTGCCCTGGTACCTGTCCATGTGGACTTGGCTGATCTGCTCACTTCCCTGGGAGGAGCTGCCATGCTCTGCCCTTTGTCGTTCAGCTTCTGCATCATGACAGCCTCCACCTTCTCCCCAAACACGCTGGACCTGCCAAGGCAAAGGGGTGATGCTGGTGAGCTGTGGCACTGGGGGCTCTGCAGGGAGCAGCCTGGCATGGGGATGGACAGAACTGCAGCAACACTGCTCTGTGTCCCATAGGGAACTGTGAGCAGGCTGCCCCAGGCATCTGCAGTGCCTCAGAACCCAGCTCCCCTCACTCCCTGGACACTTACAGGCCTGAGATCAGATCTGTTTCAGCTCTCATGTAGGGTCCCAGGTCCTGGGAGTGGGAGATGCCACTGGCTCCATCTGCCAGGATCTGCCGGATCAGATCCTCATCTGGGGAAAGAATGAGTGCAAACAGGGTTGGCAGGAGCACAGCACCAGGGCATGGTCCTGCTCTGATGCATTTGTGGAGCTGGGGAGGAGGAGGACAGGGTGAGGCCCTTGTCCAAGGGATAGCCCTCCCCTCCTCCTGCCTTCTAGCTCCTATCTATGCCCAGCTTGGCTACAGAGGTAACTTCTCCTTCTCCAGCCATTTACAGGGGTTCAGAGACACTGTGCTTTGCACCCAGTGAAGAAGTGCTGGTTGCTTGCAACATTCAGATCCCACAGGAACACATCTCTCCTTGCTCCCAGTCTGCTGGCAGTGTGGGGGTCACTCACTCCAACTAATCCACATCAGGATTTCTGCTTTCCCAAATGGAAATCCCCATTAAGAAAATACAACCCTCTGCCCTTCACACTGCAGCTAGTGCTGATGGTGGCAGAGCTCTGCTGTTCTGCCTTCTCCAGAGTGAAAGAGAAGGCTCCTAGGGACCACACTGCTGCTTCTGCACATCCCTGGGGCATTCAAAGAGTGATGCTACCCCAACCCACCTGATGCAGAGAAGTAGCGAGGCTGTCCCTGGTGAACACCAAGTGACAAGCTGTCCTCCTCAGTGGCCAATGGGGCCTCCAGGCCGAGGTGGCGGCTGGCCCGGCCTCTCTTCAGCTTCTGGATGGTGTTGCCCATGATGGAGGGGTCGCTGAGGAGGTCTGGCCAGCTGAGCAGGGCCTCGCTCGACGGCCACCGCACGAGGCTGCGGGAGAACAGAGCAATGGGGCCATCGGGGCTGTGGGGAATGGGATGCATGAGACGAGCAATGGTGCTGGCACAGAGGGGAAACAGCCATGGGGGCACAACCCTGGTCCCCCCACAGCAGAACAGGAAGCTCCTACTGACCTTTTGGAGTCCTCCAAGAACAGATCTGTTTTGGTCTGCTCGGAGAAGGCCTGTGCAGGAAGAGGAGGCTGCTCAGCACATGGCCCTGGTTGGTGCCTCATTAAAACAGTGGGCTGGTAACATCAGTGGGCACTGAGACCTGGAGCCTGAGCTCCAACAGCCCTGGGTCGGTACCTCCAGGGGCCTGCTCTGCTCCAGAGACAACCCAGGCACACTGGGAAGGTCAGTGCTCACTGACACGGAGCAGAGCTGGTGCTCAGTACATGGACTGCACTGGGCAGGTGAAGGGCTCAGGCTCTCCCCCATCCCCAGGGCTTGCCAGATGCACTCGAGTGCATCAGTTCTTGCCCTCATTGCTGTGGATGGGCCCTGAGCCCATGCAGGGGAGCACACAGACCCTGCAGCATATCCAGCTTTCAGGTGGGAAGCAGCTTACCTCTGCCTGGAGCCCTGGGAAGGTGGGGAAGGAGCTGTCAAGGATTGAGGAGTCCAGGTAGTTGTCGATCTCCAAGGACTGCTGGTCTGAGTGGGTCACGGTGTGGCTGATGGAGACCTGCAGGAGACATCAGCTTCAGCTGACATGGGATGGATGGAGGTGACAATGGAACGGGGACTCAGAGACAGGCTGCTCAGTGGATCCCATTGGTTCCACACTCACGCAGGCAGGGCTGGGGATCCCAAGCAGGGCTGAGAACAGGCCCGTGCTCATCTTCCACTGCCTCCAACTTGCTCCCACAGTACCACAGCCCAGTGCCATCCAGGCTGTTCCAGATACAGGTCCCAAGAAGCCTGGTGAATCTACAGCTCCCTGCAAAGCAGGGAGTGCTTCCAGGGACGGGAAGTATCAGACACATTTGTGCTGGCTGCAGTCCTTGATGGGGCTGCTAATTGTGCCCAACTAGTCATGAAATCCCCAGCTAATCCCTTCACAGCTGCCTAACCACAGCTCTGCTCAGAGAGCTGACTGTGTACCCAGGGCAGACACTTCATTAGAGATGCTCCACTGAGCATCCCCCAGGCTCCTGCCAGTAATGGGCTGTTTGGGTACATGTCCCATACTGAAATCCAGAGGCAGTAAGTGCCTAAGGCAGTGTTTGAAATCTGCCCTTCTGGTCTCTGTCTGGGCAGGGACAGCTGGAGAAGTGATGGACCACAAAGGGCAGAATCCAGGCTCAGATAAGGAACCCTGGTGGCAAGACACCCATCTGGGCAGCCTGCAGCTACATCTCCTTACCTTGCCACGAGCCATCCGGAAGAGAAACAGAATGACCAGGTAGAGAGGGTAGACAACCACGCTGGACACCAGTCCAACAGCCACCGTGTCCACATTGACAGGGATCAGGTTGGAAACAGCCCCATTGCTGGAGAGAAGCAGAGATTGATCAGAGAGTGGTGTTAGAAGGGGCACTCTGGGTTGCCAGCTAAGCAAGGAGACCAAACTGCACCCCAGATGTTTCGGATGTGCAAAGAAAGAACTGGGCATGGGCTGTTTTAACAGTGACACATCAAAACCAGGCAAGGGGGAAGCTGATCAGATCATCCTTGGTCATCCATGTCCTGCTCCCAGATTCTTTGGAATGGGAAGGACGGACTCAAGGCACTCACGGTGGTGCCCTGTGTGATGGGAAGCACCGGAGGTAAGGGATGCTGGGAGCAGCACGGCACACAACCCACCTGAGGTGCACGTTGCCCACCACGCCGTACCACACGGCATTGGCACAGAGGAAGAGGAAGATGAGGAGGGAGCAGCAGGTGGCTCTCTGCAGGCGGGTGAAGCGGCTGCGGGGCGGCCGGTCCCATAGGGACAACCAGACATGCTTCTCAAAGAAACCCCGTTGCAGCTCCGCACGGAAGATGCGGGAGAAGCTCCTCAGCTCTGCCTCACCTGAGCACAACGAGAGGGAGCATCAGGGCCAGTGGCACCACTGGGGGCACAGTCCCTCCTTGCAGACTGGTTTGTATCCACCCTGCATCCATATGGTCCCTCCCGCAGAGCTGGGTCCTTGCCGTGCCTTGTCCTCTAGCACCCACAAGGCATCAATGCAGTGAGGAAGAGCCAGCGTGCAGGCTCCATGGTGCCTCTGCGCTCCCCTGCTGCAGGTCCTTTCTCAATGCAATAAGTGCCACGCTGCTCATCCACCCCAGCCCCACATCCCAGGGCTGAGCACTCACTGGCAGCATAAACCTCCTTCTCCACCATGCCATCGTTGTCTTCACTCTCCACTGACAACCAGTCATTCACCAGGAAGAAGTAGCTCTTGCTGCTCTGCAGGTCCCGGACTATGACGTGCTGCAGGTACCAAGAGGGGCTGAGTCCTGGAAGTTAAAAGAGATGAAGAAGTGTGTTTTGTGGCTGCCATTCCCTGGGTGAAACTGCAAAGCTGGGAGGGCAACAGGAGAGCCTGTCAGTAGCAGATGCCCTGTGACAGCATCTTCATCCATGGGAAATGCACAGTACCCAAAAGCCTGGTGCAGCCAGGTCACCTCCTAGGCTGGACATTCAGCCACTGTCACAGTGCACACTGCACCCTCTGTATCCGAGCTGCAGACTTCCCATGATGGAGACTCCACATCCCAGCAATCCTCCCCCAGGCCAGGGCATCACCATTGCCTCCCACCAGGGTTATTCCAGCCCTTAGCCAGAGCAGGGCCTGGCTGTGCCCCAGGATGGGTGACGGGTGCCCCAGCCCTGCTCCTGCCTCACCTTTATTGTCGTGCCAGATGCGGATGCGCCAGATGCTGCCCAGGCTCCGCTCCGTGGCGATCTGGAACACGTCGAGGCTGTTGCGGTGGAAGGCGTTGTCTCCATCCAGGTGCCTGTGACCGCTTTTGTGGTCCACACCATACAGGGCGATCCCCACGTGGGCTGTGGTACCTGGCACACATCACAGGGCTGGGTTAGGGAAGGCCACCCAAGGCAAAGCTGCTACCCGATACCATGGTCCTTCCGAGGGGCCACTGGAGACTGGGGAGGGAGGAATGTGCTCAGGGAGCTGCTCAGACTGGTGCACAGCCCTTGGCATGCTCATGGTTCTCTATGGAGCAGACTGAAGCTGGCTTTCCTTGCCTTGCTAACGCCCTCATAGGAGGTGATGTTTATTCTGATGGGTTTTTCCTCCAAGTAGTTGGAATGTTTATTTCCCTTGACCTCTCTCCTGTACCAGTTTCCAGATGCACAACCTGGATGCTCCTTGGGGTGGCTTCAGGGGAAGCCAGTGAAGCCAGTGGTTACACAAATCAATGGCAGCATGTTTCTGGCCTCGTGGAACTCCACCTCTGCCCTTGCTTACAGCTTCCACATCCCAGCTGCCTGGATTTCCAAGTCCAGGGTGATGTTTCTGGCAGCTCTAGCTACAAACCCAGCCTTGGATCAGACAGTGAAGCTTTCTGCCTTTCTGATGCTGGGGTTCATACAGCAGTACAAGCAATGGATGCTGAAGGGCAGCAAAACAGTCTATCTAAAGTGCCCACAAGGCCTGGATGCTTCTGCAGGAGAGGATGTGAGGAACAATCACTGCCTCTGGCTGTTCCTGCAACCACAGCCCAGTCAGGGAAAGCAGGGTCAGAGGTGGTTCCTTCACACCTTTGACCTGCCCCATCATCACACCATTTAAAGTGTGTATGTTGTTGGAAGCCCTGCACAGTCCGACTGCTCAAACACCAGCTCAGCTGTGGGCCCCAAAGGGGAATGTTTGGTGCAGGATGTGCTGAGGTGAGATACACAGATGTCACCATGGGAATCACAGAATCATATCACAGATTCCCAGCCTGGTTTGGGTTGGAAGGGGCCTTAAAGCTCCTCCAGCTCCAACCCCTGCCATGGAGAGGGACCCCTTCCACTGGAGCAGCTGCTCCAAGCCCCTGTGTCCAACCTGGCCTTGAGCACTGCCAGGGATGGGGCATGAAGACGAGCAGCCCATGGGCTAACCTGATCCTCTGCCCCAGCCAGTTTTCACCAGGATCTCGTATTTGTAGAGCCCATTCTTCCCACAGAAGGGAATCACTCCCACACGGTTGATGTCAATCATGTCCAGCTTGTGCACGATCAGGGCAGCCACCGAGTAGGTCACGAAGCAGACAGCACATGTCAGCAGCACGATGTAGTTGAGACCAGGGCCTGGAGCCTGGGAAGCACACAGGTATGTTGAAAGGCACTGTTCTCCCCCAGAAGGATCCCCTCTTTCCCCAGGAGCCCCCTTCCTGGCCATCACCATCACTCACAGACACGATACCACATGCAAATAGAGAGCTCTCCATGCACAGCCCATGTGGAGCATCCTGCTGAGAGCTCTCTGCTCCCACTTCCATCACATCAACAGAGCCAGGGAGAGCCTGAACACCCCTGGGAAGCAGAGAGCAGCTGGCTGGGATAAAACAGTGCTGGGTGCAGCTGGGAGGAGAGCTTGGCATCTCACTAAGGGGTGAACACACTGCAAGGTATCCAGGATAAAGCCATCTGCAAAGGTCTGTTTAGCAGCAGCCAGGATTCATGACCACAGAACACAACCCCTGTGTGAGCTGTGCCCATGTACAGCTCCCAAAGGCTCCCGGGTACTGGTGCTGGTTTGCCAGCTGGGCACAGCTTGAAGGTGAAGCCATCAGAAGCCCAAGGCTTTCCTATAGGTGACAACCAACTGCTCAGCACACGGTGATGCTGCACAGCCTCTGCTTTGCTCTACTCACAGGGAAGATGAACTGGACGGAGTTTGGGGGGACAAAAAGACTGGCCCCAAAGGCAGTGAGGTGCTGGGTTAGGCAGACAGCCTGGTCTGGCCTGGTCTCTTCCAGTGGGATGATGCCTTCTGTCTTCCAGCGCTTCTCCTGCTCACTGAAGTACTGGCACAGGGATGTGTACAGCCCTAGGGTCACCTCCACCGGCGACCAGCTGAAGTGGTTTGTGATGTTGAAGTAGTACTTCTGGATGGGGTCATCCGTTCTGGAGAAGGGAAAGGCAGCAAGGAGACATCATGAATCCCACTGAAGGGACACCAACCCTGTTCTAATGGATGTGTGCCCATGAAAACACTGCTGCAGGGATGGAGAAGCACACAAAGAGGGGGAAAAGCCCAGTGAATGTGGTGTAATTTACACCTTTGGTTGTAGAGAAACCCCAGGGTTCTGCAGACCACTTGAATTCTTCTATATCTTTGTCCTGTTTCAGTATCTGGAGCACTACATTGCACACCCTCTTCTTCATGCTGGCAACCTTGCACAGGTCTCCCACCCACCCTTCCCTGTGTCCCACTGATCCATAGGACACTTCCACAGCAACTCTGGATTCTTGGCTGGGAGCACATTCGCTTATCAGGACGATTAATCCCTCTTTGAGCATCCTATTCCCAAAAGCCATGGAAGCTGCAGCAACTTACACAACAGTGGCTCCACTCTCACCCCACCTATTCCCAAGCTGCCTATCTTCTCTTCTCAGATAATGCCTAGGAATGGCTTGGAAGTAACACAAGGCATGAACACACATGCTCCTGGCCAAGGCAGCAACTGAAGTTATAATGACTGCTCTGATTAAAAGAAGAGCTTTGCTCCAAAGCCCAAGAGCACAACTGCAGTGCTCTGTGAGCCAAGCAGCATGGATAGAAGCCCATAAAGAACCTACAGAGAAAAGGGCAGTGGAGAGGACTCATTACCAGGAGAGGCCCTGGGTGAGGGTCGTGATACAGGGAATGGTATTTACAGCTCTGAAAAGGGGAATCCTTTCAGAGAACCCCTACAAATGGGATCTGAAAGGCAAATCACAGAGCATTGAGCTGCTTTTGCACCAGCACCAGAAGATGTATGGGAAGAAGGAAGTGCCAGGGTAGAAGAGGTGCCAGTGCTGGGGTGTGGGAATGGCAGCTTGCAAGAGAGCTGCAAGGACAGAGGAGCACTGGGATAGCTACAGCAGCACCAGCCCTGCAAAGCAGCCTGGTATAAACCATAGCAAGGCCCTGAGCATCCCTCCCCTCATCCATGGGACAGCCTGTGGGTGACATGAGGTTGTAAGACAGGTTTCTCTTACCTGGGAGAGGTGAAGAAGGTGTAGAGCTTGTGGTCATTCCCAGCCAGGGCATCCAGGCTGATTTTCTTCGAGGCAGTGCAGTTGTGCTCATTGGGCTCTGGTTCGTGATGCAGATAAGCCATGATGAAGGGCTCAGGCTCACTTGCAATGTAGTGATCTGGGGAGAGGGGAAACCAGAAAGTACCTTATAAAGATGAGGCAGAGCTCAGTCACAAGCCTGCTGCCAGCAGTGGGTGTTCAGGGAGGAGTATCAGGAATGCAGGAAGCTGGGAGAGATGCTTTTCTGCATTGCATTCAGAGGAGACTCTGGGCACCATTGTACCTGACCAAGGAGGGATGAGAGGAGCTCCCTCCAGTGCTAATGTGGCTCAAGAGAACGGCTGGGAGAAGCAAAAAGCTTCTCAGTGCCTAGAACCCACAAGCAAGGATTACACTGGGGACTGGATAATGCCTGTGACAGACAGAACTTCAGCCACACAGTATGGAACCTGCTGGCTACACCTGACACCTCCCACAGCAGTTCTGTCTTGACTGCAACACCCAGCCCTCCTCTCCCATGGGAACAGCATAAAGAGGTGGATGTGTCTGCTCTACCATTGAGGACTCTGTAGGTGAGCTGGAAGTGCAGTCCTGCTTCTCTGTTGTTGCTCTCCATAACCACGATGAGGTTCACAGACGTTCTTGCCTCGATGACTTCAGTGCCAGCAGACAGGTTGTGAGCATCCGTGTTGTTTGACACCATTACAGTGATGGCTTTCTCTGAGTCCAGGCTCCCAATGGGGATCTGCACCCCGTTGTGTGTCTGAAACTCCATGGAGGCCACCTTTGTGGACACGGTGTAGTTGCTGATGTAACCAAAAGGGAAAGGATTGGAGTCCACTTGGAACATGACTTGAATGACATCCGTCAGGTTGGAAAGGGTGCTGTTGAAGGCCTGAGGGATGGAGAACTGGCAGTTTGGTGTGTTCTCGTAGCAAAGCAAGTTAAAGGGATCAGACCTCTTGCCTGTAGCCTTAATTTCTCCTCCCACCAGTTCCAGGGGCTCTTCATTCAGCACTCGGGACTTCATGAGGATGCGCATGAGGCTGGAGGACAGGTTGTAGGCTTTGGGAGCTAAGAGCAAATTGTGGGCATCAGCAAGCAGCTCCTGGGGCTTGGACTCTTGTGAAACCGTGTTGACAAGGTGAATCAGGTCACCTGCAGGAGAGAAACAGAGGGCAGAGGATGTGGTGAACAGCCTACATAAGCGTTAGAGTCTAGATAACATCTGACACCTTCCCAAAGCAATCAGACAAGTGTTTCCTCACTGTCTTCTCACTGTAACGCTACCCCGTGCACATGACTTGCTGCACTGAAGTGTTCAGTAGCCCATAGCTAAAAATAGAGCTGTCAGCAATTCCTGCAGTGTCTCAGCTAATGTGCAGAGTTTGGTGGTGAATACTAATGACAACAGGCTTGATTTCCCTCCTGCACAGTGCTACAACAGCAGATTGGGAAAGAGGGAAGGAATGGATAAAGCAAACATATGCCACTAAGGTCCTGCACTATGGAGAACACTCAGAACCCCATTATAAGGAGTGCAAAGAAGGTATCTGCTTCCTCCCAGGTGGGAATTCCCACACAGTGCTCATGGGTGCGCCAGTGAAGTTTGGCACCCTCAGACTGCAACCGGGAAGGCGAGCATCTGGAAGCCATAGCTCTTACTCACTGTTTACTAAAGAGAGAATTCCCTGGAGCACCAGTGAGGTTATTAACAACTGTTGTATTGAAGTGTCCGCAGGGATGGCTGCCTGAGCCAAGACAACCCTGGGAAAAGCGCAGGGAGAAGGAAGTCCTGAGCATGAAGAGGCCAAACCCCAGTGGTACAGAACTGACCCGTGATGTTGAGGATGTTGTCGGCGATGCCGGTCGGTGTCACGGTGCCCTGGGTGGTTTCCCCTTGCAGGATGGTCATCATGGTCTCCAGCTTGTTCAGGGTCCTTGTCAGGCAGGACTTGCAAACCAGTTCCTTGCTCACCACCTGCAAAGGGGAACACAGTCTGAGGCAGTGGGAACATCCCCATGGAAGGATGAAGGCAAATTCAGCTCCTCGGACCTGCAAAGACTCGAGCATGGTTGTTCAAACACCATTTGCACTCTTTCCAGCCCCAGGGAGGTGACTGCAGAGGCAATGGCTGCTCTGCTTACACTGAGAGATGTTATCAAGAAGCCTGTGGTGTCTCCAAGGCTCTTCCACCCACTTCCCTTCACATTCCAGGCAGGCATGTGGGAGTCTGATGGAGGATGCATTAGGGTTGGAAAGAGCAACAATGGGCAGCATATTCATGTTCCCTGGAGTTCACTTGTAAGGACCAAGCACATCTCCTGCTGTTGCATCTCACAAGCACCCCTCTGGAGCCACACACTGTATCTACAGAGATCAACCTGAAGGAGCTGGATGGGATCCCTCCATTCACTTTGCTGTCTTCGATGGAATCAAGATTTAGCCCTCACTGAATCCATTTCAGTGTCCAAGTACTCCTGAAGGCTGTGGGAGGGATTCTGTCACCCAGGCATGATGGATGTCCCTCCCTCTGCTCCCAAATGTGTCCAAGAAACAGAATGTTCTAGCCATGGCCTGGAGCTCCCAGCACTCTCGAGGCCTGGATGGGAGGGACTGAAGCAACACATGGAAGCTGTTACCATAACCCCGTTCCTTGCTCTTATTCATCTCTTTCTCTTTTAATCATCACAGGATTCAGACGTGATTCACCATATGTTTTGGTGGAGAATCAAAACAGCATCTGCAGGTCTATAATTCCCCCTTTTCTACATTTATTTGTAAGCTATGGGAAGCGAGGACATGCTGTTTAAATTGGAGTCCACCAGGCACGGTCAGGTATCAAAGAGGTGGGGAAGAGAAAGGTTATGGGGAGGAACCACCCAAGAGGAGCTACTGCTCAGGAAGGAGAACTGGCTAAGACTGAGACTCTTCTTTTCCCTTCCAGGATAAATTCATTCTGTTTTATCCTCTCCCCTGTAGGTAAAATCAAATGAACATCAGCACTGATTGACACTGCTATGGGAAATGGGTGAACCCCACAGCAGGCTCAGCCACTTGGGAGATTCTAGATTACTGTTTCTCTAAGCTTTTCATTCCAATCCAGAGCATAAACCAACGCTGGAACATCAGCTTTTCCCATAGAACAAAACCTCTGTTTCTAGACCTGAGCTTCCCCAGCGAGATCAAGTCGCGAGGCAAGAGAGACTGACACGACCCAATCCCGCATGGGAATGGGATGTGCTGAACCCCAAATCCTGACCAAAGGTGAACAGAGAGAAGTGATTTTGAGGCTTGCAGCCTTTGAAGCAGAGAAAGGAGCAGCAGAACTCTGTGGGTGGGATGCAGTAGTCTGTCCATCACTTCACTGAGGGCCTGCTGCTGGGCGAGGTTGCTGACCTGGCTGGGGAGATGAAGCACAGCCAAGCCCAAGAGTGCCCGACTCCAGCCCTGAAAGCAAAGATATGGGAGGAAGAGCATGCCAGAGCGGCCTGGCTGACCACCAAACCCCAGGGCATTATATAACTGGGCTCTCTTCCCTTTGCCCATCTGACAAAACACAGAAAGCCACTCCTAAATCCACCAGACAGCAGCCCCAGCACTGGGGAGCTGAAGCTGCGAGCTGGCTGGGGAACACAGCACTTCCAGTCAGCCGTGGAGCAGAGCAGTGCTTCTAATCTCCTATGGTAGAAAGAGGGCTGGAAGGAACATCAGCCCTTGGCCCTGTCCCCTGGCTCAAGGCAGGTCCTGCTTGACTTGTGTTAATCCTGATGGGAGTCCAGCCTCTCCTCAGAGATCCTGTGGCTCCTCCTTATTCCAGTGCTTCTCCAGTGTCAGGGCCTTTCCTACAGCTTCCATGTGCAGGTGAAGGGACCTACCTGCTAGCAAGCTGCCACATCAGGGCTGATACCAGAGAAGCACAGGGCCCATAGGTGCTGTTCTCCAGCACATGAATACAATATCTCACCAGCGCCTGCCAGACTGATGGCACAGCAAGAGGCAAAGCTAACAGCACTTAGGACATGACCAGTGTGATGTGTGTCCTGTGCTCTGTGTGGTGTGTGCATGGGAGAGGAGCAGGGAAGCACAAGAACGGAGGAGCATGCAAACAGCCCCTGGAAGAGCAGAGGCTGGAGATGGTGATGGGGAACATACCGTGCACTGTGCCAGGGCAGCTGAGATCTGCTGGATGTCATCAACTGTGTTCACGTTCAGCGAGTTCAGGGTCTCTGTGATGTTGTTGCGAGTCCAGGTCCGGAGTTCAAACTCATTCCCAGTCTCAGATTCCAGAAGCATGGATCGCTCGTACTGCAGGTGATAACAGCAAGCAGAGTGAGGACATGCACCAGATTGTTTCAGCTGATGCTGAGCTGCGCTTAAGCCTCCTCTTCCCCTGCTCTGCTCCTCCCAGAGGTGATGGTGATCCAGTGAGCTGGGCTTTATAACTTCCTCCATCTCACTTGTGCTCTCCAAGCAATTATCTTAACAGCCTGGCACTTGACAGCTAAGGAGCACATCACTGTGCAGCCTGCATCCAGCTCAACACAGTGCCTGTGCTCAGGGGATTGCCCTGCCTGGTGTTCTCCTGCAGGCCCCTCCTGGGCAGGAAAATGTGAGGATAGACTGAAATTCCTGCCCTGCACATGGGCCCTGCTTTATGCAGGAGGGAAAGTGAATGGTGCCAGGAGGATTAAGAGCTTTGTGTGCAGGCAGAAGGTGTTTCTAGCTGCACTAGCTCAGCAGTCACAACAAGGAGGGCTCCTTAGCACCCACAGCATCACCTAAGGAGCTACAGGAGTTGCAGTGCAGTGGGTGGCTTAGGGGAGGTGTGAAGGAGGTGGGGGATTTGGGCTGATTTGCATTTCTAAATCCAGTGTTTAGGCTTGAGTTTGACATTAAAGAGGAAAAAGCCTATCTGAATATGAGGGCAGAAAGCAGGGTGCATGGGAGACACCCAAGCCACTGCCTTCTCTAGGAGCCCTGTTTTACTTCACAGCCTCTCTGCTTTCCCTGGTCATTGTGTGTCTGGAGCTTGTTTCTGATGCATGCACACAGGTCCAGCCCAGCTCCCAGCATGCACGTACACTAGTTTACATGAAGAGCTCCAGCCTTAAGTCATTTCCCTGCTTCGCTGCACGAAATGTGGCCAAAGAACATCACTGGTGATTGCAAGGCTGTTTGGAGGCCTCTCTTGGGCAGAGAGTGCTGCTTTACCTCATTTAAGATGGTGATGAGGGCCAGAGAGTACTCGATGACCTGCTGAGGGTCCCCTTGTTTCACTAAGCCCTGGAGCACGGTGTCAGTTTGATTGTAGAGCCAGTGGGAGAGGCTTGGAAAGCCCTCAGGTAAACCGATTTCCATGGAGCTGCCAAGGGAAAGAGGCATTTGGGTTAAGGACAAACCAAATGGGGCTGGAGAAGGGGGCAGAATGTGCCCTTTAGCTGGGAGCAGCTACACTGCTTTTGGGATCTAAGGAACAAATGGGACACAGATCCTCCTCCTGCAGGCACTGCAGGACCGTGGGCTCTGACCTGAGAGGATGGGACCACAGCTTGGTGCTGTCAGCTCTCTTTTGAGGGGTCCTCATCCAGAGGAGGTAGTGGAGCACAGAGCACAGAGGTCTGAGAAGGTGACACCGTGCCTTCAAAGCAAGGTGTCACCAGGGAATTATGGAGATGGTCAGGAAAGCAGTAACGTATGGGGAAGTCTCCCTCTTGATTCACCCCACAAGGGCTGGAATTCTCACTGCACTTCTGCTGAGCCTCCCCTCATCTTCCTGCTCCCCCCAGGATCCGCTGAGCCCTGCAGGACAGGGACCCAGTGGCCAAGCCATGACTGTGATGCAGGAGCCTGGCGCTGCCCCATGAGCCCAGGCTCTTACCGGTTGATGGCCACCACGGTGGCTCCCAGCTGGTCCTGGACAAGGACAGACACAGACACCATGAAGCCACTCTCATGGAAGCCGGGGGGCAGGAAGGCGCTGTGCTCAGCACGGCTGCCCTTGTACACACAGAACTCATGGTAGTGCCCGGCCCGGTGCCGAGATGCCATGAGGATGTACACCAGTGGTCCCTCTGCATCCTCCGTGTCCCGCCAGCCTGCAAACAAAACCCAATACAGGCTCTGAGAGGGGCAAGGAAGGCATCAGAGCATCAGCTGTGCCTAGCAAGGGGTCCCTGCTCTGACAAAGCCACAGGCTGTCCCCACAGTGAGGGATGCAGGGATGTCTGCGGGGCTTGCAATGCAAAGCTCTGATGCTCAGAAGGTTTCTGATGGTCAGGGGTGTGGATACTGCCACGTTTAAAGGGGTTTATGAAGAGTTTGTGATCAACATGAAACAGGAATAACCCTGATGGGGTCAGGAATGGCACTGACCCAAGGGCAAACAGCTCCTGTACCAGCCCTGCAAAGCTCGGCATTAGGCAGGGGCTCAGCGCAGCCCTCAGGCACTTCAGCATCTCAGGAACAACTGAGTCAAGGGTAAAACCTGCACACAGGTTCCCTCAGAGCTCCCAGGAACACTGGGGAGCCTTGTGGGAAGTGGGCAGCTGGGACATTCATTGCATGTTGCCACTGAGCACCAGGGAAGGTGGACACAGAGCAGTGGGTCTATATCCTGCTTGTTTCACTTCAGCTAAAAGCAACCACTAAGAGCTCCAACTCCCACCACTCCAAAGGGACACTGATTTCATCATTACTCTGGGCAGCTCAAAACACACCAAAGCCACAGCCTTATCATGCTGAATCCTCTTCTTCTCCCCCCAGCTTAAGCCAGGCTTTGGTTACAGCCTCCCCCATCCCCAGCAGAACTGACCTCCTCTTCAGCGTGGCTTCCCAGCACTCATGCACAGACACCATTAATCTCTGACACTGACCATTTGGGGAAATCTGCTTTTCAGAGGCTCTTATTCCTTGGCCCAAGGCTATAGGATGTCAGCCAGGCCACTTTTCCAAAGCCAGACTCATTGTTGCTGCCTCTGCAGCTGGTGGAGAAGGTAACTGCCGTCGGGAACATGCAGCCCCCATGGCACAGGAGGCCCCAGTGCTTTGTCTTTTGACTCTTCCCACATATGTGTGACTCAGTTTCAGGCACCCATCTTCTGTTGCCTGCACTGAAATACCAGTTTCTCCTGCAAGTATTGTCCTGGCCTGGACAGCACCATTCAACTGCATGAACTAGGAGCAAAGGAAGTGCCTGGCTGCTAGGCTGAGTTTTGGAACAGCATCATTTGGGCACACAAAGCTGCTGTGGCCAGATCAGAATGGAAAGCAGGGCTGGCAGGTACTGTGGGCTGTACACTCTCACCTGCACACTCAAAGTGCACCTTGGCCATCAGCGCCTTGAGGGGTCCCTTGGGCGACAGGCGGCAGGATCCTCCCACTGGAGGCTGGTTTGGGAGCAGGTCGATGGAGGCGAATCCTTCCTCCCCCGTTGTGAGGTCAGTGATGTGAAGGGTGAAGGTATAGCCCTCCCCATCCTTCAGTGCCCCTTGCCTCAGGACCAGGTTCATTCCTGTATCACCAGTGGAGGTTGTCCTTTTGTCCAGGATGAGGGACTTGTTTTTAAAGCTGTGTGCTGCCCATCGCTGTCGGGACGAAGAGGGGAGAGACAGGAGAGGTTTTGTTTCAATCTGAACTTATGTCCTTAAAATGGTTTCAGCTTTGAGTCTCTTATAAAAAGCAACAGATTTCCAGTGGGAGCATCTGCCAAATCTGCAGTTGATAATTCAAGCTTTTAGTCTTGTGCGCTACAGCAACAAGGACTGGAGCCTTTCCCAAATGTCTGGTGGGAATATTTCCACTGTGAGATCCACTTTAGTCTCTGGGATTACATCACCCTCTGACAAGAGGATTTCATAACAGTGAATACAAACCACAGGAAATACATGGAGCGCTGGTGGAGTCTCCGTGGGACCCCACATTTTATGTGCCTCAAGCTGAACGTGGCCTGGGTGGTTGCTGTTAATAGCACAAGTGTACAATGGTGATAACAAGAGGAACACTGTGATAGCCCACCAGAAAATGCCACACAAGGACATGCTGGGAGCAATGCGGATTAGCTCTTCACAACAGGAATTCCACCTCTGAGACCTGCCTCCTTCAACAGGTTGCAGAGATGCTGTGCAGTGGAATGGGTAATTCCAGGAGGGCACAAGGGGCTTGGGGTGATCACAAGAGACTGAACAACCTCTTGAGACACCAGGATAATGGGAAGGATGCCAGGGAGCAGGAGAAGAAAACACTTATCCTAGGAAAACTGTACTTTTGGGTGGGAAGGGATGGTCACCCATAGGCTTGGCTTGAAAATGAGCCAGCCCTTGGGTAGGCACTGATGGATGACTGACAGGCCACGAGTCCTGCAGCCTGCAGGCACAACCTGGGGTGAAGGAAAGCCCTGGGCATCTCACAGGGGTCCAGTGGCTACAGGACATGGGCAACCTGCTCCACAGGCTCTCCTGGCCTCCTCAATGCTGCTGAGACACAGTACACCATGCAGGAGCCCCATGTCACACCAGGCAAGCTCCGTGCTTTAAACCTCCAACCCTACAAGCCAGTCCTGCTTGGTACCAGTCAGCCTTCATCCCCCAAGCCTGACCCAGCCACTGCATCCACGGTCAGAGATTGTTTCCCCTCCTTCTCTCTGCGGCAGTTCAGATCCAGGACTGTGTTTGTTACCCAGTTCTTTCCATCCTCTCCTCCTTGACTCCTCCTATCCCTAAATCCCACCACACTGAAGCAAAGACCAGCATTGCCCATGACTTTACCCCAAGCTTGGAGTCATTGTGACAGTTCTGGCAGGTCCCCTCCAGGTAGACATAGGAGCTCTTGCTAACTTCATAGACAGACTGAGCCTTGCAGGAAACACACTCCAGGGACACAATAGGGACTCCCCCTCTCTTGATGAATACCTGGGAAAGCAAAAGGCTCCATCAGAGATCTGAGACAAAGAAACAGACATCTAACAGGCACATAGACATCCCAGCATCTGCTTCTGCAAGGAGGAATCACTCTGCATCGGCCTGATGGTGATTCTGGCTTTACTACATAATCTAGGTAATTCTGGAGTTACTTTATTTGCTCTTTTTAACATCATAAATCACTCCCAAAAAGCCCCTTTGCAGCCCTGTGCTGAATTCCCAGCACAGGTCCTGCTGATGGTGCCAGTGGGGATGATGCTAACCAAAGCCCTTTACTGTACAGGACATCTCAGGACAAATGGGATGCAGGTTAGAGCCTGGGAAAGAGGAGCAGTGTAACAGGGAAAGCCTCCAGCACAGCACAGACCAAACATCTGGTGAGCACCTGCCCTGGGATGTGACCACAGCTCTGCTTTGCCTTCTGTGGGCTCAACTCTTGGTCCTGCCTCTGCAGCTGTAGACCCGGAGCTGTGGGTCCTGTCCTCGACTCAAAAGGTTGATAAATGGGAAGTGTTTATGGTCCAGAGTAACAGAGGGCTCAGGGTGAGCCAGAGCTGAGTGAGGATGTGCTGCTCTGTGCACAGCAGCACGGTCCCACTGTCTCCATCCCTGCTCCCATCCACACAGCTTGCGCTAGAACCACTTCCCATGTTCCAGAACCCGACCCTTGGGCTCTCATTCGTCATTCCTGACACTGCCCATATCCCTGAGAGACAGGAATGATGATCGGAATAGGCACAGAACAGTTCCCACTGCACATCCAAGGCATTTTGCCCTGCAGCGTGGAAGAACCACGTTTCCAGAGTGCCTTTAGCTCAGCTCTAAGCTGCACATCTCTAGATGTCCACACCTCCCTGGCAAAGCTTTGGAGCACTGGTGGGTCAGACACAAGGGCTATTGAGCTCTGAGCCCTGCACTTTGTCTGAATTCCTTTAATCCCCCAGGAAAAGGGATTGTCCAGCACTGGACCGAGCCCTCTGCCCTGCCATAACGAATCTGCTGCATTCAAGGACAGACAGCACTGCAGACATTGTTTAACATGGCAGACCTTGGAAACAGGATAAATATTCCCAAGCCCTGTGCACAGTGAAGCTCCATTCATTCCTCCAGGATTTGCACACTTCCTGCAACACTGGCCTGCTTGTTTTGCACTCCGGCATGGAAACCAGATAGGACGGAATGTCCTTGACAGACTCTCAATTCCCAGTGTTTTTCCTCCCTTTTCATCCCCCAGCCCTGCTTTAGAACCCAGGCAGTAAGAGTTTCCACTTCCAGCCTCACTACAGCTCCAACTGCCAAACACACCACGATGAATGTTCCTGACACAAACCATAACTGCTGCTGGGCTGCAGATGCATTCAGCAGCAGGCTTAATCCGACACAAACAACATGCACTTCAGAAGAGCCTGACCTAAGTACAGTCAAATGAGAGAAGGGAGGAGTAAAATGAAGCAGCAGCTCTTAGGAAGCTCTCGCTGGGCAAAAGAGCCTGGTGCTGTGGCATGGGAAGAGCCCAGGGATGCGCCCAGAAGAGCTACTGACCGTAGGCTCCTTCACTGCCCTCCTACAGCAGATCTGTGGCCACACTCTTGGTCCCAGGAGCCATTCAGGGCTGGTCCCTAATGCAGCCTCTGCACAGAGACTGACACAAGGTCTAAAGGAAGGAAGAAACTAAAAGGACTTGGCAGGATGAGCAAGAAGTGCTGCGCAAGGCAGCCTAAGATGAATGCATCACAGAAACACCACGATCTGTTCCTGTCAATGACCTGGGTGAGATCATTTATGGAGCCCCATGATGCCCTACAACCTGCTCTCAGGTGTGGGGGGTGCAGGAGGCAGCAGCAGCTTCCACACCCCCAGTTAAAGCAGTGCTGGCCCTTGGATGGGGATGGGGATGCAGAGCAGGGAGTCACCTGTGGCTGGACATGGTCCCAAGCCAGCAGCACTCTCCTGTACAAACTTCCCTAGGGAAAGGGCCATGGACTTCCATCTCCTGTGTCCACCAACAGGCACACAAGGACAGGCCAGGACCGTTGCCTGGGGTACGTACGGTTTGATTCGTTGCCTCGGGGCTCATCCCCTCCTTCCTGACGGTGAGGTCGAACGTATACTCCACATCTGCTTCTAACACAGCTTTGGAAATGGTGACAATTCCTTCCTTGGCACTGAAATTCAGAGAGCACCCTGCAGCCGAGCTCTGCTTGCAAGGAGAAAAGAACTTTCAAACCCTCCTTGGTCCGGGTGACCAGCGGGTTAGTCCACAGCCAAAGCATGCAGGTCCACACAACCTCACGCTTACAGGTCTTACTGGGCAATGCCACCACTGGGGTGGCAGGAACAGGGTGGTGCGTGGACACCAAAGCACAGTATCCTGTTGCCCAGGTTAGTGAGCAGTACTGGAATACTGCATTTCATCTGAGCTTCACATTCTTGTTTTACAGCAGTTAAGTCATCATTAAATAGCTTGTAAATATTCCCAATCAACACAAAGAAGCTCACATTGAACTCCAAAGTCTAACCCACACACACTCCACATCCATTCTGAGGTCAAGATAGAAAACAGTGACTTTTTACAGGCAAAAGAATCCCACATTCAATCATAAATGCTCCTTCTAAGAATATGGATGAGAATATGAAGGGCAGTTCTGCCTCATCCTTCTAGCCCAGTAGGGTCAGACCATGAGGACAGTGACCTGCTTGTGATCACAATGGCCACAACTTGTAGTCACTTGATTCCTCCAAAGTCTAACTGCTGAGATTAGGGACATTTAACTGTTAATGGGAGGGGAACCAGAGCCCCCAGCCCCTGTGCTGCAACCAGGTCATGGAAACAGCTGCACTGAAACCATGAACCAGAGGCCAAGTACAAGGCCAGCACCGGACTGCAGCAGGATGCTCTGCACTGCTCCTCACAGCAATCCTGGTACCACCATCCTGCACTGAGAACTGGGACACCTTTGCAACCCTCCTTCTGGAGCAGCTTTATTGAAGGTGCTCACAAAGCCTCCCTCGACACCATTTCAACTCAGACCCATGTTCATAGAGGAGCTGATGTGCAGTTGGAGCTCCCAAATGACCAGCCCCTCTGGCTGTGCAAAACTGCTCTTACCTTGGAGGAGTAGGTACAAGACCAGTCGTATAACAACGGGGTCTGTTCACCATCATCCAAGTTCGGGTCATAGGACTTCTCCCCATCCAAGATTAAGTCCTGAGTGTTGGACCATACACGGTATGACCCTCCATCAATGATCGGGACCAGCTTACTTGGTATCACAGTGACATTGGCAAAGATGCTTTTGGACAGTGGGGTATCTCCAAAGGAGACAATAAAGATGAAGCAATAGTTCCCGACTTGCAGGGCAAGCTTTGGTATGACGAGCTGGGGCCTGTTCACATCAACGTTTGGCAGATGGATCCTGCTGGAGTCATCCAGGTTCATGCAGCTGGGTGCTCTGTAGATCTCCCATAGATGCTCTGTCTGGTACTTGATGCACCCACGGAGGTCAATCTGTGCCTCCAGGTAGTTCCTCTGGGAGCGCTTCATGATGACTTGAGGGGGCAAGGCCAACTCCACCTCTGGCTCCTCACACTCCAGCACTTTGACAGTGACAGTGAGCTGGGCTATGAAGAAGCTGATGAGATTGGTGGCATTCACCTCCACCAGGTAATCCCCAGGGCTCAGGTAAGAATAGTTGGCCACTGCAACCCTGGTTATTTGAGTGGAAGAGCCATCCCCAAAGGTCCACAAGAACTCCACGCTCCTGCTGCTGGGCACCACGACTGCTTCAAACAGGGCTGTCCTGTTGACAAAGGCATTGGAGGCAGTGAGGAAGACTTGGACTATCGGGTCTTGGACCTGGATGGTTCTGGTGACATTGATACCTCCCAAGTCATTGAAGGCACTGAGGTGAATCTCGAGCAGCCCTGCAGCTTCCGGAGTGTAGGAAACTCTTTCTCCTGCCATGGTGACCACGGATCGAGTTTGCTCCTTCCACAGGGAGAACTGCCAGGAGAAGGACACACGGGAGCCACTGCCCACTTGGGCACTGAAGCTCTTCTCCGTGCCTGTGGCTATGCCTTGCTCACAGCAGTTGAGGAGCCTGACATCACGGATGGCCTCCAGGACAGAGATGAGCACCTGGGCATGTGCGATGCTGATCTGGTTCTGCACAGTCACCGTCACCAAGTAATCACCACTCTTGGTGAACTCGTGAGTGTACTTGGACCCGTTGAGCACCACGGAGTAGTCCCCACTTATGCTCACCAAGTAACTCACCGAGGTACCCGCCGACATCCTGATCACAAAGGTGACCTGTTCCCCTGGCTCCACCACCTTCTTGCTGGCAAGGATTTCCAGGCCTTGGATCCTGTCCTGCACTGAGATATTCCTGCTGGCCAGAGCCCAGCTCACATCGTTGGATGCATTCAGATAGACTGTATAAAACCCTGCTGTGGGGAATGTGACAGCCACGGACTGGCCACTCAAGGTGCCGTTTGGTACCTCCCACAGCCAGGTCACTTCAGTCCCTTTCTGCAGCTCCCCCTCAAAGACCACTGTGGAGCCTGATGAGACGTACCTGCAGTCCAGTTCTGCAGTCCCAATGCTCAGCCCCTCTATGACCTCCTCTACACAGATATAAACTGTTGCATTGGTTGAATTCAGCTTGTTTTCTGCTCCAACAACAACCTCTATCATTCCAGGGCTTTGGAAGGAGTGTATGATAAAGGGTTCAGAGGTAACAGGAGAGAAGCCATCCTCTAGGTACCAAACATACGTGATGCCAGTGCCACTGGTTAAGGTGGTACTTATGTTAACAGAAGCATTGATAGCCACTGGGTTAGGGAAGGCATAAGGCTTTAGAAGACCAATGCTTTCAATGAACTCCAGTGTCCTGTTAGCAGTTGCACATCCCAGCATGTTGGTGGCTTTCAGATAGACTGTGTAGTTTCCAGCTTCTAGGATGCTCAAGGAGAAGGTTTTCCCAGCAAAGGTCTGCACAGCAGTGCCATCCCTTTGGGCCACCCAGCTGTAAGAGATGTTGGTTCCCTCTCGCACCACTGCCTGCAAATGGAGTGTTCTGTTAGTTGGGAAATAGATGTCCTCCACCAGGTCATTGCTCATCACCTGCAGGCCTTCAATCTGCTCCAGGACATAGACATAGATGCTGTCCTGCAATGAACTGATCTTGTTCTCTGCTGTCACAATGACATTGAACGTGCCCACAGACCGGAACGTGTAGGATATTGTGGAGGAGCCCTGGATGGGAGTGCAGCGATCACACAGGATCCATGAGTAGCGGATGGCGGTGCCAGCTACGAGCGTGGCCACAAAACTCACTGAGCCATTCAGTGGCACCACTGTCCTGCTGGCATTGATGGTCAGCCCTTGCAGCCGTCGCTTCACTGTGACCTCCACGGTGCTCTCATTAAAGCTCACCTCATTCCTGCCCATCACACTGATGGTGTAATGGCCTGTGTTGTTGTAGGAGTGGGTAGCAACCTGCCCAGGCTGGGAAGTGCCATCTCCAAAGTCCCAGCAGTAGCTCACTTTGGTTCCATTCATGCTGGCAGAGAACAGGTAGATCTGGTTCAGCTCCAAAACGCTCGTCCCATTATATTCAATCTTTGCTACCCCAACGGGCTCCTGGACTTCCACAAACGCTGTGTCATTGTTGAAAGAGACGTTGTTGGAGACGGTCACCGTGACCAGGAAGACCCCTGTGTTCTTGTAGGTGTAGGTCACCTCAGTCCCACTCGACCTAGTGGACTCATTGTTCCCGAAATCCCATCGGTAGCGGTACTGGTACAGAGGCACAGCACTGACCTGGAAGCTGCTCTCGTCACCAAGCCTCACAAACTGCTTGGAAGGGAGAAGGGTGACATTGACTATCTCTGGCTCCACACAGACGCTGGTGAAGTAGTGAGCCTTGTTAAAGCTGCTGGAGAGAGTCAGGGAGAGGGGGAAGGTCCCGCTGCGGGTGAAGTTGTGCATCACCACCGGGTCCCCTCTGACTGTCACATTGGAGGAGCCATCTCCAAAAGTCCAATCAAAGATGTATTCCTCAGGATTGCCCGTCACATAGGCAGTGAGCTGCACATCCGGGTGCTCCAGGATGCAAGAAGCAGGCTCTATTTTGAGCACTTCCAGGACAAATATCCGAACGGGCACAGTTTGGGAGACAGAGTTCACCGGGTTCATAGCAGTCACGTTCACTGTGCAGTTGATGTCCTTTATGTACACGTGTTCCACCACCGGCACCTGAGTCCTCAGCACTGTCCCATCCCCCATGTCGAATATCCAGGTGATGCTGTCCCCTGTCTGCACCGAGGCGTTGAGGGTCACGGATGCTCCCAGCTCTGCTGCCTCATCCGCAGAAACCTGGAGCCCTGATATCTCCTCAAACACTTGGTAGCACTCGACTGTCTCCACACTGCTTATGGTGTTGTTGGCTGTCACGGTGACGTTGTACACCCCTCTCCTGGGGTAGCTGTATGTCACTGTGGACTGGCTGTCCGTGAGTGGCAAGGACCCATCACCGAAGTCCCAGGTGTACAGGACACCATAAGGAGATGGCAATGGGTCAGCCCTGAAGGTGACCGGGCGGCTCACAACTAGAACATCCTCCTCTGCTTCCATCTTCACATCAACCAGGTAACTGTGGACGTGCACTGGGGTCAGGTGGGTGAGGTTCTCAAACTGGTTTGACACAAGAACCACCAGGGCATATTCTCCTGCATTGGGAAAGAGCAGGAAAAGACCAGTCGTGAGGACATGCTTGTGCAACAGCTTCTGGCCCAAAAATGCCTGAGCCCCTTCTTCCCCCAGGAACCATCCTGAGCATACCTGGGTCTTGGTAGACATGTGAAACATTGTGCTCAATTACAACCTCATGGACACTGGGGTCAGGAACAAGGAAAGATTTGTTGTAGGGAGGTTTGAACAGGTATGTCTCCTGGATGCCATCTCCAAAATCCCACCTGCAGACACATGCAAACCACGTTACACTGCCCAACAGGAGAAGCATGGAAACCCCAGAGAAACCCTGGCCTGGCCTAGGGCTGTTTGCAGGCTCAGGGCTGGGGTTTCCAGAGGAAACACAGGAAGCATAACACCAAGTATCAAAGCAGGAGCTGCAGAGTTGTGACCGTGAGAGGAGAACAGCACTGGTAAGAAGAGGAGGAACCCGGTATTAAAGCAGCATTGCAACCCTATAAAAGAAAAGCATTTCAGCCTGAACTCTAGGTCCCAGGCAGTGTGACTGAGCCCCACTTGCAAAGTAACCGGACAGAGCTGAGAAATGGGCCCTGGGAAGAGAAAGAGTAAGGTAAGACTGGTCAGAGTGCACAGCGAGACCCTGGGTTTGGGCGACTTGCAAAGGACTCACAGGAACATAGCATCCACAGCTGAATCAACCTGAACTCTTGCTGTAAGCTCCACGGTGCTGTTCTGAGGCAGGACCGGCAGGACACCCAGCACCGTCAGGTTCTTCATCTTATTCATCATCTCCACAGTGACATTGTAATTGACTGTGAAGTTACTGACGTGGTTGGAGGCGGTGAGCTGGGGAGGACAGTGGGACAAAGAATGCATCTGGGGTCACCTTGCTGCGCTGCCCTCTCCTGAGAGGGGGGCTTCCCTGTGCTGAGGGGGTCCCACCAGGCAGGTGAGCAGCTTAAGGTCAGAGAAGAGCACTGGAATTGCACTGGAAAGCAGCAGAGACTGGAAAGTCACCTACCTGGTGAAGCCACCTCTTGCTGGAACCACCACATCTTCACCACTAAAGCCAGTCCAAGGAAGGACTGGAAGAGGACAAAGGGAAGAGCTCATCCTGAGACTCCTCTGGCTCTGAACATGCCAGTTACCCCTTTGCCTGTTCCACACTGTCTCCGGCTGCAAAGCCCAGGCACTTGCTGGCACCAAGGGGACAACAGCCACCCGGTTTCCTTAGGACAGTGGCAGATGAGTGGCTCCAAGCACAGAGTAGGGATGGGAGAGACTCCTAAAACCAAGCTGAGGGCAGCTCCAGCATCCCAGGTGCAGCAGGCACAGAGAGGGAGAGCAAAGTTGGGCAAAGGAGGGGAAAGGAGGCAAGAGTCTGAAGAGACAAGACAGAAGTAGAGCAGGAGCCTCAAGATTATCTAGGCTTGTACCACTGACATGGGACCTAATGATGAAGCATCTCATCACCTCCTCACCTGCAGGAGAGCTGAGCTGCTGACAGAAGGGATCCTTCACACCCAGTTGAACAGAGACCTCCCACCCCAGTGAGTAACAGGAGTTTGTGTCTAGGCTCTGTGGGTCTCTTATACCGAACCCAGTGGACTCCAGACTAACGCCACCCTCTCAGCTCTGTCAGTGGAAGCAATCCAGGCTGTCAGCACCGGCCTTCATTAGCGCTGCTCAGCGGTGTGCTGCAACAAGCACGTTAGTGGCAGCATGCCCTTGAGCTGGGCTGCCTCTCTGCAGGAAGCCAGCAGTTACCCTGCAAAGGGACCAAGCAGCTTGGAGCCAGACCAGGGCTCTGCAGGGCAGAACAGGGCACAACACAGAAAGATGTTCTGGCCAGAGATCCAGTTCCATAAGAGACACCTCCCTCTGCCCAGCCTCTCGGCTCCATCCTTCTGCTGGGGTCCTGACAAAACCCAACTCCAGTCTGCACCAGTAGAAAGAGAACAGGACATAGCCTGGATGAGCTTGTGGCAGAAGCTCTGTCCTGCCTATGAAAGCCTCATGCTTGCATCCTGCCTCTGCCTGGTTCTGAATCCACATCTCCTGCCTGCCAAAGCAGTGGCCAGCACCCTGCAGTGGGGCTCCCTGCCTCATTCCTGAGGGATGAGTAAGGGCAGACACTCCATGAACAGAAGGAGAACATGGAGCAAAGAGGAGAAAGCAAAGACAAGGAAGGCAGGGAAGTCAGCTGTAATGGAAGAACAGGAAGAAACTATGTACAAGAGCAGCTCAGTGAGAAGTAGCAGACAAGTTCATTAAGTGCATAGTGAAAACCTCAACTCTGCCTTCTCTCCCTGCTGCTTTTCCTGCTTACTTTGTGGGATGAGATGGAAACCCAGGATTGAAATGGTTATCATGGGAAAGGCCTTGGCTTACCGAAAGCTTGTACACAGCTGGGCTTTGGTAGATAACGTTGAAGACAATATTGTAAAAAGTGAAAGATGGTTTATCATCTACTGTCCATCGGAAAGTCACATCTGAGCCAGCTTCCATCACTGGGATGTAGCTCTGAAAGGCAGGAGAACATTTCACACTGGTGCAAGAGAACAGCAGGCACAGTGCTTCCCGGGAGAGGGAGCAGGGCCAGGCTGGGAGGCATCACACACTGCAGGACAGGATGCTCAGAGGTGCCAGATCACCTGTGCCTTTGTTGCTGGTAAGAGAAATGCAGCCCCTGACTCCATAAATCAGCAGCAGAGCAGGGAGCAGATCCCATGCTGCCTGTGCCCCTCCATAGGGCTCTGCTCTTGTGATGGGGTCACCCTTGCTGCCTAAAACCCTTTCTGATGGCTGTGCAGAAACAGCTCAGCTTTAGCTACACCTCTGAGCTCAGCCTCTGACTCCTGTCCATGACCCAAAGTCTGTAATGCCCTGCACTGGACAGGGAAGGCTCCCTCCTCACTCCTACAGTGCCTCCCGAGCAGACCACGTAGCCAGGAAGGGTGAGACCAACAGGCATTGCAGGCACAGGGTTCTGCCATAAGCAGCCAGAGCTTGAGCAGAGCATTTCAGACACCCACGGGCAGTTCCTGCTCAGGTTCTGAGGGCTTGTCTGTAGCTCTGGGGACAGGGGACTGGAGGAAAACAGCCTGCAACCACCAGAGTAACTCCAGGACTTGGAGGGATGGATGAAACATCCTTATAGCTTCAGCCAACTGATGGAAGGGTTTAGTACAGCGAATCTAAAGGAGTATCTACCTTGACAAGGCAGAAGAAACTAAATGCTGATCCTTCAGAATGTCTCTGGTTTTCCATGGAACTGGAAAGCCAACATCCCCCTTGCAGGAGGCACTTACCTCGGAGGGAATACAACCTACTACCTGTTGTAGTGCTTTCTGCCACATGCCCCTGTCTGCAGCAGCGCTGTCTGCACAGCCTGGGAGCAGTGCTTAGCAGCAAGCAGAGCTACATGCCCCCAGTGTGGAGCTGAGCCCCAGCCTCCTCGTGAGCCACACACCCCCTTAGTGCCAAGGGCTAAACCCACTGCTGAGGGATGGAACAACTGCAGCAAGCACTCACCACTCGTGTGTTTAACAGGACTCTGCTCTCAGGGTCAGGAGTGGCCCGCAGCCCACGGATGGGCTCCTCCACCTTCACCGTGATGGTGATGTTCTGGGTGCTCACGGTGTTCTCTGCCACGAGCACATGGGTGCTCAGCCCTTCCCTGAGGCCACTCAGGGTGACCACAGCAAACCAGGTATCGTTGTTGTCCCGAGTACACTCTGCTGTGAGAGGGGCAAGCGCTGTTGGGCAGGAGCCCTCGAAGGGGAAGGTGCGGTTGTCTCCCAGCCAGCTGGCTGTAGCGTTCACCCCCGAGGACAGCTTGACCAGCAGGGTGCTGTGGTTGGACGGCAGGTACACCCTGCCACCTTGAGGAGCAGGGTGGATGACACGCAGGCCTGACACCACGGACGTCACCCAGAAACTGCAGGACACGTTGGTGCTGAAGATCCCGTTGTCCACGTTGGCTCTGACCGTGTAGCGACCGGGATGCTCCAGCCCCGTGTTGTGGGGGCTGATCACTGGGACCAGTTGCTCCTCAGCATAGAGAACACGGAGTGAGCAAACAGTGTTGTTCATCCAGGAGGCACCAAAGAAGCCATCAGCCAGGCCAAGCTCCCACTCTGAAGAGTTCATGCTTAAGACATTGGTTCTGTAAGGGGATGTGGTACTCAGTTGGCACTGGAGGAGTGAGCCCAAACCTGCACTGTGATGAAGACTGAAGACATCCTCAGCCTTGACAAAGATATTTTCTTTCCTGAATGTGACCTGCAGAGAGAGGAGACACGTTTGGATTAATGCTTCAAGTTCAGAGCACTCAGCACCCAACTCTTGCCCCGACAAGGCAGCTGGATTTACTGCCTAGTGGAAACCAACTGGAAAGCCACAGACCCAGCCACAGCATGGGGAGACATGTCACCACTCTGCTCTCCCGGCCCCTCTGAGTCAAATGTGCTAGCACAGAAGCCAGCTTTCTGCTCTATCTTCACTGCTTAAGTGCAATGGGAATGGTTGCCCAGCCTTTTGAGCAACTGGGCTATTGCAACAGGCTCCTGCAGGGAGCCCATGGCTTGCAGTCGGTGGCGTGTGTGTGACACTGGGCAAGGCATTTCATTTCAATGGACTTCAGGATCTCCATCTGCAACTTGGGAACAATCCTTTATTCACCCAGAGCACTCAGGAGAACTGCTCTCCTACTCACTGGTTACACCAGCTAGTAAACACTGACCAGATACTGGGAAGAAGGGCCAGCTGGGATCGTAAAGAGGAATTCCTTGATGAGTTCATAGCTGAGCTGGCTGTCATTGTGCAGAGGGGAGAGGGGGGGACGGGTGATGGCAACAGAACTGTTGGCACACTGGGTCTCATTGCAGCAGTCGTTCAATGAGGAGCACAGGTTGGTCAAATGGCACCACTGGAAACCAGGAGGACATTCAAACAGCGTCCAGTTCCCATCATCCGCAGCCATGTGGAATGGTTCTGTGGTGTTTCTTTCCTCCTGGTAGGCTGGAAGAAGTGACAGGGAAAGCAAGGATCACCATTCTGAGCTCCAAATTCACCATTTCCCACTTGGACCTTGGCTCCACTCTTAGGACAAGCTGCAACTGCAACACATCCTGCTGCTCCACAAGACCAGTGCCCTGGTTTACTGGAAACCTTCACAAAGGCACGAAGACCATTAATAACAAAGTCTCTTTTCCAGTGAGAACACAGCAATTTGCACTCTAAAACAGATCTGTGCTCGAGACAAAGCGAGTCCAGAGCTGGCTTTGACACTGAAAACACATTAAGCAACTTCTCTTAAGTTAATGTTTTCATGTCAAAAGTATCCCTTCAGTGTCAAAAACATCCTTTTGTAACCAGCCAACCCTATGGCTACAGCAAATATTCTGCTGCAAAGTTAACTGCCAAAACTGTGACTATGGAGCTGTTGTACAAGGAATGAAAAGCTTATTACATTATCTCATCCATCGGGAAGAAACAGGCTCAGAAAACGTTCTTCCTTGTTAACCTGTGGGGCCAGATGGACCAGAACACATTCCCGTTTGACACGTGATGTCTTCCCAAAAGTACTCAAGTACAGCTCAGAAGATCAATTCACTTCCACACATGTTCCTTACGCTCCTATTCTCTTCATGCATTGAGACAGGTTTCTCCCTCTATTAACTTCTCCAGGACAATCACTTCTCCAAGGCAACCTCTGCCTGTTCACCCAGACCAGCAGGTTTTGCACTGAAGTCTCCTCAAGACATAGAACCAAATCTCAAGAAACAGAACCAAATCTCTGAGGCTTCAAAGCTTCTGCTTTGAAAAGAGGGCTACAAGAAGGCCACATACACACAGGCTGACATGGCCTTCACAATACCCCTGGCATCAAGAGCTGTCTCACCTTCTCCATCTATTGGTCTATGCACCTGGAACCTCACTTGAACGGGTTGATGCAGTTCCTGTGTCACAAACTCCAGCGCAGTCAAATACCCCTCGTGCCTGAACGCCAGCTCAGGGAACACCATCACCTGCAACACAGACACAGCTCTCAGCCTCCTGCATCTCCCTGGGCAGCAGCAGCAGGACCAGCAAACCCTTCTCACCTCCAGAGCTTGCCATGGAGCTGACGGTGCATCTTCAGTCACGTTCCTCACTGCCTCCTGCGTGTCAAACACAGGGGCTCCCACAAAGAAGTTTTCGGCATTTAAGAGAACCCCTGTTTATAAAGGAAATGTGTGAGCATTGAGACCCAGCAAGGCCTGAAGCTGTTCCCCCCACCCTGCTCAAGCTGGAGCAGGGCTCGGAGCACTCAGGAATGCTGCAATCCTGTAGTTTCCTTCTTCCTCTTCCAGGTGCTTTGGTTTCTTTCTCATCCTGCACAAGCAACGTTTGCATTTGCACAACTCAGCACTTATGCCATGTAGGAACTCTGCACATACTTCTCCCTTCCAACCCCCGTTTTGCTTCAGTTTCTGAGCACGAGGTGCTGAGGATGGCTGTCCCCATCCTCCCTGTGCCCCTGGGCTTCCTGGCCAGGATGAGCTGGTTTCCAGCAGCAGCAAACACCCCTGGCTCATCTATAGCCAAGTCTGGCTCTTGGGTCTGAGCACATCCAGTTGATCCTGTCCATCCTCACAGGGCCTGTGCTGGCTTTTCCTTCTTACCTAAACCTCCCGTATTTCATACCCTTTCTGCTTCTCTTTCTTACTCCCTATACCACTTGGGAGATGTGAGAGGCTGCACAACACAAACCTGCCCAGCACACACCACATTAAAGCTCACCTGATGATCTCCAACCCCCTGCAGTCTTTCAACCCACAAGACCCCACCATCCCACAACCTACACAGGCTCAGCAAGAGCCACCAAGGCAACACCAAACCCTGGCAGCAGCACTGACTGCTCAGAGAGAAAAGCTGTTTCCAAAGCTCTGCCTCCCAGCCTTGTTCCTCTCTATTTCTACTGATGGCAAAGGTTGGAATAGGCCAAATTCTTCCTTTGAGCTAAGCCAGGTTTATCAGACCTCTGCTGGGAACACTGTGGTTGCTGCCGGTCCCACTGCTCTGGGTGATGCTCTGGCTGACCCCTTCCATGCAGCCCTCTCTTCCCTTGCCCCATGCCAGAGAGCAGCTGGGGGGAAGCAGAGCTCACCTTTTGGCTTGTACTCGCAGACGTAGCTGTGCTTGGCCATGCACAGGTCTGTGTTACACTGGCCTGTTGGGCCCATCCGGACACAGTGGTCAGCGTTGGAGGGATGGGGCTCTCCTGGCAGCCAGTTCTGACAGCTCTCCAGATTAAATCCTTCACCTCTTTGCTGTGCTCCAGTGCTTGCAAAGTCATTGAAGCTGATCCAGACATCGAGGCTCCTTCAGAAAGTAAAGAGGGGGGGAGATCTCAGGAAATCATAAGGATTAGAGAGACTTGGGACAGATGCAATCTGTTCTCTATAGAAATAATAACAGCTTCATCCAGGTGTCACAGGCTGCCTTTAATGGAGCCTTTTGGTTACTAAAGGATTTCAGCATCCATTCTACCACCAGAACCTGGCTCTTGAATAGCAGCTCCTCCATGGCACAGCATCCTCTGTCTACCTGCCCTTTAAACCTCTGTTGTGAGCAACAAAAAGCCACCAGCCCATTGATAAGCTCAGCCAAAAGGATGCAGACAGAGCAATCGACACGAGCGCTGCAATGCAGCAAAGGGGAGCTCAGGGGAACACTGTGTGCAGCTGAGTGAGTACATGATTGCTCATGTACCCTCAACTATTGCTGCCCATAGCTTGAATCATGCCATTCCCAAAATGTCAGCCTCACTCCAGCTCCAAGAGGACACAATCACTGCCTCTGTCAGCAGCACAGGGCTCGTGACACACTGGGAAGCACTGATTCATCTGTGCAGACCTGTGGAGTCGACAGTCAGTGCTCCCCTGGAAGTGGAACTGGCACCAGGATTAGACCTCAGATGGTGCCACAAGCTCCTGTGCTCCTTGCTGCAGGTGCTGGGTGATCATCAGCTCCTCAGGCACCACCAAGAGGCAGCACCAGCACCAGAGGCCAAAGCTCTGCGGGCAGCTGAGCCCCAGACACACAAGGAGCTGCCAGGATCATTGTAGGGAGATGGAAATGTCCCTTCCCCATCTGGAAACTGGCTGAATCCCAGCAGTGATCCTGGTGGAAAGTGCTGAGTGCACTTTCATAGCCACAAACAGCCTAGACAACTGTTTCTAATAGCACCCAAGCAGAAAGGGAGGCTTTTGTTCCCTATTCACTCTGCAAGGGGGTGGAAACAGCCTCATCATGCACCCTCTAAAGGTTCCATCACTTCTGCATGGCCCTGCCCCTCGCTCCCAGGGTGGTACCACTGCTCCCAAGAGCAGAGCAGGGAGGTCACTGGTGCCTGCCCAGCAGCAGGCTCAGAGCAGATGAAGTGATGAATGAGGTCATGCTGAGGAACGACAGCAGAAATAACTGCTCTGAATGAGGAGTTTTCATTGCAAACAAGATTAGAACATAACTAACTGCTCCCGACCCACTGGCAGGGATCAGGGAGAAGCAGAGGTTGGAAAACCGCCTCTTTGCTGCCATCAATAAAGCTCAATGGAGATTTTCCTCTTCTAATTCCAGCTATGATCTAACTGCAAGTCATTGAAACAGAAAACAGGGGGAAAAATAAAGGCAAATGGTGGCTGGTTTCCCACCCTGCCCAATGCCCTGCAGAGAGGAACCAGAGACATCCTTTCCTGGAGGAAGATGTGAGCATCCCTCTGCCTCCGAGAAGGACCAAGCAGCACAAAGCCTGAGGAGGTGTGGAAGGGGAGCTGGGCTCCTTGTGCTGCCTCCAAGGGGAAAGCAGGGTCCCCTGAAGGGGTGTGTGCTGGAGCACTGGGCTCCTGGAGATGGGATGAGCCCAGCTCAGCCCATGCTGCTCCTGGGAAGGCCTTCAAACAACAGGAGCGGAGGATAGGAGCGAGCAGTCCTCACTGCTGCGGATCTAATGGGAAACACATTCCTGCTTCTGTCCTTTTCCCACAAGAAGCCATGGATGCTGCATGCTCCAGAGCCCTGGCCCTGCTGCTCTGCCTTTTATCACCAGGGAAATCGCATCCTGGAACTGCCTCCTGCGTGTTTATCTGAAGGGATTAATACAATAAATAGATGCAAGAAAGGGGCTGGGGAGGAGAGCGACGAGGGCAGCAGCTGGGGAACAGCTTGGGCGGCTCATTCCCTTCTGAGGTCTCATGATTTCCTTGTGCTGCATCCATCAGAAGCCCTGCACGCAATGCCTGGTGCAGCAGAGCCCAGTGACCGGTGCCCAACCCGTGCAGAGGGACAGGCTCCTGCCCCCTGGAGCAGGGACCATGTGTTTGTGATCCCAGGATGAAGGGAACAGGGCAAGGGTACAGGTGTGGGAAGCAGGGGCTGTCAGACCCCGAGCAGGACCGCTCAAAGCCCACGTCACTCATGGCCATTCCCTTCAATGCGCTTTCTGGGCTGTGTTATGAAAAGGCCACCTCCAACATCTGCATCTGGGAGTGCTGACAAGAGCTGTCAGCCCCTGAAAGCTCTCCTGGTTGTGCTCCATGGGTGCAGAATGGGTCCTTGGACGGGTGGATTTCATCGGGGCTGACACTTCCAGTGCTCCCTGTTTATAAAGCCCAGTTCCTGAGGTGGAACAGATGCTGCTGATGCGGGAGAGGAGCTGCTCCCTCTCAGGATGTGAAAGAAGAGGGGATGGGGTCTGGGATTCAGGCTGCAGCGTGGCTGGAAGGGTGCAGGATCCCGGCTGGGATCTGCCTCGGGCTCTGCTACAGCAGCTGCTCCATGCCACGGTGTCACCCATGCCATGGTGTCACCCATGCCACAGTGTCACCCATGGGACAGTCCAGCTCACAAGGTGACCCTGCCTGGCAGCCAAACAGCCTCTGGACACAAGCACTCAGCCTCTGCACTGCCCAGCTCTAGTGTGCACATCCTGCTGCATCCCAGATGGAAGTTCTGCTCAGCACAGCCCCGGTTCCTTCCGCACCATTTCAGATGCACCCTGGGTACAAGGTGCCCACCAGCAGCAATCCCACAGCTCCCAGTTCTCACTTCCAGCCTTTATGCCCCGTTCCTCTTTTTCCCTTCAAAGCCTTTCAGCAAAGCAGCCAAGTTCAGCAAGGGCTCAAGCTCTGCTGATTGCTCCTCTCTGTTCAGCAGCCTCATCCCTGCTCCCATCCCGGAGCCATGGGTCTCCCCCACCCTCCCTGCCTGCTGCCTCCCTCTGGACCCCTTTGCAGATGTGACCCCAGAAGACAAGACCTGTCCCTAGGAAACCTTAACCCCCCCTCCCCACTTACCTGATGACATGAGCAACCAAGAAGCTCTGGATCTCGGGGCTGCTCACAGAAGCCAGCTCTCCATTGCCATGCTCCTGGCAGTGCTGCTGGGCCTCCAGCCACGTGGCCTTCTCCACCACCAGCTGATAGCAGTGGTTGTTGCCCGGGAAGACCAAGCCATCAGTGGGACACATGGGGTGAACTGCTGCAGGAGGGAGAGTAGCACGAGCGTGATGTCCTTTCCATGGGCACACACACCCCAACCCAGCCTGGAATGTCCCATCCTTCCTGAAGCTGATAAATCCCCTTTGGGGTTGAGGTGCAGTCACCTTCTTGGGCAAGGGCAGTTGCAAATCACTGCCTGGTCAGTCAGGGGAGCCAAGAGCACCCAAAGGAGTCAGCCCTTGTTCCTCTTTAGGAAGGAAGGGGAAGGGAAAGCCCATGGAGCATGCACCTATCCACCCCTGCTTACCTCTGCCCAGGTCCCCAGCCTCTGCAGTGATACCATATGTCACCGTGAGGCCAGTGCCACCTCTGTTGCGGATCCGGATGTCCAGGCTCTCGTTTGTCCTGACCAAGGAAGGACACTGCAGTTCTAACTGCTGGGGTGAAGCCACCACCTCGACTTCTGCCTGCACATGTAACACCTTGGTGCCCACAACAACGGTGGCAGTGATGTTGTACTGCCCAGGGAGGGCATACGTGTGGAGAGCTGCATTTCCAGTGGTGTTGAGAACCTCTGTCCGGTCCCCAAAGTCCCACAGTAAAGTGCTGGCAGCAATGGGAATACTGACGTTGAAGAGCACAGCCTGGTGTAGGCTGTAGCGGGGCTGGAGTCCTGTGAAAGACACAGGCAGCTGTGCCTGGAAGGGAGAGGGGATGAGTGATGGGCCACCACAGGCCTGCCCGGCCTCCTGCTCAGTGCAAAATGGCAAACAACCAGAGGAAGAGTTTGTTTCTTGGGCAGTACCACACAAACACTGCCCCTGGGCGCTGAATGCTCCATAGTCCTGGTCCTCAGCATAGCAGAGGGCACTGCAGGTCTCCTCGGTGAGGTTGCCAGGGTGAAGGGATGTGAAGAGGATGACACGGTCAGCATCTTCACTGTGGTTGCTTGTCAGACACGTTATGTATGGAGCTCCTGGGGGACACAACACAAGATGCTCTTGCAAACACACATTGGCTTGGTGAAACCTCCGAGAAACACCACCCCACACTGCTGGGAAAGGAGTTCTCCTGCTCCAAACGTTGCCTTGCCTGGGAAATCTCTAATCCCTCAGCAACCATTTCCAAATGCTTCCTGCTAATTGATGATGACAGAAACAACAAACCAGTCCCATAGATTTATGGAGCAGCAACACTCAGGAAATGAAAGGGCTCTTTGGAGAGCCTGACGGTCCCATAGGACATGGAGCTGCTGAGGCTGAACCTCCAAGGAGCCTGTGGGACCGGCCACCAAGGAAGACCAAGCCAGGAGGTCCTTGGTTGTCCCTTGGCTTGGGCTGGTGCACAATGTTTCACTGCACACTGCCTGGGGCTGCCAGTAACCAGCTAAGAACCAAACACACTCATGCAGAGTGGTGCATGGGGGAAACACCATGGGATCCTCCACCAGGCACCCGCTGGAGCTGGGCAGACACTGGAGTCTCCTTGGGGGAGAGCCAAGAGCTTCTCACCTACCTGCAGGCACAAACTGGTGCTAGAAATGAGGGAAACTCACACAGGCTGAGGGATGCACACATATGTGCTCTGGGAAGGATGCTCAGCAGCAACACACGCCTGGTACAGGGAGCATGACCACACACACGCATGGACACACAGGATGATGGCAGCCACACAGCCCCATCCTCAGAGCAGCAGCTCATGCCCTTGAGTTGAATCCCCCTCACTGGCTTGCAGGACGTGGAGGTTTCTCCATCACGAGCCCAGAGGCAGGGCTGGCCCCACAGAGCTGCAGTGCAGCTGGACCTGGCCTCCTCTCCACCCCTACCCACGCGACACAGCCTGTTTGCTCCTCTGTTTCTGCTGGTTGCTACAACATCTGCCCCCAAACATCTCAGATGTGATCTTCCCAGAGCACATCCATCCAACTGCTCCCTCCAAACGTTTATTCCTGCAAATGTTGAGCCACTTCTCTTCAGAAAAGCCCCATGAGGAGGACCACGCCATGGGAACTGCCTTTTAACACCAGCCTGGTCATACTTCATCCCTGCCGGTCAGTAGCTGGCAGGCTGTCCCCAGCCTACTCCCCTTACACTGAATTACCCTCACATTACTGCTTCCACACTCATTTTAAGTAGTTCAAGAGGGGAACAACTAATAACCAAGGGGAATAACAGTGCTGGTGTGATTCCCCTTGATAATGCCTGCAAGATGCTGCAAGGCCATGGTAAGTTTGCTGGGGAATGAGGAGCAATCACCAGCCAGGATTTGGCCCTGTGGAGCTCTGCACTTCACCAGTGCTGGCTCCTTCAGCCCTCATCACTGAATCCTCTTGTCATGCACTAAAGGAGATGGCTGATGCCTGCCAGGGAGCACTCACTCTCCCTCCCTGTTACTCAGAGATCACTGCACATCCAGGCAGGATCAGTTTCCTTCAGGCTCCCCCTTCCCAACTTCCAGTTAAACACTGCCCAATGTTTCTCCTAGCCAAGGCAGTGCAATAAAGGCACCCAGGGCTGTAATCTGTAGTGCTCCTTCCACACTCCCCACCTGGAGCCCTGTCACCTGCACAGTTTCAACTTGGCATCCCCTCAGGTCCCATCAACTTCAATGAGGTTTCACTGCTTAAAGTCAGGCTGTTGAAAGCCTGAGAGAACAAAAGCCTAATACTGGAGATCACGGAGCTGGTGTCATCTGATGGCTGCCTGAAGCCTGCTCTGTAACACGTCTGTTGATCTCAGCCCTGGTGTGACTGACTCAATCCTTAAGGCATCAGGGTGCAGTCATGTGCTATCATTTGCTTAATTACATTAGAACTGGTGACTTGAGGTCTGAAGAGGCTGAGATGTGATCCCAGCCACCCCTGGGCCCAGTGTTTCCATGGCTTTATCATTCCCCACCATATCCCACAGTGTTTCCTTACCACAAGTAGCATTGAGGAAGGAGACGTGGAAGAGGGACAGGTTTGCCACCACAGGAGGGTGGGCACATCGCGTGTCTGACGCCTGCAGGACCTTCACCTTCCTCTCTTCCACCCACCGGGGCAACCAGGACAGTTTGCAGTCACAAACAAACGGGTTCCAGCTTAGGTTTCTGCAGTGGGAGATGAGACACAAGTCAGGTTTTAACTCACCACGTGCTAAGTGTGACTTCCCAGCAGCGTGTGGCTCCCTCCCTGCTCCCATGTGCAGCATCCGCTTGACTGCTGCAGAAAGAGGAGCGAGGGGAGGTAATGAATAGGGAATCAAGCAATAATTAACATCATCTTTCTAGAGGCTACAATTAGACAAGTGCTCCAAGTGCTTTTTTAACTCTACAAATAATTGTTGCAATTAGAAGCAAATGACAGACACAAGCCTCTCTTTGCAAGAGCTGCCATGGACCAGCCACGGGGTGGAACGCGGCCTCGCAAGGCACAGGCACTATTTACAGCCCCATTAGAACAGAACGAAGAGAAGCAAATTGATGTGTCGAAAAAGAAACGCAAAGTCAAGGATAATCTTTCCATGTGGCAGCTTAATGAAAAGATGGAAACTTTAATTGCAGCTAAGCTGGATCTAAATTACAGCCCTTGGCACTCAGCTGCGCAGGGGACAGAGATGGAAAGCTGTTTGTGTAGCTGATGCCAGCTGGGCTGGGCTGGACCCAGGATCTTCACACTGCAAGCACCACTTTGCTGGCCAGAGCCTGGGTCCTTTGTGTCCTTGCAGTGCCACTTGCAGAGCTGAAAATGCCCTTTGTGTCCTGTCTTCAGGGAGAACATGGGGCTGAGCTGTTTTCTGGCTTGCCAAGAGTGATTGCACAGGGTTAATCCTGCAGCTCATTCAGCTGCAGAGCTGTCACTCTGTGCTCTGACTTCATGTGTGCCTCCTGGAAACGTGTGGTTTCCCCTGGTCTCCCTTCACATACCTGTACAGATCTTCATTACTTCTATTCAAAACCACTATAGGCCCAAGAGTTTGAATCACTAAGAGAGAACATCTTCAAGTGACTCAGACACTCGTCAGGGTCTCCCATGTTGCAGGTCAGTGCCCAGCCCCAAGATGTGACCACAGAGACAGGAACACTACATGATGTGCCCCACATGTCCCCAAGACAGCACTGCATCCCACTCCACCAGGGTGCTGCAACCCACCCCAGGGGAAGAGAATTGGTGCTTCAAGGAAAGGTCTACATAAAGAACGGGGAAACAAAGAGGATGAACTTACATTTCACTTAAATTAAATAAATTATCAAATATTCCATCTTCTAATGTAGAAATCTTGTTGTGGCTTAAATCTCTGTAAAAGAAGGGAAACACAAAGCTCATCATGGCAATAACAGGAGTCCATGGACACATCAATATGGCACCAGGCAAGACCAGGGCTTCCTTGTGCAACCCAAGCCTGTGCTCTGGGTACCAGCTCAGACGTGCACAGTGAGCTGCAGGGATGAAGGGCATGGGATGTACTTACAGTTTTGCCAGAGAAGTCAGGCTTTTGAATACGTGACCATCTAAACCACTGATCTTGTTATGGGACAGATCCCTGGGGAAAGAAAACACCATTTTCAGCAACTCCACTCTGTCCTTCCTCCATCACCAGGCCTCCAAAGAGCCCCTATGTAAACTGCACCCCAGGCCCCAGACTGGAAGGGTTTGGTGTGTTGATGTGGTGCATTTCTCCCAGCCAAAGGAAACACCTTTAAAGCTATAAAGCATTTGTTGCTCCAAGCTCTGCACAAGGTGCAGATACAGATGAGGACTATCCATCAGACACACAGCATCCTGCAGTGTACGCAGAGTAACTACAGACGTGACAAATGCATCGGTAAAATGGATGGATCCTTTCAAAACCTATTCAGCTTTAATGTATGTTCAAAGAAGTAATTAAGAAGCAATTTGGAGTAAATAGTAATGAACTTAGAGACAGATTTATGAGGAACTTCCAAGGCCACTTCTAGTGCCAAAGAACCGACTGTTACTAACACAATTAATGTGCTCAACTCCAATTTAAAGATCTTGTTGTCTCTCTTTGGAACAGCTTAAAAGGAAAGGAGAAATAACAATGAATATTTTCCATTTAAACCCAGGTTACATTGTCCTTACAAAGGGAACGCTGGCTTAGAAACCTCTTATTGCTCCCTGTAACCCCAACAGCTCCAGCTCATCCAGAGCTGAGCTGTTCCTGTCTCCAGCCTGGCTCTTTGCACCCCACGTTCCTCCTCTTCAGCTCAGTTAAGAAGTAAGTTTTGCTGCTTGTTCCCAACCAACTTCACTCTTTGGTTTCAGGTGAATCTCCTGTGGCCAAAACCTTCTTTTAGCAGCATCAAAACACAAGCCCAGGCACTGGTTATCATCCTTCAAGGCAGAGCTCCAGGGAGGTGGATGCGGCTGGATCCTCTGCAGCCGTCTCAACAGAGACCTTCCCATTTCCTACCAGCACATCCCATACCATCTCCTTGCTGCCTTTCCTCTTACTTTCATCCCCACACCAATTACTGCTTGATTTCATCTGACATTTAAACTTCCTTTATCTGAATCAAACAGGTTCTGCCAAACAGGCAGGAAGATGATGCACGATTCCAGGAAGCTGGGGATAAGGAACAGGGATGGATGTCTCTTTAAAAGGTTTCTTTTCCCTGATTTTGCCATCCGGGATTTCTTTGCCAAGCCAAGAGTGGATTCAGAAGAGTTCACCAGCAACAGCACCAGAGAAGGCCAAGAAATGTGCAAACTAAAAGCTTAATAAATACACCTAAAAGAAGGATTCTAGCACAAGTATCTGGTCAAGACAATGTTCCTTTGTCTCGGGGTAGGTGGGACAACAGTTACAGCACACAGAGCATCCTTCGCTGGAGCACCATGGACCACATGGCAGGCACATTCTGCACAGGGACATTACAGTCACTTGCAAGACAAACCCAGAGACAGGTTGGACTGGGATCCCAGCTGCTGCCAGGCAGGTCAGGCCCTTCCTCAGGGAAGCTTCTGCTCTGCTTCTCCTTGAGGATGTTCTGTGAATTACACTCCTCTGCCTTTGCATCTCCTTGCATTACTTGACCAGCTTTGGACAGGACCAGACCATCAACTTGTTCCCTTACAGGGAGACCAGTGCAGCTATTTCTCTTCTTTGAAACACCTGAAATAACCCATTTAGCTTTTAGCAGCACCTCAAACCAGAAGGAAAGGCTGCTTCAGCTCGGATGCCTTCTTGCTCCTTGCCCCAAACCAAACCAAACCCAACCCAAACCATTCTGCTGCTGCAAACCCAGGGCTGTACCATTCCAAAGAGCCTCATCAGAATTGCTGCTTGGCTGCATGGTGAAGCCCTCACCATCACAAGTGGGCACCTGAACCATGCAGGGTACTGCGATACCCATCTCCAAGCCCCACCACCTTCTCTGCATCCTCCTCTCCATCTCTCCCACCTTGCTCCTTCTCAAGGATGAAGTGAAGGACTCCAGCAGGGCAGGTCTGCTCTTCTAAAGCCCATAACAGAGGGGCTGGTCCTGAGCCCTTCACAAACATCCCTTATCATTATGTTGTTATTCTCTTCAGATAAGTGAAGACCAAGACCCCAAATCCTCACCTCCCAGGGCTCAGTCACCTTCACTCCTACCCAAGAGCAGGACCAGGGATGACTGTGTCCTGCTGTCTGCTGCAGGAAGACGCCCAGAGCCAGAGCTGCTCCCACCACCAGGTAGAAACTCAAACACAGGCAGCAACAATCCCCTGCTCAGCACTGCTTTTACACTGTGTAGGACTGACACTAGATGTCACTGCCTACTGAGCAGCATGCACAGTGAACAAGAGTGATCCAGGACTCAGGATGCCCGGTGCTGGGGATGTGGGTTTTGTTCAGGAAGGGCCAAAAGGAGTTGCCCCCCTTAAACTAATAAGTGACAACCCTCAGTCCTCTGATCTGCAGCTTTGGGTTGCCAGGGCAGCTTGTGAGGGTGTCAGGCCACCCAGATGCACATCTCTGGGTATCAGTATTATCATACCCATCATGGGCATGGAGGGCTCCTACCCCTTCCTCCTGTTCTCCTGCTAGTACACTGGGCTATCATTCTGCACACACATCACGGAGCTGATGCTTCCAGATGTTATCATCTGGGCTCACACATCTGTCCTGCACCCTCTACTGTCATCCAACACTGACTCACCAGAGGAGCCCCACCAGCAGGCTTCAAAGGAGAGAGCTGGGGCTGAGTTCCCAGAGGCTGTGAGATGCTCTGAACCCTTGGAGCTGTCATTAACCCAAGCTCTGCCTGTACCCTGGCATTCCATCACTTAGCTACAACTCACATGCTTCCCAAGGCATCCCAACACCTTGACACTTCTGTCTTCCACAGCCTGAGCTCCCATCAGCACCGTGGATGCTGCTGATCTCCATCCAGACCACGCGCTAGCTGGCAACCCACCAGAGCCCAGCTCCTTTGCTATTTTCTACCCTTGTCTTCACGACCTGATGAGGAACTGGTGTAAAACCTCCCAGCTCTCAGCTTCCCCCGAGCCTGCAATGGGAGCAGAGCTCCTGTTGACAGCCTGGGGATGCGAGGACCACGGTGGATGCCAGCGCCTGCCACCTCCAGCCACGAGGCAAGGAGCAGGGCTCCCGGCTTCCTGCTTTGCCTTCTCCCTCTCCAGCCTGTATGGAAAATCATGCTATGCCTTCCTGGCATGGGGAGGATGGCTGGGAACCAAGCTAGGCTGCAAGGGAAAACAGCAGAGCTCAGGAAACAGTGAGCAATAAACCTCAATGCAAAGGGCTGTGGGGCTGAGCACAGCCTCCCAATGCCACAGACTGCCACGACTGTGTGTTCCCAGCCCACTGCCAGGCTGGAGGGAATCTGGAGCAGGTTCCAAGCAGGCTGAAGCCAGCAGCAAACAAGGCTGCCCATTGACGTGCTCAGCACACGCAGGCTGCTGCCCTCTCCATGGGAGGGAAGGAAAACGGAGCTCACTGTGCCATAGGGGATGCTGAGAACACGTTGTGCTGCCTGGAAAGCTATGGGCAAGCACATCCTGCCTCAGCTTCCACACCTGTAAAAGGGAGCTGTGTAATGCCAGAGGCTGGCGGAGCTGGCTCACACTCGGTGGGACGTGGGGCAACAAAACCCATCACCAACTATAGCACAGAACAAGAACTGAGCACCAGAGCTCCCCTCACAGCTCCCCATCAAACACAGACACCTTTAACTTCCATGCCTAGCAAAGGCAGGTCTGAAAACACTTCTGGAAGCAGAGCTGGGGAAGATGAAGCTTGGGATAAGGGAACATTTAGTGATGAGGGTGTCAACCTAAGCCTTGGGAGCCTTCAGCTCCATCCCAGCCCTGCTACCAGCTCCCTGCGTGATGCTGCGTGTGCCGCAGGGATAACAGCCCATCCCACTGAAAGCATGGGGATGGATCAGTCCCAAATGCCCCTGCAGATGGGGCTGGGTAAGTTCTATGGGTAAAAGCATGGAGCACTGGTGTTCCCTGGCATGGAAGCTGGGACAGAGCTGGTGTGTGCTGTGTGATGCCCAGCACCAGGGGTGATTCCTGCAGCTCTGTGTGGTGCTGGACGGGCTGGTTTTGGTGCACTGCTGGGTTTCCCTCAGTACCACAGAACATCTCATGTCGAGCAGCATATAGCGTGCCTCTGCCTGCCAAGCCTGATGTCATGCTCCCATTAAGTCATTTGTGGGCCCTGCATCGCACTGAAGAGGGAGGGAAGGAAAGGGAAGGAAAGGGAAGGGGGGCAGCGCTGGCTTGTGCCTTCCCAGCCCTTTTGGTGCATGGAGCCCGGCCAGAACAGTAATGGGAAAAGCATCCACAGACAGGGAGAAGCGTCTGGGTGGAGAGGAGCTGCTGGGGAGAGTTTGGTATGAAAGCAGCTCCAGGTCTGTAACCCATGATAAAGCTTTTGGGGGGTCAGTGAGGCTCCAGAGGTGCAAGGGGATGGGGACAGCTTGGGTGCAATCATATTCCATCCATAGCCTCTACAGAGGCCACTAAGGAGCCTGCAACAGTAGAGGAGGGATAAAGCATCTCCAGGCTGCAGCTCTGCAGGGAAGGGAAAGGTTTTCCTACCTCCCATCCCATCTTCCTGAGCTGACCTGGAGGACCTGCTGCAGAGAGCAGCAAACTGCCCAAGAGCCACACCACCAAACACTGTCTTAGGTGTTACCATGGCAAACAGCTTCCAGCCTCCAGCAATAAAAGGCTGGTGCCCCATGCTGCTGGTAGGGCCTGAGGCACAGAACAGACTTTGCAGAGAGCAGGAAGAACCCTCTGTGTTTTAACGGGCTTGAGCCAGGAAAAAACACAGGGTTTTGCTGATGTGATTCCTTTTTTCTTCGCCTTTTGGCTTGCAGCTCTCTTAGGAAGCACCATAGGAGAGCACTGGTGTGCAGAGGGGGGATGGATCTTGCTGCAGGGCAATGGAAATCTGAAAACCCATGGAATTTTCTGTGTGCCAGACACAGGGAGGGAGCAAGGCTGTGGTCCTGCACTGGCTGGTAGAACAGTCAGCAGCTCTCCTCATGATGAGCGCCCTGACTTTCCACATGGGCAGGAGAGCAACAGCATATGGAGATCTTCATCACCAGCTACTGGTTTGAATTGTACTGAAGCAGGCATTTTCCAAGGCAGAAGGATTCCAGCTCCACCACACATCACCGAGAGCTGCAGCTGAACATGAAGAGGGGCCTTTCACTTCCCAGAGCCATGCAGCAGTGGGTCACTGTGAATGGATGCATTCCAATACAGAGGATGCTGCGTTTCATCCTTGTGCCAAGGACTCTGCTGCAGAGATCAGCCTCTAAAGAGTCCTAGGATCGTGGAATGACTTGGGTTGAAGGGACCTTAAATCTCATCCAGCTCCCACCCCTGCCACAAGCAGGGACCCCTTCCACTGGAGCAGCTGCTCCAAGCCCCTGTGTCCAACCTGGCCTTGAGCACTGCCAGGGATGGGGCATCCTGTTAGGAAGCGGATGCAGGAGATGGAGGGATGTGCAGGGGAAGGCTGAGGGAGAGCACAGAGCACCCTCATCTCCCCAAGGCTGTCACAGCACAGTGACAACGTGTTTGTTCATTCTGAACTGATGAGTGTCAGTGCTGGCCAAAGCCTGAGCTCCCTCTCTGAGGAATCTGCCCCCAAAGACTCCTTCATAAATATTAATCTCAAAATGAAATGTTTTTCTTCCCACAGCAACATCTTAACTGTTGATGGGAACACGCAAGGCACGGATACAAGGACACAAGCCTACAATGTTCCAGTACACTCTGTGCTCTCCTGGGAGAAGCATGAAGCACTCACACAGATGCCCTTGCAAGACATGACTAAGTTGGGGTTTGACACAAAGCAGATCCAGGTGTTTCAGGTTCTTCCTGATCTCACCAAGAAGCAAGTGGCACAGGGCAGTGTAAAACACTCCCTGAGTGCCCTGCAGTGGGCTCAGGGCTGAGCTGGGCAGAGGGTGTCTGTGTCCCTGCTGGCACCGGAGGAAAGGGGGTGTGAGAGCCTCTGTTCCAACCACCACAGTCAGGGTATCCCCATCCTAACTATGTCCACAGCATCTCCACCATAGCCAGGGCATCCCAACCATGGTCAGGGCATCCTCACCACAGCCAGGGTATCCCCACCACAGCCAGGGCATCCCAATCATGGCCAGGGCATCCTCACCACAGCCAGGGTATCCCCACCATAGCCAGGGCATCCCAATCATGGCCAGGGCATCCTCACCACAGCCACGGTATACCCACCACAGCCAGGGCATCCCAATCATGGCCAGGGCATCCTCAACACAGCCAGGGTATCCCCATCACAGCCAGGGTATCCCCACCATAGCCAGGGCATCCCAATCATGGCCAGGGCATCCTCAACACAGCCACGGTATACCCACCATAGCCAGGGCATCCCAATCATGGCCAGGGCATCCTCAACACAGCCACGGTATACCCACCATAGCCAGGGCATCCCAATCATGGCCAGGGCATCCTCAACCAACCACGGTATCCACACCATAGCCAGGGCATCCCAATCATGGCCAGGGCATCCTCACCATAGCCAGGGCATCCCAATCATGGCCAGGGCATCCTCAACACAGCCAGGGTATCCCAATCATGGCCAGGGTATCCCAGTCATGGCCAGGGCATCCCCCCGCTGCAGGTGGGAGCTGTCTGCAGAGCAGCCCAGACTCCACAAGCAGTTCCCTGGATCCCTGCAGCCAGCAGCTTTCCACAAACTTTCCCAAATAAGGGTATAAAGCCGGAGCAGGGATGCAGCCACTCCAACAAAGGGGACACGTTACCTCATGGGGTGACGTTATGCTCTGGCAGGGCCGGACTGCAGGCGATGGCATCACGCTGCGTCCCACTGTCCCAGCCAGGAGCTGTCTGACACAAGAGGCTCAGCCCCCAGTGCTGCCTGCACAGGGACCCGCAGCACGACTCACTTCACACGTTGTTCTTAGGCTGCGACTGACTTCATCTCCTCATTCCCAACCCCAAAACACAGAGCTGAAGGCAAGGAGGGCACTGGGGAGTCACCAGCATCCTCCTGTGCTGGTGGAGGTCAGCTCCGGTGGGATGAGGAGGTGGCTACAGGGATGGCCACTGGTATGGGACAGGCTTTTCCCACTGTCCCACAGCCTAAGCCACCAGGCACTGACTGGAGCTGGCACTGGATGTGGTCCTCCGCTGCCAAGAGGTGACTCAATGTGGCATAAAGTAAGGCTTCAAGCATCAGGCATCACCCAGCCCTGTTCTGCCTCTGCAACACAGAACCATAGCATAGCTTGGGCTGGAAGGGACCTTCAAACATCGCCTTAAAACATGAGAGCAGGGAAGAACTTCAGCCTTTGGAAAGCAGCAACCCAAATATTTGACTGAAGTTAATGCCTATAATCAGTGCTGCACATAAACAGGCTCTGTGCAGCTCCATCCAGCTAAATGTCAGCCCTGGAAATACACATTTGTCTCATGGAAAGTTTGCAAAGAAACCAAAGATGTGATACAGCTCAGCATCATCCCAGCACACGTGGCAGAGCTCAGGCAGCCCAAATGCAACCGCTTTCCATGCAGATACCCACTTCTCCCCCACAAAGGCATCCATCCAGGGAGCCCCATGTCCTGTGGCACTGCATTCCCACACACAGCTCCGTGCTCTTCCAATGCCCAGCTCTGGTCTCCTGATATCCCCGAGTGTTCCCAAGTCAGCACGATTGGAGCTCAGTGAGATTTCACTTTACCATGCAAAGTGAGCCCTCTGTAAGCTGTAATTTAGGAATTACACAGCTGAGCTGCTAAATGCTTCATCTTCCTCACTCCAAGTGAAGGGTTTTCAATAGATATTAAGGTATTATGGATACTAATTCACCACCACGACAAGGGATGGAGCAGATCATCTCATTTGGGATTATTCTATTTGCATTTATTTTCCTGGGAGGCCTCTGCCTGGGCAGGCACCTCTAGGGATGCTCTTTCTCCATAAGAAATAATAAAGCCATAATGCCATGCTTCCCCAGCACCATCAATTCTGGAACACACAACAGACGAGAGCCACAGGCAAGGTCTGCAGCATGCAGGAGGCTCTGGATGCTCTTGAACTGATAACAGAGAAGCATCACTGAGGAGCTGGTGCCAAGAGATGCAGAGAACTCCAGGGAAGCCTTCTCCAAAGCACACATCCAGTTTGTAACCCTGGTACAGCAGAACAAATACCTACAGGGCATATTCTTTGGAAACCTTCTGGGCCATTCCTGGTTTGTATCCCAGAAGGAACAGCGGAACAACATGTACATCCATCAAACATGAGAGGCCACCTGATCATTCAAAGTCAGCAATTCCAGTCTGGTTTGGGTTGAAGGGACCTTAAAGCTCCTCCAGCTCCAACCCCTGCCACAGGCAGGGACCTCTTCCACTGGAGCAGCTGCTCCAAGCCCCTGTGTCCAACCTGGCCTTGAGCACTGCCAGGGATGGGGCAGCCCCAGCTGCTCTGGGCACCCTGTGCCAGCGCCTCAGCGCCCTCACAGGGAACAGCTTCTGCCTCAGAGCTCAGCTCAATCTCCCCTCGGGCAGGTTCAAGCCATTCCCCTTGGCCTGTCCCTACATCCCTTGTCCCAAGCCCCTCTCCAGGTTCCCTGCAGCCCCTTAGGTATTGGAATTGCCCTAGGGAGATCTGTAAAACCCTTAATGCCACTCCCTTGAATCCAGAGTGCAAAGCAGCTGAGATAGAGTGAGGCTGATAAGGCAGGATGGGACCAAAAGGAACCTCTTCAGAGAGTTGGGAAATACTCCTCCCATTCCTCACACTGGGAGAACAGTCCGGACATTTTCAGGCTCCACACAGCACCAGCAGCACTCAAACAAAGGGAAAACAAAGCCACAAAGCAGGAAAACCTGGGGGTTCATGAGGGACATCCCCCAACAGCACACAGCAGGTACAGATCATACAAGAGGGAATCCTGGCTCCAAACCAATGGGAGAACAGATAACGTCTCATGGTCAAACAGCATCACCATGTCCCTGTATCCCTCTGGGTGTGAGAGCAGCCTAAGGTGAGCTCCAGGCTCTCACCAACCCCCTGCAGCACAAAGCATGGGCTAAGACCTAAAACCACAGGGAAAAGAGCAGGAAGAGTCCCACAGGTCCAGGCCTGGCAGGGTGTTAACGATGGAGAACAACTCTGAGCCCCATGCTGCAGCACAGCTTGTGCTGGAGAGATGCTGAGCCCCTGAATGGGTTTTCTCCTTCTCCAGGGAGAAAACACTGGGATTTGGGCAGAACTCGCTAGGTTTCAATAGGGCACAAAGTCCTGAAGCCCTGGGACCTACTCAGTACCCGAGCCAGTGCTGGGGGAAAGGGGGGAACAGGACACAGAGCCACTAACCCTTCCCTTCTGGCACCAACACAGAGCAAGAATGACTCAGTCTGAACACAGCATTTATCCCAATGACTCCTGTATTGCTCCTCACCTCCAGCTCCTGCACCAAGCCTAAGCAAGCAGTTCCCCATCCTTCTAGAGAACATTCCCATCTCCACACAAAGGCTCACAGGGATGGGATGGCTACCATCAGTTTTGGTGAGCTGTTGTCGTGTCAGTCAGGCTTGTTTCTGGTCTGCATTTGCCCAGCTGGAGTTCCCTGGTGTAGGATTCCCCTGTCCACTAACCACAGGGTCCCACATTGTTGCTGCAGCAGCAAACACCATCCACCTCACAGGAGACCCCTGCAGACAGGCTTTGGGTTGGATTCTATAGGGCATCACCACCTCCATGCAGCGAGGACAGCAGCAAACACACCCCCTCTGCTCCACAGCTCCCTGTTTACACATCCCTGGGCTGCACTCAGCATCCTGGTACCCTTAGCACTGCACACCGACCATCACACCTTCCCTGGCTGCATCCCTGCCTTGCAGGAGGCTCCATTCTGTGCCCAAAGCAGAGCTCCTTCTCCTCCTCTGGGCTCTGGCACTCTCAGTCCAGGCTCTCTGATGCTCCCTGTTTCCACCAGCCTCTTGACAAACACATTATGGAGGCAGCCTGCAACCAATCCTTGAGACTCACTGCAACTGACTCCAGTTTATCTTTGCCTTCTCAAGCCAGGATTTAATCCCTTTATATATGTAGTGCTTACTGGTTGTCATTCCAATTTCTGCCCAATACACGAGACATTGAGCCTTACACAAGTCATATGTGTATTACATCAACGTCATCATCTTCATCTCCTCCATCTGAAAACTTACTTAAAAGGCAGAGGTTCATGAGATCTCTTTTCCAGAAGTGAATTTTCCAGGTTGATTGCCACTAATTACACCATCCCCTTTTCACTTGCAGCTGATGTCTATGCTGTGCACTGCATTGCTTCTCTTTGGGCTAGAAACTTAGGACACTGGGCTAATAAATGCTTGTAGCATCCCATCTCCCTTCTGTTAACACTGGTAACGTGTCCATTTTGATCCAGTCCTTGGGAATTTCCCTAATGCCACAAACCCACTAAAAGTGGCCACTGATGGCCCAGGGGGCTCTTCAGCTACACCTCTTTGAATCCTTGGATGCAAAATACCTGACCTTGCTCATTTCAGAGGGTCTGACACTAACAGCAGCTGTTTAACATCCCCATCAGTTACTGTTGGAGTGGAAATGTTTCATCATCCTCATATGATACAAATACATCACCTGGCTTTCCTCCAGATAGAGAACAGCAATATTTACTGAACAGTCCTGCCTCTTCTGTGTTCTCATTGATAATTTGACCATGTCCCTCTATGAACAGACCAGGACCATTTAATTCCTTTAGGTCCCAACATTCTCAACTTCACCAGCACAGACTTCTCCTTTACTGAAGCTTTTACCCTCAGAGTAAAGAGTTTCTTCCTCATGTCTCATCTCAGTCTCCCCTCGGGCAGGTTCAAGCCATTCCCCTTGGCCTGTCCCTGCATCCCTTGTCCCAAGCCCCTCTCCAGGTTTCCTGCAGCCCCTTCAGGCACTGAAGCTGCTCTCAGGTCTCCCCTTCTCTTGTCCAGGCTGCCCCAGCCCAGCTCTCTCAGCCTGGCTCCAGAGCAGGGATGCTCCAGCCCCTGCAGCATCTTCTCCAACTCTGCTCATCTCCTCCAACTCTGGTACATCCACAGCAAGTGGATACCTGCAGGATGCTCATCCGCACCCAGGTACCAGAGTTTTACAGTCCTTCAATCCACCCCCAGAAAACATCAATATGGGACGTATTAAAACCCAATTACAGGAACACCACGTGCAGCTCCCGTGGGCTGCAGAGCAGGACCTCTGCAACCAGCCCATGCATCCTGCATCCCCACAGCAACCCAGAGCAAAGACCTTGGGTTTCCCCATCACCAGGGCTCTGAGGGATGCGCCCAGCACAGGGTGCTCTGTGTGTGTGATATGGTGAGCAGGGGCACGTTGAGTCCTCCCGGTGGGGATGATGTGTTAGAGCGGATTGGCTCGCTAGCCCCCGAAGGAAACATCTGCACATTCCAGACACATTTGGTAACGGGAGTGAAACCCATCCTTGAAGTGAAGTTTTACAGCCTCCACGGCGCAAACTAAGGCTCGCTGGCAAGGAGCAGTGGAAAAGTCATGTTTAAAGTATTATTCCAGGGAAGCGGCTGCCAGAGCCTCCAATCCATCATCTGAACGCGCCTCCGGAGCGGAGCGGTGTGTTATGTAACCCGTGTCCAGCTCCTATCCCATTGCCACGCGCCCCTTCCCGCACCCGGAGCATGGAGAGGTCCTCAGGGACCCAACACCCACTGCTGATGGATGCAGGGATGAGCATCCCCTTCCATTGGGGTCTCTTTCAAGGGGATTCAGACAGGCCTTTGGTCCACATCTTAGGATCATGGAATGGTTTGGGTTGGAAAGGACCTTAAAGCTCCTCCAGTTCCAACCCCTGCCACAGGCAGGGACCCCTTCCACTGGAGCAGCTGCTCCAAGCCCCTGTGTCCAACCTGGCCTTGAGCACTGCCAGGGATGGGGCAGCCACAGCTTCTCTGGGCACCCTGTGCCAGCACCTCAGCATCCTCACAGTGAAGAGCTTCTTTATATACATATCTACATATATACATACATACATATTCCAGGTGCCCAATAACGTGTTGTATGGAAGAAAACCCTGCGGAGACAAGGATAAGAGGTGTTTCTCCCATGAAGAGCAGTGTTTGCCACAGCAAAATGAGCACCAGGAGGGAAGCTTGGCTGCTTCCCACCCTTGGCTGCAGAGGAGGGGAAGCTGAAGGTCTGCTGGTTAAACCCTTTGGGCACTGCTCTCCAGGCAAGCTGGTGTGGTCTTGGCAGCCAGGGCAGGACAGGGATGTTACCTGTGCAGTGATCTCTAACTCACAGGATCCAACTATGACAGAAATGCAAGTGATGCTCAAAAAGAGAAGAAAAGAAGCCTCTAAAGGGAAGCAGGAACACAAACAGCACTGGATGCAGACAGCTATGGGGGAGGAAGAAACAGTGTTTGGCAGCCTGTACCAGCAGCAGGATGAGAAGTGAAATGAGTACGTAAAGGAAAAAGTCCTGTGCTTCAGCAACCAGAAGACAGCCTGCAGGCCCTCAGGAAGGGATGCTCTCCCAGCACTAAGGAGGGCAAAGCTCTGTTACTCATCAGACTGAAGACAGCACAAATGTAGCCAGACACTTTGCTGCTGAGTGCTTCTCCATCCCTCCTAGTCCACAGCTGTGTCCAGGGATGCAGGCAGGATGATGAAGGCTCAGCCCTGCCTGTGCCAAACTCCACTGCTTCCCCCAGGAACAGGACATAAACACGGGGGTGGCATCACCGGAGCTGTGAAGGCAGAAGAGACATGGGAATGGATGACTCCTTCAGGGAATGCTGATGGGAATGCGGGAGGTGAGGAGAGGCCATGTATGAGCCGAGGTGCTGGCAGGGACATCAGAGCAGTGTGAGCCATGGGGCCAGCACTAGGATGATGCCAAGTGGCCCAGAGAAAGACCCAAGTGCCTGGGGCTGCTGGGACCTGTGTGCCAGCATAAGTCCCATTGGATGCAGATGATCAAATGATGTTCAAATACATTTTATCAAGTACAGAGCAACCTGGGACTGTTGTTTTAAATGCCTAAATATGTTTCATTAAAGGAAACTGCTGTATCTACCAGCTAAATAAAACACCTCCAGAGGAACTGCCTAATGTGTAGCTCACATTCCGGTCTGCTTCACAGTGACAGGGATCTGGCATCACCCAACAGAGGTTTCCTCTATTATAAGGGTAAAAAAAGGGCAATTAAGCAGCTAAACCAACTGGAGGTGCAGAGGTGCTCTGGCTGCAGGTGGACCTGAGGTTCCTGTGGTCTCCATGCATCACAATTCCTTCTGAAGCTTCAGATAGGAGTATTTCCATGATTCCCAGGGAGAAAGGGCTTCCAATGTACTGTTTCACTGTAAACATCTCCGTAGCACAAAGACACCATAATTCAAAGTCAGGCCTGTGAATCCCTATTGGAACAGAAACACTCAAGGAATTCATGGAACAGCAGCTTGGGTTGATGCTATGAGCCATAAATCACAGGGCACAGTCAAAACACAGCGGCAGGCTGCTCTGCTAGTGGACAGAGAGGCAGGCAGGGAAGAGGGATGGTTTACAAGATGCCATAGGACAAGCCCTTCCTTAATCCCAGTGTTCCAGTGCCGACATGGATACAAGCTCCCTCAAATGTGCTTGTTTGGGTTGGAGGGCTCTGCTCTGAATGGGTTTGGAATATGTTCACTATAGATCCTTAAACATCTTCCTTCTGGAAAATAAAGCCAGTTAGAACCCACTGTAGAGCTGCTGGTCCCAGTGCAAAATGCATTCGCATGTTTCTGGCACCAGAAACGTGTGTGGTTGGGTTGCTTCCTTTCAGCATTAGGAAGTGAGTAAATCTGTGATGCACTCAGGATATTGCTGCTCCAACACCCGCTGATGCTCAGAGGCCCCAACGTAGGTACAAAGGGAAATGAGCAGCTTGGCTGGGCCTCAGCAGGGCCCCAGCTCTGCAGAAGAGCTGCCTCCAGACCCTGTGGACAGGCTTGGGAAAGAGCATCCCCTTTGTCCCTTGCATGGGGTCTCTTTGCTGTTGCAGTGAAGGAGGTGATGGTTCCTTGTGAGCATGAGAGGACACAGGCACTGCAAGCTGCATGCATGGGATGGAAGCCACACACTGATGCTCCTCTATGTAGCACCACTTCCACTGCTGGGATGGGAGTATGGGATGAGGAACTGCTGCCACTCTCCTTATGCTCCATCACCGAACTGATCCCAGGTTAGGTGCACAGGGACTCCAGCAGTGAGAGCTGACCACACACCACAGTGGAGGTCCTCATCAAGTCAGATCATGCCAGGCCCCAGTGCAGGTGATGAACATTCCTGGTTCCTTTCTGGATCACCAAGGAGTCTGCTCTGTGCCTTCCTCCGAACCCATCACTACCAGCTAAACCCTGGGTTTTAGTCACATCTCCCTCATCAGAGATGGGCCTTTCCCTTCTCAACACACCCAAACAGCCAACAACTGTTCCTGCTGAGAAGGGCAAAGTACGAAGCCACACGAACTACAGGGAATTTCAGGACAAAAGGTATGGAGCAGCAATGGGACAAATCCAGCCCTGAAGCCAGCAGACGTATCCCAGGAACCCATCATTAAGAGATGCCAACAGCTCCTCAAGGTGCAAAGCACACAGACAGCACAAGTGACACATGAGGCTGGGTTGACACAAGCCTGATGGTGCAGAAAAGGGGCTGGATCTCATGGGTTAAACAGGATTCCCACATCCAGCCCTCTACCCACTGATGGGAAAGCTGAACTCCAGACAGGAGAGAGCCAAAACTTCAACATGATCTGCCTGGGACCAAGAGCCCCACGCTCCTGCCAACTGTTAATGACTGATAAACCCACTGTGCATCAGCTCTGGAGAGCAAAGCACAGATCCTGGAGAGCGCTCCATGCATCCGCTTGCCCTGGAAGAGGGAGCTGACCTCCAGATAAGCTGGGTTCAGCATTCCCGATGACACGGGCTGACCTCCACCTGTCCAGAGCCATGGAACCCACTTACCCCATGGGCCCTCCTGGGCTTGTCCCTGCTGCCTGCAATGTGGCTGCTGTGTGGGTTCTCTGCAGCACACAAGCCCCCAGCACCCACAGCTCTCCTGCTACAGGGACTCCTCTGCAGCCTGGAGCAGGGGCTGCCTTCAAAGGCCACCAGTGGCTCAGGAAGCAGGAACATGAGCTTCTTAGGGAGAACCAGTGCAGGAGCCTATGCACTTTCCATAGGCAGAAGACAGGGAAGGTCCTGACCCTTCACAGCCTGGTGCCAGGCATCACCCCCTGTCCCGGCACATGTATTATCCAGACATGGTTAAATCACACGTGCTCTCAAGTCTCCATATGTTATCTCTACAGCACCTATTCTAACCCAGCCTGAGGGAAAACAGGAGGAAATAACAGCATCCATTCCATAACCTACAGGGAAGAGGCTCAGAGGTCCCAGCCAGCTCCTTGGGAAGCTCACTGGGCACACAGCTGATGGGGCAGGTTCTGCAGACTCCTTTCCCTGATCAGCTTTGGAAAAGGGATGTTTCCCCTCAAACTGACTACACCAGAGGCACAGTTGATCTGATTTTGTTATGAGGGATCCACAGAAAGGAAGCACTGGCACAGGGTGCCCAGAGAAGCTGTGGCTGCCCCATCCCTGGCAGTGTTCAAGGCCAGGTTGGACACAGGGGCTTGGAGCAGCTGCTCCAGTGGAAGGGGTCCCTGCCCATGGCAGGGGATGGAGCTGGAGGAGCTTTAAGGTCCCTTCAACCCAGACTGGTTTGGGATTCTATAACTTCATTCCCTCCAGACTCCAGGTCACGGCAATGATCTAAAGAGAGCATCACTGCAGTGTCCGCTCCTTTCTCCCACAGGACCAACACCTATAACCCTTTACTTAAAACATCATTATATGGAATAAACTGCCTGAAGAGAGGGGAAAAAAAGGGCCTTGCAACTCTGCTTATCTTCCTCACCTTCCTTAATACCTGCTAACACTCCTGGCAGGTATTCCTTTCCTGATCCCATTCAAAGCTGTCGCATCAAATGTCCCACCACACTTCAGCATCTTCCTGTGGAGTTTGGTTTCAAACAAAGTCCAGAGGGGTTTTAGCTCCCACAGCTCCCCTCCACTTTAACAGATCTCCTAAAAGCCCACCTGGGGGATTGCAGTAACCCTGGCACAGATCCTCCAAGTAGTAGCAAAGCTAAACAGGGTATGGCTGTTATTGCAGAGACCACTCACTGCCAGCACAAACACGCACACTGGACCATTCAACCTCTTACAGCAGGGAAGTCACGGGCAGTTGATGCTTCACAATCTGCTTTTTCTTCTATTACAGCCACCCTTTTTCTTTCATTATTCCCTTTTTCCGGCCAAGAACCAGTTCCCTGCAGTTTGTGTGAGGCTTTTCCCCCCCCAGTTTCTTAACCCTACTAGCAAGAACAGGCAGGGACATCCCGAGTCCTCAGTCTGATCTCTGTGTCTGCTCAGACACCGTGTGCTGCAGCCCTGGGGAGCAGTCCCCAGTGAAGGCTGTTATGGTTCAATAGCATTCCCTGTCGACAAGACTAGGATAAGGCCTGTGAAACACTCCTGTCTCCCTCAAGACCTCAGAAGTGGTTTCATGGGCCGTGTTCACCTGAACTACGGGTGTTTAACACCCGCAGGCACTGCGTTGTCAAGGCACACACCAGGAGAGATGAACCATCAGAGACCCAAGAGGGGAGATGGCACTGGAGCAAACACCTCAGATAAAACCTGGTACACCCCTTCCACTGCAGAGATGACCTTCCCACTGTGAACAGATCCATCTTGTTGCTGTCATTCCAGTTCCTCTTGACTAAAACAGGAGCCCAAAGCTGAGTCCCCTCTCTCTGGCACAGCTTCAAAATGAACTGACAGTGCTGGGTGAGGAGTCTTTGGGGAGCCCGATGCTTCAGATTCAGGCAGCTGCCTTGGACTGTGTCTCCATCACAGAGTAACAGGATGGTTGAGGATGGAAGAGCGACCTGGGACCATCTAATCCAACCCCTCTGCTGAAGCAGGTCTCCCAGAGCTCAGGATCGTGCCCAGGCAGCTCTCCAGGGAAGCAGACTCATTGAATGCTTAAGTACAAACTTACTCTACCCTATCCTGAAGATAAAAAGCCACGCGGGTGCTTGTGTAAGAGGGTGTTAGTGGTAAATACAAACCACCACTAAATTGGCTTTGTTTAGAATGGAAAGAGCATGAACCCACGCAAAGCTGAGGCACACGAAGCCCTGCAGCCGGAGCACCCTGATGAGCAGAGGCGTGCAGCCTGCTCTGTGTGCTGTGTGATGGGCAAAGCAGGCAGCAGTGCGCTCTGCACCCTGCCAGCACCATCCTCTGCCTCCACTCCAAGCACTGCAGAGGCTGGAAGGCCACCAAGAGCAGGCTTGGCACAGCAGGACATGTAAATTGAGGCTGATCCCTTCTTAGGCTCCATCCGGAGCCTCTGGAGGGTTTCAGTAAACATCCTTGGTAATGTTTGGACACCGCAGCAATGTCCAGAAGGATCACATTCATAAATCAGACCTTACATCAGCTCTGCTGGCAGAAGGAAGGTTTGCCCAGTCCTCCAGCCTCAGACAGCATCATCGCTCCTCAGGATTTATGGCAGACACCGAGTTAAGCCGCATCTTTGGTCCTATGTTAAATCACCTCCTTGCCAAGGCTAAAAATTGCTCCATGGTGTAATCACAAACTGCAGCAGCAGAGCGAAATAACAAATTTCATTCCCATATAATAATAACAACAAGTTACGTTTCCATAGCATCCCTCTTCCTCCTGGATCCAGAAGGACATTAACTCACTGAGGCACACTGTGAGCAGGGATCATGTCATCCACCCCTGCAATACAGCCACTGCTCTCTGAGGGTGGGAGCCAGCACTGAAGTGGGGTTTAAGACAGAAAGAGGACTTGCCAGTGCAATAGGGATGGGATGCCATGGAGCAAGACCTGGATCCTCCATCCTGCTGCTGGTGTGAACTCTCTCTGATCCATGGACTGCTCTCTGCAGAGCTGTCAGACAAGAGATGCTGCTTTCTGCTGACAAGACTAAGCCCCCATCTCTCTGGACAATGACAAGTGATGGAGATCTCTCTCTATAGCAGCAAAGAGGGTAGCATGACTGTGCCAGGCACCCTGTGCATGCCTGGGAGGGCAGAGCTGCTGGGAATGCCATGGGAATGCTGGGGAAATGGCAGCCTGGGCACCTGCGGTCAGAAAAGGTCCTGGGTCATGCACTAAAAGACAAAACCAGGCCCTTGTTCCCCTCAGTCGTGCTGGGATCACTGCCCAGTCGTGCCTATTCAAACAGGGTCAACCCACACTCACTGCAGCCCCCTCTCAATACAAACAGCAGCTTGGACTGGCTGGAAGCCAGGCTTCGTGTTAGGGCCTCAGGAAGACAAAGACCCCGAGGCTTTTCCCGATAAGTAGTGCGTTTGTCCCATCTTATCCCTGGGAAGGCTATCAAAGAGCTACTGTTCCCCTCAAAAGAAAACAGAACAGAGCAAGGAGCATGGAGGGATTAAGAGAAGTGAATGAAGGGGGACTTGAAGAGGCAGTGGGATGAGGAGCGGGTGATGCTGAGCTCCGAGCTCTGATCTCCATGCAGACAGCTACAGAACTGCCTTGGCTCCATTCTTCCTTTCCAATGTTTTCCACACCCTCCTGCCAAGAAAGCTCCGAGAGCTGCTGCCATGTCTGGCAAAGGCTTCCCACTGCAGCATCCTGCCCGCTAGCACACACGTGTACAAGCATGGACACACATGTATGGAGAGACACACTGGGGCTGGCTGCTGCTGCACTGGGATGCTCACTGAGCTTGATCCTCACTCCTCACCAATGAGAAACATGGGAAGAGCAAGGGGTGACTGAAGTACATCAGGTATTTTGGGTCCTGCATGCGGAGGCCATTCCCAGCTCTGGAAGCCTTCTAAGGCAGAGGGATCACACTGAGGTTGACAGCAGATGGAGGGAAGAGGGAAGGCAACGCACTAGGAGAGCGATAACCATTCCTCACCCATGCTCAAGCCTGGGTTGTAAGTGCAGGGCTTGTCACTGGTGCTCCCATGTGCCACACACAGGCAGGTCTCTGGGTTTCAGAGGCCTGAGCCTCAGAGGTCTTGATGATATTCACAACCACAAATATAGTGACAGTTCTGTGAAGGTACCTGGAGCCTTCAGCCTACACTGAGCAGAGAAAAACCTGCATCTCCACCTTGTGTGCTTGGGCTTGGTTCACTTTTATGGGTTTAAATCAGCTCCCAGGAGGTGTTTGAGGCTGTTGTTGAACTGCTAACGGGCTCTGCAGCGTGACTGACACCAACCGGGTGATTCTGCATTCCCATTTGGCTTTTCCTTTTCACTCCATCTGCCTGTCAGAGCCGACAGGAGAACCGAACAGAGCAGCAGAGTAACAGGCTTTGGACTTGATGATCAGGTCTTTTCCAGCCTGGTTGCTTCTATGACTGATGCTATGATAGGTGAGTGACAAAGAGTGGGCTGGATGTGCACAGAGCAGGGTGAGAGCTCACCAGCAAATCTGCGACTGTAGAAGTGCTGGGACAAGCTGCTGCATTCCCTAACTCAGCGAGCAAAAGGGATGTGTAAATGGCTTTCTTTCAGATAAAGGGTGACTGAAACTGATGGGGCAGAAGGCAGACGATGAAGAGCTATATGGATCACTGCTACAGAAGCTAAAAGAGGAAGGTGACTCTCCCCACAAGGCTGGCTTCAGCCTCAGCAAAGAGCTGAAGGAGCTTTCCTGCCTTACCAAGGCTCTCCTGCATTGGCAGCAATGCTCCTGAGTACGATGCCCATCCCTGTGCTTCCAAGAGGTTGGGACTTTCTTCCTCCCTTTTTCCATGTCTAAGTGAGCAGCCGGCTGTGGGTGTCTGCACACAGTGCCGAGAGCTGGCAGCAGGGACAGGGACAGCCCCAGGCAGGGGGTTAGGAAACATCCCATGGAACCAACACTTTCCCCTACCAGGAAAAGCCTTTCACAACTGGATGTCCCTCAGTGTGGATGTGGGTGATTTCAGAGCTCCCCCTCCATGACCTCTCCTCTCCCTGCCAGACTGTGGCTTTATCTTAATGGGCGAGGCAAACTGGGTTGGGAACATCACAAATGGCATGGACAGAAATGGGAGAGACTTCCCAAGAAATGCAACCACATTCCAGGAGCAACTCCCTGCACAACAGCAGCTCCCAAAGGATCCTGGAAACAGTCAAAGTGCTCATCCTACCTGGGAGCATAAGGTCTCCAAAAGAAGCTATCAGCAAATTAAATCCACCTTTTCCTCACAATAATCTACCTTTCCTGATGTGGATTCAGCCCCACTCCTACAACTGCTGCCCCACAAGTGGGGACCAGAACTACAGCAACATTGCCCCATCTAATGGCATCTGCACTGAGAGAACTCTTCCTCTGTTCAACCTCTCAGCAACCACACTTTAAAGTGCTCCCTCTGCTCTGCCATTAGCTCTGCTGTCTAACGAGATCCCACGTGGGGAGTCCGGGTAACATCCAGGGAGCAATCAGGAGGTGTAGTTTCAAATGGGAATCAATGAGCTGCACCAGCAATCCATCCCCATCTGCTGTGTGCAACACCCCAGGGGCTGGCACGGGCTCCATTGGCACAGGGGAGTCTGACTCTGCTCTCTCCTGTGCTCCTGGCTCAATGATGTCTGGAGATGTTTGTGGGACACAGACGGAACCAGGCTTCAAATCACAGCTTCCCAGCAGGGTCCTGACAAAAAACAGGAGCAATATACTGCTAAGGACACCCCATTGAACATGAGGAAGAGAAGGTGAGGCTGGGGAAGGGAAGAGACCTCTGGAATCAAAGAGGAGCTGGAGGAACCTGCGCTTCCCACTGGATGCTTCCCAGTGCTTTGATTTGGTGCTCCCCACTAAATACATCCTGACCCTGCAGGTCCCAGTTACAGTCACACCTCTTGGGTCCCATGAGCACATCTGGCACATCTGGGCACATCACATCACACACACCCACGCTGCAACCACCATCTCAACTCTGCAGCCACTCTTCTGCCTCAGACAAAGGGAAAAGCCAGAAGGGATGAAGCTTCCCAAGGTCTGGGTAGTGTTTGGGAGGTAAGGGCTGGGAGGAAGAGGAAGGCAGACCCTGATCCCTGGATCGAAGGTGAGCTGAGTGTGGTGCAGTGCTCAGTCCAGCCTGGGGTTACCTCCAGCTTAAACATGTACCTCCAAACAGCAGAAATCACATACAATCCATCTGATCCCATGGGAAACCCTCCAGAACTGACCCTCAGGGTTGCAGCCGCCTCTTCCACAACCTCAAAGCCTGTATCAGCCTCGCTTGATTCCTAAGCAACTCCTGGTCCCATGGTGTGTGGTTCTAGATAACCCACTTGTACCCCACAGAGGGAATTAGACTCAGCCCTGCTGTAAAAGAAGCTGTGAGCTCCCTAAAGCTGCCTCCTGGAATCACATAAACTGATAAACTCCAGTTTTTCCTTCCCTTTCATTTCACTGAAGCCTCTCTCCATCTCCTTACTGAGAAACACAGATGCCTCCAGCCATTCCCTACATGGGACTTGAGGCTCAGCCCCCAGAAGGCAACAACATTTGGCCTCTTTTGGTTTATATTTGGTCCAGCTTTAGGAGGCAGCTGACTCACGTTTTGGCTGGACTCTTGTACCTTATTGCATCCTTGCTATCCCATTAACCAAGATGAGTTTTCCCACTTGTGCTCGAGCTGTTGGCGATGCCATCGCCTGCCGCAAGAACACCACGTATGTGCCTTGGGTCCCAGGCAGCTGAAAGGGCAGACACTCATTCCCTCCTTCAGCCTCTGCCCCAGGCATCCAGAGCAGAGGATGCAGACAGATCAGGTTTACCAGCACTGCTCAGCTCTATCAGCTCATTCAAGCATCTCTTCCCAACGGGGAGCTCCACCCTCAGCCAAAGGCAAGGAATCCTACACACACCAGGGCTACTGTGACTTGTTAAGTATGGTTTTGCTTCACATACCCCCGTTTCCTTTCCAGCAATGCACCAAAGAAAATAGTGAGGGAGAGTTTGTAGCTGAGGAATTCAGTGACTGATTAACTCCATCCTGGCTATTAACCATTGCTCTCCATTCCCCCGTGCCTCGCACAGAGCCCAGTTCCGGGTAGCAGAGCCATGCCACAATCTGATACCCTAAAGGTCCTGCTTGCAGAGCTGTCAGGTGATGGGCATGGTTCTAGCTTGGAGTTAAAAGCCATTAAGTGCAGTAATGATTAATCCCGAGCCCTGGCACGAGCTCATGATGAAATGTTGTTCCTCTTGTCACACCAACTGACCTAACTGAATCCTGCTTCCTGGAGGGCACCATGGAGGAATGCTCTCCATGCAGGCCTGCAGAGGCAGCACCTCCAGCACACCAGGGGCTAGCACAGGGACAGCTCTGCACCAGGTAGCCAAAGGCTACAATGACCAAGTGTTGATCTCCCCGCTCCAAAATGAACCACATCTACACCAACTGGGCTGCTACTGGGACCAGGACAAGACATGAATGCAGCTCTCCCAGTTAGAAGATGCTTTAAGACCAGTAGCAGCAAGATGCATCCCCTGCAAGTCATTTTGCACTGCAAGGTGAGATTGTCAATGCATGTCAGACCGGCCCCATGTGCACACCACACTCAGCTGCACCTCTGAAGACAGGGAGGGCTCAGTGCTGGCTTCAGACACACACTCCCTGTATGACCCCAGGCAACTCCCTTACTCCCTATAAGCACGCAGCTCCCATAGCCTTATCCAGCCGAAAGCCAGGAAAACTTCCTTTTTCTTTTGCCTTGTCTGTTTTTATTGCAAGATCCTAAGGATAAGGTCTGCTATGCAGTGTGCTTGTGTAGGGCTCCCAGCACTACGAGGTCCCAATCCTGCCCAGAGCTCGTAGTATGACACACGCAGAAACCAGTTCCTAGAGCTTTGGAACCCACACATACCACAGTACCATGCCATAGAGATACAGCTGAATCTCTGCATTCTGAATTGGGCTTTCTGGCACCTTTACATAGGAGAAGATGCCAGCACTGCTGGTATGTCAGGATCCCCGGATGCTTCCTCATCACCCAAGGACCAGCAGTAGGCAAGAGGCTGGAAGCTCTGCTGTGAGGACTGAAAGTCTTTGGGTCCAACACTACAAGTTCATTGTCCTCCCATTACCAGGACTTCAGAGGCATCCTCTGAAAGCCATTTACCACCACAGCCTGCACCAAAGCCCCTGGCCTGGAGAGCACCATGTGGGTAAATGGCTCTTTTGCTCTCATTGCCATACCTGGGTTTCATCCATTAGCGGTGCTGAGCCACTTGTGCAACCACGGCAGGTATCTGCTTAGAGTGTTCAACACAGGACCCTCGTGGCTCACACCTGGAGCCGGCAGACACCAGCTGGAACCGTATATGGACACCTGAAATATGTGGATACGCAGCATCCCAATAGCCAGAAACCTGTCCTCACAGTACAAGAGGTATTTCATCCTCCACATACTGATGCCCAAGTGGGACTGAAGAGCAGCCCTCGCTCAGTACAACACAGTGCATCCAAAAGGATAGGTGGGAAGGATTAAATCATTCCTCTGCAGAAGCCAGCACCTTATGGTGCAGCTCCAAGACTCTCATCTGCCTGTGGCCCATGCAGAAACAGAGTAAAGCAACAGAAGTCTTTAAGTCTGTAGCTTAATCCAGTCATACAAACCTGATGGGACCGTTCTCATGGTCACACCAGACACTCACACTTGCCCATGTGCTGCTCCCACCCACATTGCCAGTGGCTGTAAGCTCCCATATTCCCCACAGATGGGCATTAATGGCTTTGTTACTGCCAGACAGCCCGTGAGCTGCCAAGAATTAGGAGCCCAAGAAGTTAAAGGAAACAAGTGTAAAAGCTGAGTTGCAGCCAGAAGGATTGGGACCCATCCGTCCCACGTGCCTGTGTCTCATCCCAACAGGAAGCCTGAGCTCCTGCTGAGGGCTTCTTCTTGCTCTAGGTTCAATAAGGACACAACAATGCTACTGCTGCAACGTGTTTTGTGTTGCAGATGCAGAATCCCTCCCTCTGGAAGGCTGTGTGCTGGACTGCAGCAGCCAGAGACACAGCTCCTTGTGCCCTCCATTGGGTTTGATTAGGCAGAGATCGGGACACCCTGGAACTCCCCATTGGAACACCGACACACACCCTAAGGAGAAGGAAAGGGCCAGTCTCCTCTCCCCATCATCAGCATCATTAAACAAACAAGGAACAGCAGGGATCTTGTAGTGCACGCTCCAGCCAAGAGCTACCGACAGCCTGGTCCTGAGCCCGCAGGGTCAGCCAGCCCAGCCCTGCAGCCCCAGGCACGTCTCACTATGGCTCATGGCATCCCTATTCCGCTCTGAGCCCACCAGGAAAGGAGATGGATGCGCTGGGGTTTGCCTAAACACAGGCATAACCCTGCATTGCCAAGGGCTCCTCAGTGAGATCCCACTGGTGCCAAGCACCTCGGTGGGACCCGCAGTGCCACAGTGACAGCAAGAGGCTGCCTGGGGCTAAGGAACAGCATTGGGTCCTTCTGCTCCCGGAGCCCATAGGCTCAGTTCCACAGCAAGAAGAGGCTGAAGCACAAGCAGGGGTGGGAAAGCAAGACCAAGCTCACCAATAAGCCCATCAAAACAAGCACCTTTTGCTGCCCTGCCGTTTACCCTGCTCAGAGGGAAGGCTCAGCTTCCCATGTCCTGCTGCAGGACAACGTTTTGGTGCCTTCCAATGGGGATGGCAGAGCACGAGGCAAGGAGGAATCACAAATCCAGGGCACTTCTCCAGCAGCCAGGCACTGAAGGGGTTTAACTCCCATAAATAACCCCTGCAATCCTCCCGCGGGGCGAGGAAGCATCATCCCCATTGCTCACACAGGGCAGACCCAATGCGGATGAAGCAATGCCAGCCCAGCCCCACAACCAGGGGCAGAACTGGAAACAAACCCAAGTCCTGCTTCCCCCTGTGTGCTCCAGCTGTTAGACAACACTGCCCCCAGTAGCTCGGCTCTCTTCCCAAACCGAGGTATGTGCTCCAATTCCCTGATTGCGGAAGGGAGAAGGACGGAGCAGGAAGCAGATCCTGGCCTTGGTAGGCACATCGTGCACAGCCCCTATGGCTGCCGCAGCATTAGCAGCTTCCAGGACTGCAGAGCAAGGCAATAAAGACCACACCAGCTCCGCTGCCACCATGGGGATGATCAGGAATTGTGGGCAATCTGCATAGGGATTAAAGGTGTTCCACATTGATCAGATCAACCTGCAAGAGGAGAGGACATGAGGAAGGGATGTGTGCCCTCAAAAGATCCAGGGCTCCTATGGAATGCCTTTCCCAAGCAGCTCCAGAGCGCATCTACTCCAGGGCAAGCTCTGCATCCTGTGGAGCGGGGGTGTTGGGAGATTCAATTCCAAACTCAGCCTCCTCTCCTGCTTCCCTCTGAAGCTCTGGGATCATGCTATGGACTTGGATGTGTCACAGCTGATCCACAGGAAGCCGGAATGCAGCAGTGAGCTCTGCTGGCTTGTTTTAGAGCTCTGGTGGCTAGCTGGAATTAACCCTTTAAACGCTAGGTTAGGCCAGAGGGATGCTCCATCTGACTGCCTGCATAACACTGGTCACTACACTAAGCACAAAGCAAATCCAAGGTAATACAACTGCAATCTGTGCAGCTCATCCATCTCCTCCATTCCCCAAGGCCAGTGACATTACCACCTTGTCATCCCACTGTCCTGCAAGCAGGAAAGGCAGAAAGCCTTGCAAGAAATGGCTGATTGTTGGATGCAGTGAGTGAGGGAAGGGCTGCAGAGCTCAGGTCTTCCGAAGCTGGTTTGTGTGGCAGAAACCCACACTCAAGACCCAGCGATGCTCCTGGCACCCCCTGCACAAACTGGTGTGTGCCTTCTCTCCCCATTAAATCGTGCTGTGTCAGTCTAGCACAGCCCCAAGCACCGCCCAAGCAGCTTCAGCTTTGTTTCCATGCTGCTGCCCTAGGATGTGCTGTGCTATGCCCCGTAACTGCTTCCCTGCACAAAGGGGCAGCAGCTTTCTTTTCCCTAAGTGAAACCACTACTTACTGCTGGCAGGAACACGATCCACCACATACATTAGTTCTAACGCAGCTGAAACACTAACACAGTCTCACCCTTGGCCTCTTCCAGCGTTTGCCTTCCCACCTCAGTTTTGTCTACACCGAATTCTGTCAGACTTGTGATACAAGCCCTGCACTGATCCATGCAATCAGAGGTTGCAAATCTCGCCAGAGTTTAGTCTATGAAGCCAACAACTCCGTGTTTTCCCTCTGTAGGAGTAAAACAACGTTCCCACACTCTGATCGGAACCTTTGCTCTGCACAGATTTAATTCATTACTTATGAATCTCTGGCCAATGCTGCTGGTCCTTTCCCTGGCTCCCTACTTGATGTCACCTTCTGAAGACAGGGAACCCCAGGGAACCTTTTCCTTACCAGGCACTCAAGTAGCTTTGAAGGGATCCCAAGGAACGGCTTCACCAACTTAGTGCTTATGTTAACAGTCCTCTTGCAGCAATCACCCAGGTAGCAATAATGAGCTGCCCTTTGCAACTGCTTTACAGAGGGCTGGTCAGGGGCCAGGATAGTTGCCAATGGAAACTCTTCTCCCAGGGAATCACCCTGCATCGTATTTCACACGAGGCCTTTGTTTGGTTTTAGGAAATAGGAGAAGATTCCTTTTTAGTTGTGCTATACTTAGGTGCAGGGGCAGTTCTGTGACACAAATCACTGCGGAGTTAGTGCATGGCCTGCAGGAATCATTTATGAGGCTGGAACAGCCACAGCTCTGCTAACACCTCAAAGGAAAGAGCCTATATTCCAAGCTTATGCTTACGCAGGATTGCCTGGACCACCTTCAGGCCTTGGGTAGCAGCTGCCTCTTTGCTGTGTCTGCACTGTGCCTAAGCTATGAGCCCCCAGAGGCAGCAGAGCAATACAAAACACTAAGGGTTAGGGTTAGGGTTATCGGTACCAACCGATCGCTCCTTCCATATCCGAACTCCTCCTGCTGAAAACACACTCGTGCCAGAAGGCTTTCCAACCTTTTCCAGCTGGAGAACAGTGAAACCCATCTCTGCCAAGGGGTCTTCACAGCACTCCTGTGACACCATCCCAAAGCCCACCCTGTGTGCTGAGGATGCTCATGTCAGAGGTGCCTGTGGGAGCTACAGCAGAGCTACAGCAGAGGGAATGGGGTTCCAACACTTTCCTTAGGGGCTGCACCCTGCCCAGTTGTGGTTTCCAAGCGTTCCCTCAGCTCTCTAAGCCCCAGGAGAGGAAATGTGGCCCACAGGCCCTGGAGCACCGGGAGCAGGATGGGGCCCATCAGTATTGTTGTTATCACCCACCCCACGGCCTGCCTGGCACTGCCTGCAGAGTGTGGCTCAGATGGGTCCCAAACAGCTACGCAGCAGCCTCTGCATGTGAAAGCCATTAAGCAACAGCACAGAAGCAGCTCATGAGGCAAAGCCCATGCACATACCCATGCTGCCAGCGGGACACCAGGGTGCTGGCATCGAGCTGCACTTAGGAGCTATGTACATCCCCTTGAAACCAAGGCTGGTGTGGCCAGCTCTGATAGCTCCTACATGACACAGACAGTGGAGAGCATCACCCCTGCACAGCCTGTGTGCCAGCACTGCTGTTGGAGATGTGGCATGTGGGAGCATCAGCGAGGCAGGAACTGGAACATCTGGTTTTCCCGAGCCACGCTTGGAAAGGATAAGCTGTATTCAACACAACCAGCCCAGCTGCAAGGCAGCAGATGAACAGAGCAGGACAGAATTAGCCACTTCTGAGGCGCTCTTTCAAGCAACACGAGGTTGCCTTGCACAAACAAACACACAAGGAGGAACATGGTGGGGTTTTCATCCAGCTGCTGGAGGGATCCATGCGCTCACATCACCGCAGTGATGATCCCATCCCCTGGAGCCACAGCTCTGTGCATGCAGCAGACTCCCATCTCCCTCTCCAGTTCCAGTTCTCCAGCATCCCCGCTCCATCCCAGACAGAACCAGACCAGACAGAGGAGCTCCCACCAACCTGACCTAAACCAAAGCCTGCTGCTTCAGGCCGGGCTCCCTCCACCCCTTCCCAGGCGTGGCTTTGAGACAGAAACCAAGAGCCTTGGCCAAGGCAGCTCGTCTGGGCTCTGGCGTTCCCAGGCTTAGCTGTTCCTCCGTTCCTCCCTCAGGAGGACTCAACCCACACCCTAGATCCTCTTTTTAGAGAGCCACTCCCACCTCTCCCTGACCATGAGGCATTTGCTCCAGCAGAACCTATTTAACCCGTTCCCAGCGTGGCCCCTGGCTGAGCAGGGGAGGTGTTTACAGCATCCCACACAAGCCCCACACCACGGAGAGGAAGGAGAGGCTTTTCCCCATATCCTAACAGTATCTGCTGGGAAAAGGGCTCTTTTGCTTCTGATCTAAGCCCTCCTCCCTGATAGAGGAGCCCAGAGCAGCCTGGATCCTATAGTGCCAGGGGATGCTGCAATGCAGCTGTGCAGAGGCCATTGCTGGGGACCTGCATGTACCATTAGAGATGTCTGAACCAGGAGGTGGGCACAGGCTTCAGCCACGGCTACAGACTCCACCCTGGAAATCCCTATTTCAAACCAGTGATTAGACCTCATGGCTTCATGCAAAAATAGCATCGCATGAAGCCTTCTGGAGACAAGGAGCTGTGCATACAGGGGAGCACAATGCAAGTTGCCCAGCTGCTGCTACAGGACCCGGTATGGTGGCCAGGTACAATTCCAAATGAATAGGAACAGGCTGGCTAGGTCCCAGTTTGGATCCAGAATACACATCCATCCAACCCAAACCAGTCTATGATTCTGTGTCACTAGAAACTGGACTGCAGGCTTGTCAAAAGGAAGAGCTGCTGCAGACTGTCTGCTGATGCTGATGATGCTCAAGAGCATACACCAGCATGACTGCAGTGGGAAGAGTGTCCTATCACATCCCAACATCCCGCTGTCAGAGGGCAGCCCACAGACCCCAAACTGGAGGTAAAGCAGGGCCACACGACTGAAAAATGTTGTAGGTGGAAGATTCATCACCACAAAGTGAACATCATCATTCTCCTCCATCAAGTGCTGTCACCAAAGCAGCATCTCAGACTGTCGTAACAATCAAATCAATACTGACACTTGCTTAAACAGAACACCACAAGACCATATGCCACATCTGACACATCCAGTCTCAGCTTAACTTTCTTATTAGCATGATGCCAGGCAGACAAAGAGATGTACTCATTCCTAACCTGAGGGGAACTGGGTTTACTGCTGGGCTGACAGAAAGCAACTGATGGATATTACACTTTATCTCTGTTTAAATCCAATGCACATCATCAAAGAGGATCAAACCTTTTGAGGGAAGAGAGGAGCTAGAAAGTGAGGACAGAATCTGTTTACTGGTCACAGTGCCTATAACATACCACAAAAGCTACAGATGGTCAACTTGGACGTTGTCGATGCTCTTCCTGATGACAGCTACCCTCGGAAAACAACGGGAATGGCTGTAATCCCATGGGCTTGCTTTTTGTGCCCTTTGCAAAGCAAGAACCAACGTTATATTTCAATCTGACAGTTTTAGGTTTGGCAAGCAGAGATGTCCAAGTAAACAGCAGCCCTTCACTATGAGAAACTAGTTCATTCTTTACTGCAAAGGGCAGTTAAGAAATAAGGGCTGGGGATGTCTGATGTGACACCTTCACCCTCCTGCTGGGACAGGCAGTGACACTGGGCACAGCATGTTCATGTCAGCAGCACAGGCTGCAAGGGGAGCTGCAGCTTTCCAGCCTTTAAGCCTGATCTCAGCAAGGCCTGGGGAGAAGGATGTGCTGATGCGGGGTGAGAGAAGGATGTGCTGATACGGGGTAGCAGCCATCCCTCTGAACAGCAATAGCGCCATTAAGTACAGCTCACTAACCATTAAGTACAGCTTACTAACAGAGCTGCCAACTTTCCACTGTGGAACAGACAGATACTTTCTCTTTGAGCCTGACAGTGACTGCCTAAATCATTGTGCTGGCTGTTGTAGGACTGGTTCACAAGTTCCATGTCCCCCACTCTTCTCATGGTAAGTGCAGGAACCCCTGTGCAGCTCACAGCAGCTCTCTGTGGCATTGGAAAGCAGGGCTTTGCTCCCGAGCTGTCCATCTTCACCCCTGCTTACATTCTTATTCACGTATTATGACTCAAAGCCATGTCTGAGGACATCTGGGGTAAATAAGAGACAAGATACAAACTCCAGCTGAACTGCAGAGATCAATCAAAGCACAACAAAGCTTGAAGAAATGGAGAGAGGATGACGCAGAACTGCCTTATGGAAACCACAGCGTGGAGAACGCGGCGTGACGAGAGATAAAACGAGGAATCCCGTTAAATGGCAAACAGGGAGAGAAGCATTAACAACCCATATGAGGCTGTTTCACGCTACCTTCTGCCTGATGCTCTGTTTCAAACCCCTCTTTGCGAGAGCAGAGTGAAAGCAGCTGGGAGAGAGACCTGGCAGGGTTTGCAGGCAGGAAAAGAACAGGATGGAGCCTGCACTTTCCCTGCACAGGGAAGAAGCCACACGCAGAAAGGCACCATGAGTACACTTAAAAACTGCACGGAATACAGGGAAAAATGAGTGCAAACAGGACATATTCAATATATACATACAGATGATGCAAGAGGAACCCCAAAAGATGAGGTGAGCAGCTACATGGGCTTCTTCTCTACTAGCATCTACCAAGGGTCGTAGCCAGCATCCGAGTGTGCCCAGTGGGGCTGAGAGATGCAGAGCTACACCTTCTTAACGCATGGTCTTCCATCACTACCAGGGTTTGGAGATTAGGGTACACCAAGCTGCAAATCCCAAAAGCATTTAAATCCTGGGTTAACATCAAAGAAACGAGACACCTCGAGGGGTTGTTTCAATGCAAGCCTTGCCACGGAACAGGGATGCCTTCACACACCATCTCTATGGTGGATGCCTTTTCTTACCCAGCAGGACTTTATAACCACCACCAAAACAAACCAGTTTAAACTTGGGTTTCTCCATCACAGGCACAGCACTCAGATTGCTCTGAAGCTTTAGGAAGGAGCACAATGAGCAACACAGACCTGCTACACCACTCCTTACGGTGCCACTTACACCAGAGATTATGAATGCTCTGATGGAGTAACACAGAATCGCCTCCTTGTTCCACGCTTGAGCTCTAGCTACAATTTACATCTGTGATTTGTCCCTTCCATAGGCTGAATGAAGCTCACTTGCAAAATATTTACCTAGCACCTCATTTGGGCCATTTCCCCTCCAGAATTCCTTACAAAAGAGAAGCCCAGCCTTGTTTGTGCTGAGATACAGCTCCTTGTGAGAGTGACATTCCAGGCTGCTTGTGTTTGTGCTAGGAACAGCAGTAAAGCTGTTTTGCCTTTGTGGACAGGACACTACTGTATAGACACTCCACTATCCGGGGGTTTACCTGGAGTTTAGCTTCCACTGATGGTTTTCCCCCCTCCTGATAGCTTTTTAAGACATTCTAAGCCTTGAAAAGGCTTTCACTACATCCCATAATAATACCAAAGCCTACTGATCATTGCCAACCCTTGAGATTGAAACGATCACAGACTATATATAGGTCCCTGAAGCATAGGATGCCTTTATTTGAAGCAGCTTCACTGGGGTGAGCAGGGCTGTGGTGACAGCAGAACTCCTCCGATCTCAACTTCTCCTTCTTATCCCTCCGCTAAGAGCATTCCACTTTGGGAAAAGAAGGGAGTTTCAGCGTTAGCCTTTTAAATGGAGATCCTAATCTCCACTTCAAAACTGCCAGGAGATTAAAGACCCCTTAGAAGCAGTCAATGCTTGCAAGGGAAAGGCAGAACATCTTTAGGAGGTTTATTCGCAGTTGAGGAATGAAAGCAGCGATGCCAGCTTAGGGCAGAGCCAAGTCTCCAAGTAAAGGGAACAAACTCCACAGAGCACTTGAAAAGCCATCAGATCAGAGCGATTGTGAGATGGAGAAACTCCGAAGTGCAAATGCTGCTGTTTGAAGCGTGCTCCCCCTGAAGTGAAGGGCTTTCTGCTGCGCAGACCATTTGGAAAGCCAGACTTTGCTCCCAGCTCCAGCCAGACTTTGCGTTACACTTCAAGAACCCAGCTCCGGCCATGGGATGGGGCCAATATCCCTATTTGCTCAGCCTGGAGACTGCTCCAGCCAGGTATGCAGTGTCTGCAAGCAGCAGAGCCTATTTCCTTAGTGATTCTTTGGATTGGGTGCTTGTTCTGTGCTCCCAGGAACAGAAGTTGGCATTTGCATCCTCCAAGTTGCTACGTCCATAACGTCGGAATTGATTCCCTATGCCTTTTCCCACATTTGGGATCACATTTGCTGAGCACAACTCCAAGCAGAGGCAGGGAGCTCTGGCGCTGCTGGTTTCCTGAACTCAGCCTTCCTAAAGGCTGTTTTCAGTTGAAACTGACAATAAATAAACAGATACTGAAACAAGGAGGCTTTTCTCTAATGGGACAGGGATCATTACAAGTGTTATTTACTTTATCTGTCAGTGTTCAATAAAGGGAACATGCAATGAGCAGACAAAACCTCTTGCATAACTTCACTCTGTCATGAGCCCAAGTCCCTCGCATCCTGCCATCCGTAAATCTGCCATGGCTGGAAGGACAGCACATCCCTCCCTTCCATCCTCAGGAGGTCAAACAGGGCCGTAACCTCCTCCCCAAAGGAAACCCCTGTGCCACAGCAGAGTGCTTCAGCACATCTTATACCAGTCATCACTACATCACCGGCACACACTTTAACAGCGGCAGGGTGACGGCACACAGCAGATGATCTGCTGCCTGACAAAGATGACCCTACAGACTGAATTCCAAAGGCAGCTATCCCAAAGCATCCCCCCATTGCGCTGCTCTCAACAGGGCTGTAAACAAGGCTTCCCCCACTGCAATCGGAGGAAGATGTCAGTAACACTATCCTGCCATTGCAGGACACTTCCTTCAGTCCATTTCCCCTTCCCATATTCCAGGTACTTTGTTTTGCTGACTGGCAAGAGCTTTATGTCCATCTCCAATTTGTCACTGCACAACAGGATCTCATCCAAAACAAGCCAGCACCTCTGAACAACAACATAAACACCCTCAAACACTTAACAACCAACCCTAACACTCCTAGAAACACACTGTGATAATCCCCAATCCTTAAAAAGCCAAATGCAGAGCTCATCATCACAGGCTTCAGGGCTGCTCTGAAAGTGACCAGCCACCGGTCCCAACGGCACAGTCAGCCTCCAGAGCTGCAGATCCCCAGTGAAACTGACAACAGACAATGCAATGGCACAAACACCTTCACAAACCCCAGTCCTTCCCAGTTAGGGACCTTCTGCCACCAGCAAGGGCTGGTTTGCTTGGAAAAGTCTAAACTTGTCTTGTAAGGAAAGCATTGGAAAACACCTCACTTTCCTGACCCCGGATTTACTGCTCACTGCTGTACCCCTGCAGTATCCTTCATCTACATTAACACTGAGAAGTGGAAACTTGGATAAGAATATCCAAACAGAGAAGCGGAGCCTTCACTTATGGAGACAGCAGCAGCAATGAGCTCATCTGAGGGGTTCGGGCCCCACGTCATCTCCCTGACGTGAATCACAGGGAAGTTTCTTGCTAAGGAAAACAAGTTTAGGTTCAAAACTAAACTTAAAACCAAACCAAGAAACTGCTTTTCCCCTAAGTCTGTTGCTTGCATCATGCAGTGACTTCAGTGACTGAGCACATGGACCATTCCATTGCCACTCCAGGAACACACCTTTCTCCTTGCTGATCTTCCAAACCACCACCACCAGCCTCAGGACACCAACACAAACACAACTGTCACCCACACCCTCGGCTTCCACCCAGACATCACTATCCCAGTTTGTTAATGGAGCCTTTTGGATCCTCTGTTCACAGTGTTTAAACCACATCCAAAGCTCCTTTCCCAGCATCACTCTCCTGTGATACCCCAGAACCAAAGCTCCCAGCACAGAGCCTCTGCTCTGCCAGCACTGCAGCCCCTCAGCTCTCCCGAGCACCCCCATGGGGACGTTACCGGACAGTTCAATCCATGACCCTGCTGCTCACCGGACCCTTCACATTACCAACCCCTGTAGTGTTACAGCATGACCTGGGCTGGGATGAACCCTGAAACCCTTTCTCCCATTGCAGACAGACCCCAGCGCATCCCCACAGCTGTCCCCTTTCGTGGCCATCAGCCCATCCACAGCAGCCATACCCACTGAAGGCACAAACCCCCATCAGTGAAGGGTCCAACCAGGTTGGAGAAGCCCTTTGAGCTCATCCAGTCCAACCATTCCCAGCCCTGCCAAGGCCACCACTAACCCATGGCACTGAGGCCTCATCTCCACGCTGTGTGAGCACTTGCAGGGCCGGTGCCTGCAGCCCTGCCCTGGGCAGCCTGTTCCAATGCTGAGCACCCTGTGGGGCAGGAATTGTTCCTCAGCTCCATCTAAACCTGCCCTGGTGCAGCTTGAGGCCGTTTCCTCTTGTCCCATCCCTTGTTCCTTGGGAGCAGAGCCCAGCCCCTCCTGGCTCCATCCTCCTGGAGCCATCAGGTCCCCCTGAGCCTCCTCCATCTGAACCCGCTCCCGTTCCCCATCCCTCTGCTCTCCACCCCATCCCCATCCCCTCTCCCCTTCCCCGCTCGGTGTCCGCCCCGCAGGCCCCCGTCCCCTTCCCGATGCGCGTCCCCGTCCCCATCCCCTCCGCCGCTCCCCGGTACTCACAGCGCTGTGGCAGCCGCAGGGATGGCGGCCGGGGCCCGCTCGGAGCCGCGGCCCGAGCAGTTGACGAGGCAGCCGGGGCCGGCGCAGGTACAGTCGGCGGCGCAGGGCAGGCAGGCCGGGCCCCGGGGCGCTCGGGCGGCCGCCATCCCCCCGCACAGCAGGGAGCAGAGCAGGCACCATCCCGACAGGGGCAGCCGTGCCGCGGGGACGCCATGTTTGCGCTGTGATCCAGTGTCTCCATTTCCCCAAGGCATCTCTCCCTACGGGCATGGCATGGCCCCGGCTCCGCCGTTCCCCCCCCCCCCCGGCCGCCCGGCCCCGCCCGGCTCCGCCGCTGCCCCTCAGCGCCCGCCCCGCATGGCGGCCTCCGGCCCCGGTGGGCTCCGCTCCGCTGACAGCCCCGGTCCGGCGCCGCTCGGCTCTGTGCTCCGCCCGGGACGCGGCCGCCACCGCCCCCCGCTCCGCCCCCCGCCCGGCGGAAACCGGAGCCGCTCCAACCCCCCCCCCCCCGGCCCGCTCCGGGCTGCGGGAGCGCGCACGGGCACGGGCACCGCCGGACCCCGGTCGGCAGGAGGGGCTGCGGGTGCCCGGGGCAGGCGCATCCCATGGCATGGGATAAGGGGATAAGGGATCCCAGAGGAACGGGGATTTAGGGAAGCAGGAGGTCCTGGAGCGTACGGGGGTGTCGGGGGTAGGGGTATCCTATGGAGCAGGGGGGTCCCGGAGCGTACGGGGGTGTCGGAGATAGGGGCATCCTATGGAGCAGGGGGGTACCGGAGCGTACGGGGGTGTCGGGGATAGGGGTATCCTACGGAGCACGGGGGTCCTGGAGCGTACGGGGGTCTCGGGGGTAGGGGCATCCTATGGAGTAGGGGGATTCCAAGGAGCACGGGGGATAAGGAGGTCCTGGAGGAAGAGGAATGTCGGGGAGGGAGGGGATCCTGTGGCTTAAGGGCGTCCTGGGAGCAAGGGAGTCCCGAGGGGAGGGAGGTCCCGGGATCTGTGGTGTAAGGGTCCTGGGAGCAGGAGGATCTCAAGCCGGGATCACGGGCATGCAGGGAGCAGGGTTATCCCGGTGCGGGACACCTCCAACCCCAGGCCGGGCAGACAGCACAGCAGGGAGTGCTGCTGGAGGGATGCTTTGGTTGTCTGGGAATGCCAAGGGAGGGTTTTCCTGCCCCTGCTGCCCTGGGAGCCGGACAGAGCAGAGCAGGAGCTCCCCGGAGCCTTCTGATGGAGCCCGTTCCTGCAGCCCCTGCCAGCCTATAGGATCCAGTGGGAGCTGCAGGGTACAGTGTGTGTTAACACCTACAGGCAGTTAGGTGTGTTGAGGGAGATGAATGAGGTGGGTGCTTCTCAGTGGGTTTAATTAACACAAACCATAGCAAAGTGATTGGATTTCAATGCCAACGGTTTGGTCCAGGGCACCGGCCATGGTTCAGAGCTGGTGAGCTCAATCCTGCCATGATATGAGGGATCTGCTCAGGGATCTGAATGGTTCTGGTTGGAAGAGACTGAGGAATATGATCAAAGTGAAGTCACTGTACAGCCAAAGGGAGTAAAGGCAGCCTTAAAGGGACAAACCACAAGGTGTGCTGGCTTTGGGTCCAGGTTCTTATTACCTTGTATTGGCTGGTGTGGTGCCACACAGGGGAAATGGGCATCTTCCCTTTGCTGGGGGAATAACAGCTGATCAGCGCTGAGCTCCATCCCCCTCGGGCATGTGTAAACCTCAATAGGTCAGGAAAGGGGAGGATCTTTAGCCAAGGGTGTCAATCAGTTTGGGGTTGACTCTCATGGGATGTTTTAAGCCTCTTTTGATTTAGGTGTGTGGGATTCTTCAGGGAGCAAGGGACTGAGCTGCCAGCATGGGGTGTACATGGGATATGGAGCTGGTGTAACACCTCCAGAGCTGCTCCCTGCTTGACCCAGTGCGCTTGATCCAGGATGGTCCCAATCCATCAGTGTAGGCTTAGGTATTATCCTATTGAAACCAAAGGGGTGCCGTTAGCTGGGGCTCTGGCTTTCCTTATCCAAACACCAACCAAACAAGAAGCCTGACAACGTTCAGTTTCACTGCTGGAGATGGTACCTCATGTATGTGAGAATTCCCTTTCCAAAGACATGTTGTGCCTTTTGGACTTGAAATTGACTCGAAAGACACATCATCCCCTGCATGATGTATTGTGCCCAAAATAGCTCAGTGGTTACTACTTCCTCATGTGACCACCATGGATTTGTTTCCTCTCCCTCGATTGGAAATTGCTCTTTGGTTGTTTTTTCTCCCTTTCTTCTGTACTGATGCCCGTATTTGTTGGGATAACAGCGAGGAGAAAGTATCTTGTGTATGGATTGTAATGAGATTAGATCACTAATGTAAGCCAGCAGATGTAATGGAGTTAAGGGCTCTCCCCCAAAAGCTGGGGCTGCCAAGCTGCAATGAGGGCAGCAAACAAGGAAATAGGGATTGAGTGGGAGACAGTGAATCTCCGTCCAGCTGTGAGAGGAGAACTTGTTCCCCTTGGATCCCAGTTTCTGGTCTCGGAGGAAGGTTTTGTCGCTGTCGGGTGGGTTCTAAAACACACACTGCAGAAAATGATGGCAGTGGAAAACTGGGAGGCTGGGAACGGCTCCGTGTGGGGATGGGATTCTCCTGGATCCTCCCACTGGCCAGAAACGAGAGTTTCTCAACGCTGTTTACTTGCAGCAGGATGAAAACCCCAATGAAGAGGGTGTTAATTCCCCCATCCCACCGGCCCTGCAGGCTGAGCGCACCCGTGGTCAGCAGAACGGGACGGAGCTGCGGCCGGACGGGAATGTGGCTGCTGCCTCCGGGCCCCTCCGGCCACATCCCAAACGGGCCGCGGATGTCCTCAGCCAGAGAGCCCTGAAAGCACAGAGCAGGAGGGAAGGAGGGAGAGAAGGAAGAGGGGAAAGGAAAGGGGAAGGTGAAGAGAAGTGAAAGGGAAGGGAAGGAAGGGGATGAGAAGGAAAGAAGAAGAAGGAAAGGAGAAGGGAAAGGGGAAGGGAAAGGGGAAAAGAAAGGGAAGGGAAAGGAAGGAAAAGACACAGCTTGTCCTCAGCCAGGGTCCAGGGGGTCACATCTGTCCCCATATGTAGGGATGCAGGTCCCTCATGTTTCTGTTTCTCCTGAGAGGAAACGGCTGTTTCCATCCCTGCAGGTTCCTGCTCCATGGTGGTGAGTTAGGGGATGCATGATGCTACCCCTTGCTTACATGATGCTGTGACCCATCTGCAAAGGGGGTAACTGAAGAGTGACCCCCACAAGAGGCACCTTCTCCTGCCCAGTCCTGGCTCCTGCTTCCCCTCCCGGTCTGAGCATTGCCCAGCCCGACAACTGCAGCCACAGCCTCAGCCTCCGCATGGCCCCATCCCTCCCTCACCGCGGCCTCCCGGCGCTACGGGGCCCGGTTTGCGGGGCCCTGGCGCCCTCTAGCACCGCCTCGGGAGCCGGGACCGAGGAGGGAGCCTGGAGCAGCCTCCGGTGCCCTAAACCGGGCTGTCCATGAGCGGAGAGCAGCACAAGGTCCATGCGGTCAACGCTATCGAGGTGTGATGGACCCATCGCTGTGCATGAACATCCCACCTGGACCGTAAGGAGTGCAGCTCACAGCACATCCCGGGTGGGTTTGATCTGTGCTGGGTGAATGAAGCAGTGATCTGCCCATCAAACAGCTCCCCTGCACATCTGCAGGGCAGAGCGCTGGGCACGGCACATCTGGACACAGCTGGACATAGCCCATGGCCAAAGGGATGATGCCACCACCCAGCTTCAACCCCATGGTTGTCATTTAGCACTGGGCTTCCAGCTGCGTGGGGCTGGGCTGGGCCAGCAGCAGCACAAACCCCCTTTGGGTTTTTCCTGGGTGATTTTGGGGATAGTTCCAGCTCAGGAAGTGAGTTTATTTGCACTGATCATTTTCATCCCTTTGACTTAATGGGAAAGAGCCGACCAGTTTTAGTGACATCACATTGGTGTCAAATCCACCTTTATTTCCCAAACACTCTTTTAAGCAAACAAACCTTCCTGGTTTCCCTCAATGCTTCCCAACATTCACAGCTTTTGGGGCTCTTGGCTGATGGAGGCACATTCCCATCAGGCTGAACTTGAACCAAGACTCCTGGTTTCCGGCTGCAGGCACTCATTGCCCATTCCCACTTGTCTCTCCCCCATGCTCTGTGCATTCCAGGGGGGTTTGGAGCTGCTGGGATTTTCCCATATGCACATCCCTGCCTGACAGCAAGGCAAGCTCAGAGGGGTGGCCCATGGTAGGGGGTTTGGACTGGATGAGCTTTAAGGCCCCTTCCAACCCAAACCATTCAATGACTATGATTCCAAGAGGAAATGTCCAGCCTCCCTCAGAGCTTGCAATGATGCAGTGATTTGCTCCAACAGCAGCTTATTCCCAGCCTGGCTCTTAATAGACATCTTATTCCCTGGAGCAGCAGTTTATGAGCCTCTGCACGTTTCCATGCTCCCTCATTACTGCTGCTCATTACTTTATAGGGCCCCAGAGCCCTGTGTGCATCCCAGAGCTGGGGATGGCCCTGGGTATCTCTGTAGCTCTGCAGTGCTTGACTCAGTGTTGCCATTGGCCACTGGCTGGGTCTGTGCTCCCAGGTGTGCTCTAACTGGTGTGAATCTACCTGGGATGGAAAGGGCTGAGTGTGCATGGATAATAGCAATGTATGGGACGTTCATACATTGCTTTTGAAGCTAGAACCATGCTGCAGCCCTTCCCCACCTCCGGATGCATCTGTGTACGGCTGCAGAATATCTGGGATGGTTTTAAGCTGAGATGTTCTATTTCTGAGCATTTGAAATACACCCGAGAGCCTGCGGATCTCTCAGGATCTGGGAGGCTGAGCAGTGGCTGCTCAGCCCTCCCTCTGCCTCAGCAGGATGCATTTCAAAGGCCCTTTGAAGGTCCAACTCATTTGAAAGCTCCCGTGGGTGATGCTGGAGCCGGCGACTTTCCTGCCTCAAACCTTGGCTCGCTTTGATCTTGGCACAGGGAAAATTCATTTCCTGGCCTCAGCCCCATGCAGGCTCCTTAGGATCTGGCACCATCACCTTCAGTGTGCAGGAGGGGATGGTGGGGCCCAGGGCAGCACCACAGCTCCATGGGGATGCCCATGCTGGGGATGCCCATGCCAGGGCTGCAGGATGCACCAGGCAGGGCCCGTGTCCCACACATGGCTGGCAGGGATGTGGGATGTCACCTGCAGGGAGCAACCCCCTTCAGTGCAAGGGGGGCTGTGTCTGCTGGGGTTGGTTTGGTTTAGTGTCAGCAGCAGGTCTGGGTGCTGCTGCTGCCTCCCAGTGCTCTGGTAACCCCTGGATGGCAGAGGGGGAAGCTCTGCCGTTTGCCAGCTTGAGGCACCAAAGGGCTCTTGCTCTGCTTCGGCATCCTCGGTTCATGAGCAAGGGAAGGATTTGGACCCTGGGCAGGAACCCCATCCCCTCCCATCCCATCCCATCCTCCTGCTGCCCATGTAGGTGATACCATGGCAGTGGTTGGGTTTGTCCTTTTGTCACCAGTGTGAGTCCTCCTCTTGGACACTGCCCCGCTTGCATAGTGCTGGGAAAAGTGCTTTATTTGCTTGACATTGCCTTTTGAAGGAGAAGGGGAAGGGGTAAGGGGGCAGTTCAGTGGGCAAAGGAGTGCTCAGGCTTTGCCCCTGCACATGCAGAGGCAGGCTCTGTGCTAACAGCATCTGACCACCTCCATGGTCTACAGCCCCCCCCTGAGGGGCTGGTTGCTGCTGTTGCCATACACTGCTCCAAAAGCAGCAGCTTCTGCTAACACCAGACCTGGTGCCAGGCTGGATGAGCTGGACGCACCAATGGCACAGTGCATTCAGCAGAGTTTACTTTGCCAATGGAATTCAATGGATTTGAATGCTGAGCCCTCCAAACCTCCTGGGTGCTTCATAGGGAAAACGATGGTGATGGAAGGCTGGATAGAGCTGCAGGTGGAAGCTGCTCTGAAGGAGAGAGCAGAGAAGTGGGATGGAAGCAGAGGGAGTGAGCACAGGAGAGATGGGAAGTTAAGTAACCAAAGGAAGCAGGGTTGTGGCTATGTCAGAGAGGGAAGAGATAAAAGCAGTCTTGCAGCAAAAGGCTGGAACTGAACTTCCACAGCTGCAAAAGGAAACAATCACTTCCCACACAAAACCTAACGGATGGGCTGTAATGATGGGAAGATGTCTGAGGAATTTCAATTAAAGCCAGCGCCAGAGGCAGTGAGATTGGAGCATTCAAAGGTACGTGAGTGATGGGGAGGGAAGGACAATAAATGGCAAGGGAGGGAATGGTGCCTGCTCAGTACAGCGTTGGCTGGGCCCTTCCTAAGGTGACAGAAAGCCCTTTCCCATTGAGCATATCCAGCACATGTCCTGCACCCTATCCATGCCCCTTGTGCCTCCCACAGCCCCACATCTCCTCCATGGGCTCTGCTCCATGGGGGGATGCTTTCTGGAGCAGGGCTGATGTCTCCAGTGGATGTGTTCCTTGTTCATGTACAACGTGAAACTGAGCTCTGTGTATTCAGTCAGCCTCATGAGCATAGTGTCACCTCTGTCCCCTGCTGCCCTCCTGCATCCCGGTGATGCTCACTGTCTTCAGGCCTTATCTCTACAGCTGCTTTGGAGTAGGAGCTGTGTGTGCCCTGTAGCAGAACAGACAGAGGGGAAGAGCTCCAGGTTGACATCTGATGAGGAGAAAAGTCCCCTGAACCTCAGCTGGTGGCTCTGCAATAGGTGAGTTCCACGTTTCCAGCAGCACTTGGAAGGAGCCTGCACTGTTTTTCCCACAGCCACCAGGCAAAGGAGATGAATGTCTTCCAAGACGGCACAGCTGACATCGTGTCTGATGGGAATAGCTCGTCCTTGCCTGCTGAGGAGACATCTCTGCTCCATCTGCGCTGGCAAAGAGCTGCAACCAGGAGGGCAGCAGCTCAACACGTTCCTGGGATGCTGGGAGAGGCATCCAGGCTGAGGCGAGCATCCCTGGAGCAGAGATGGAGCAACCTGGGCCAGCAGGAGGAAGGAGGGATGTGGCCTCGCACTGAAATATCTCGCTTGGCTCTGAGCACAATGTGTGACTTCTGGCACACACAGAACCCTGCGGATTCCCATGCCAAGGAAAACAGCCACATTGAAAACCCCAGAGCACGGTGTCTGTGCAGAGCAGCTGCTCAGAGCCCAGGGAAGGGCTCTTTGTGTCTCCAGCCCTGCTCAGAGCTCTGTCCCCAGGCTATGAATGCTGAGCAGAGAGGTGCCATTCCCCATGGCCCTGGAGGGGCTGTTGGCACAGGCAGAAGCGCTGGCACTGGCTGCATTTACACCCCCCATATGCTGCAATGCAACAGACCTCTTGGGCTGACAGCCCTTATGGGGACAAGCTGATTTTCTGCCTCGAAAAGCAGATTTACCCACTGTAACAGATACACACAGCCACGGCCAGCCCTGCTCAGAGCCCTGCCAGGCTCCACAGCCCTGCTTCCCCACTGCACGCCGTGTCTTCAGGCGTCTGTTGCTCCATCAATCTATTTTTAGCAGGCATATCCCCCTTCGCTCAGCTGCAGCTATCTGATTAGTTCCTGTAACTATACAAGGAGCAACATCTCCAGGCGTGACTGCAATTGCTGAGCAGTGTCTCCACATACACGTCTTCCAGGAGAGAAACTTGCTGGGGATGCTTCTCCCTGCGATGCCCGGGGCTTTGCCACTGCTCCAGGTGGAATTTGGGGGTGCCAGGGTGTGAGAAGCAGCACCGAGTACACAACCTTTGGTAGAGGCAGGAGTATCCAGGTGTGTTTCCCTGCTCCCACTGTGATAAAGGGCCATCCTCTCCACCGTTGCCCCGATGCGGTGGTGATAAGCAGCTGGCTTTGTTTGCTCTGGAGCATGAGGCAGGTGATGGAGATTTCCATCTGCTGAGAGGGGGGAAAGGTCCCTGTATCCCAGCTAGGGGGTGGACCGGGCTGTGTATCCCCTCCTTGGGGCAGGTAGCGCCTTGCAATAGCTCCACCACGTCCTTGTGGCTGCTCAGGGACCAGTTAACCCCCTCTGGACACACAGACGGCTCCAGCACCGCACACTGCTCCAAGGCCTCAGCCTCTATTGACTGCAGCTGCTTTGGGAAATTAGATTACAGCGCACAACGCTGGTGCGGAGGCTGCTCTGGCCAGGGGGGTCTCCAACCTCCCGGCTGGATCACCAGGGTGACGGGCACACAAAGGGGAGCGGGGCCATGAGCCCCTTCCCCACCCAAACCTCCCCACACCTCCATGTCCCCCTCCGTGCCAAACCCGGTGTAGCCCAAGGGGTCCGGCTCCCACCCGCGGCTACGGCCCCACTGAACCCCACATCCCTCCGGATGTCGATGTTGGGGTACCGGGGGGGGGCTGCCAACAGGCACGTGGGCGCGGGGTGGGGTGACGAGGCCACGCCCCCTCTGCGCTCCCATTGGCTGCGAGGCAGGGAGAGGCGGGGCTCGGGCGGGGCGGTGGCTCCGGTGCATCCCGTGCCCCCCCCGCAGCGGCCGGAGCCGCGGCCCCGGGGATGTCGCGGAAGAAAGCGGCTCGGAGTAAGGGCAGCGGAGCTGCGCCCTCCGCAGCGCTGCCCCCCGCACAGCAGGGGCATGGCCATGGGCATGGACACGGACATGGGCATGGGCATGGACATGGGCACGGCCACGGCCGCTCCGCCGCCCCCCGGGGCTCCGCACCGGCCCCCGACCTGCCCCGCAACGGCGGCGCGGCCGCGGCCGGGCGGCCCTCGCTCAGCAGCAGCGGAGAGTTCTACGATCTGGCGTTCAAGGTGCGTGGATGGGGCGGGCACCGGGGCGGCCGACGGAGAAGTTCGAGGGGTCGGGACCGGGCGGGCATCCCTGCATCCGTCCGTCCCTGCATCCTCCATCCCTGTATCCGTCCATCCATGCATCGTCCATCCCTGCATCCTCCATCCCTGCATCCGTCCATCCCTTGATCCTCCATCCCTGCATCCTCCATCCCTCTGTCCTTCCATCCCTCTCCATCCCAGCCCGGCACCCCGCACCTCCTGCCCGCTGGGGCCGGGCGCGGCTGCCCCGGCGCCCTCCGCTCCTGCGGAACTTTAGCAAGTGCTGCCCAAAGGCGTTCCGCTGCGCTGGGTTATCGCAAGCGCCTGCTTCCTCCGTAACAACGTCAAAATGCGGTTGTGGAGCGGGTGACGGTGCGCACAGGGTCGCGTCGGATCCGCGCCGGTTGCGGTTGAAACGGCTCCAGCTTGGGCTTTATTTAAGGGCTCGGGTGGTTTCTTGCTGCTTCAGAGCCTGGCGAGCGAGTCACAGATGAAATGTGCTTGCACCCCCTCCATCAGCTCCCAGCCTGGAGCTGCCTCAGTGCTTCCGAGGCTGCGGATTATTAGGCTTGGAGGAGATGCTGTTTGCCGTGGCAAGCCCAGCCTTGGCACGCTGCGTTGGGGAGCTCGGTGCTGGTGGCACTCAGTGTGGCCATTGTGGTGTTGAGATTTGGGACGTAGGGTCCAAGAAGTGGATTTGGTCGCTGTGGGAGGCGGTTGGTCCTGACACAGCTGCAGTAATGGTTCAACAGCTTCCCTAAAATGGAGCCAGCTCCGTGTTCATGCTGGTCCTTGGCCCCGGGAGCGTGCTTCTCCCTGCCCAGGATGGGGCTTTCCCTCGGGATTGTCCCCATGGCACAGGGATGAGCCGAACGAGGTGCTGGATAAGCCCGGGTGCTCCGGGTAACCAGCTCCCCTGCTAACGGGCTTAGCGGCAGAGAGAAATGGGTTTGTATTCAGCAAAACCTGGGCTATGAAACTCTCCTTTCCCTGTCCCTCTCTGGAGGCTCCCAAGCTCTGCCGGTTCAGCGGCCAAACATCAGTTCCAGGAATGGGGCTGGATCCTGACCATCGATCCCTTGCCATGAGCCGGGCTCCTGGTGCTGCGGTGTGCCCTGAGTGAGGTGTTGGTGGTGCTGGGCAGGGAGCTTTGCAGGGTCCTGCTCCAGGAAAAGGGTTGTGATGTTTAAAAACCCCAATACAGGGATTCTGCACTAAAAATGACAGTTTTCCCCCTGCCCTTGGCTCTCCTGCCCCTGTTGTGCCAGGGCTTGGTGTGCGGCTCTGCTGGGACATGGGATGATGGAGCACCATGGCTGCATCCCACTGCATCCCACTGCCCCAAACCAAGCTCCAGCAGCAGCCACCTCCCAGCGGCTGGGCTGCAGTGTGGTGCTGGTGGCATTTGCTGCTCCTGGTGGCTCCTGTGTGGGTTCAGTGTGACCCAGAGCAGCACCTGCCTTCAAACCATTGCAAACCAGTCACGGGCTGATGGCTTCTGGAAAGCAAACACAGAGAGGGTGAAGCCATGGAGGTCACTGCGGATGCAGGAGCCCCTAACAGAGCTCAGGGGCATGGATCTGGGTTTCAGGGTGGTGGGAAGCTGTGATCCTACCAATGGGAATGGGGTTGGTGGCCCATGGATGTCAGGAGGGCTCATGAGGAGCGGAGGCTTTGGGGAGCTGCGTTTGGGAGCAGCCTCCACTCTGCTGGGGCTGCTGCGGAGTGGGGAAACTGAGGCAGACAGCACCGGGAGCCCCACATGTGTGGGGTGTTCTGTGGGTGCCCACAGCCCCCAGGGGGTCTCAGCTTGCCTTGCCCAGACAGCACCTGTGGGTCTCAAGGGGTGTTTGTACCCCCATGGGGATCTGTCAAGTATTGGGTGGGGGAAAATGTCTTGAGTTTGGCCAGTGCTCATGGGCACACATGGTGCAGGGTGGGCAATATATGATAATAAATGTTATTACTAATAATAATGTATTTACATAATATAAATAATAAACACATCATAATCCCACTGTGGGTCCCCCCTTCTCTCCCCACCCTCCCCTGGGTCCAAGGATGTCTCTCTTGGATGTGCTTTTCCCCCCTCAAGAATATGGGATCTGCTGCCAGCTCCCAATATGGGGTTTTGGGAATGGATTTGGGTAACAGCCATGGGGGGATGTAATTCCCAAACCCAGTCTCTCACACCCCATCCCTCCATGCAGGTGATGCTGGTGGGCGACTCCGGGGTCGGCAAGACCTGCTTACTGGTGCGCTTCAAGGATGGAGCTTTCCTGGCCGGCAGCTTCATTTCCACAGTGGGAATCGACTTCAGGGTAAGTGCTTGGGGGGCTCCTTGGTCCCCGGCTGGGGGTGGTTATGAGTAACAAGAGGAGTCACAAAACGCTGCTCCAAGGACTCAAACCTCAGCATCCCGATGGGTGTCAGCTCCATCTGATGGCACCACTTCACTGGTGCTTTGCAGGAGGATGCGGGAGCATCTGCTCTGTGTCCTGGGGATGCAACTGCTGAGGCCTGAGCAGCTGCCCAATGAAAGTGTTTCTCTCAGTCAGTTTCAGTGGGTTTAAGGTTTGCTTTTCCAAAGAAACAACAAATAAACACGAATCAAACCTGGCATAAACCAGAATCCCCTGGAAACGGCTCCTGAGCACAGCTCTGGGTGCCAGCGTGGGGATGTGGTGCTGGGGTGGCTCCTGCTCCCTCTGGAGCATGGGGATGTGCTGTGCCAAGGGCTCTCTGAGCTCTCACAGTATAACAGCAGTGCATTGGAGCTGCTGGACGGAGGGGATGATGTGGGGAATGGGGGTAAAAGGGGACATGCATCATGTCCTGCCATGCCCTGGTGTGTGCAGAGCATGCTTTGCAGGTGGGAATGTCTGTTGCCAATGGGATCTCTTGGCTGTATTTCCTGAGCTAGGGATGCTGTGGTCCAGCACCCCCATGGAACAGCAGACCAATGGGGACAGTGACTATAGAAGTGACATCAAAGAAACCTTATGGTGGCTGTGAAAGGCAACCAAGGGAGCTTTGCTGCCACAGTTTGGGTTGCTGGCCCGAGGATCAATGCTCCAGGTCCTCACAGTTCCATAACCATCTGCTCCTCCCCAAATGCACCCTCAGGACCAGTATATGCCCAGTGTCTGTGCTGTCCCTGCCCTCATCTCAGGGCACCATCTCTGTCTCTCCATGCTTTCTGGCTCCGTTTCGGTGCTGCAGTGGCGATGGGTGGGTGCAGTGAAGAGCTGGTGGTGATGCCACACACCAGTGTTGCATCTTCCCAAGCTCCTTTCCTCGGCAGCATCCACACGTTCCCCTTTCCTGTAGGATTACGGAAGATGAGTGTCTCTTGTAACCTGCTGTTCCACTGGGGTGTGAATAATAACTTGCTGGTACAGTGACAAGTGGAAGAGATGAGGGATGGCTCTGAAAGCCTTTAGAAAAGGCTGGTCCTTCCTGCAAAGAGGCTCTCAGTGCAGAGCGTGGTGGGACTGGTGAATTGGAGCCCATGGTTCTATACAGAGGTAATTACACGATGTTTCAGGTGTTCTTACAATGAAAAGGGTTCTATTACTCATTGCAGTGATTGACACCGAGGGCAGTCGCACACTCCTGTGACTTATTGATTAGAGCAAACCACTGCTACTGAGGAGCAATCAAATTAGGGTTAATTTACTGCTGTAATAGAGCTGCTGGAGCGACATGGGTTGGAAATGGGCAGATTATGCAGTGGGAAGATGGTGTGTGTGCCCTGAACTTGTTATTATCAGCTTTAAAAGGTGCTTCTCATTTGGGGGGGGCACCTGGAAGTAGTTTTTAATCCCACAGCTCCGTTTCCATTGGGATAATCCTACCTGCAGGTGCCCTGTAATTGAGCCTCTCTCCCTGTTCGCATCGTGATGCAGATGAAGCTCTTGGGTGGGAGCACTGGAGGCTTCTGCTGCGAGAGCACATTTAGGCTTTGCTGTGTGTCTATCTAATAGCAGAGCTGTCACATCGCATCCTTCCCGCTGTGATCCCAGGATTTGGCAGCCGCTTTCCTGGCTGCAGCGAGTGTGCCTGTTTGTGGTGGTGGGTGAAGGCAGTCGTGGGGTTTCACTGCCTTGGAGCAGTGTAAGGTGCTGAGCAAAGGTGGAGTTTTGGTGCATTGGGGGGTTTGGTGGGGTTTGTGGTTGTCACCGAGTCCTGGCAGAGACCATAGGGACCTCAAGGCTGGGCTGAGCTCCTGTGCATGCACAGCCTTGTTGAACTGGGAGAGCTGGGACCTGGGAATGGCTGGGGGGGTCACAGGGATGGAGCTGTCAGCTCCTCGCATTGTTTTAGGGACTCTTTCTGCTCCTTGATGCTGCTGCTCTCCAGGATGGGATGGAGCATGTTAGGGAGCAGCCCTAGTGCCCAGCCAGCGGCTCCCAGTCCATCCACTGGTCCCAGTGGGCTGCAGCGTCAGCCACTTGTTTTCAAGGATGTCAAACCATCACATAAATGCAAAGCTGTGTTAATGGGTAATGTAGGCATGAGGGTGTGTAAATGAATAGAAATACACTCAAAATGAATCATAGAATCCCAGAGTCATTTGGGTTGAAGGGATCTTAAAGCTCCTCCAGCTCCAACCCCTGCCCTGGGCAGGGACCCCTTCCACTGGAGCAGGATGCTCAAGTCTGCCATTACAATTCCTATCGGCCCACCAGGCTTTTCCATCCCACAGTTTTCCTTTAGGGAGAGCCTCTTGTGTTTGTTTATCATCATCTGTTAAACAAAGAGGAGATGTTGATGTAATTGTATCTGGAAAATACACTGCTGATACCGGGGAAATAGCGTGAGTGTAGGATTAGGAAATGCATCCAAATGGTACCCATTGACTTCCAGCTTTGGAGGTGCCGAGTCCTTTGGTTTCCTTCCTTTGGAAGTTGGGTTTGTGGAGCCCCACTCTGTGGGTGCCTCCTGCAGGGGCTTGCTTGGAGCAACAGAAACTCCTGAGCTATTGAGATGCATCCTACAGAGGGGAAATGCTCTTAGGGGGGAAGCTATGCCCTGCCTTGAGCATCCCTGTCACAGGCATCGCTATGGGGGCTTCCAGCCATTGCTGGGTATCAAGGGCCTTCCCTTGAGCCATGGAGTGGCTGTGCTGAGCCATGGTATGAGCTCTTCCTCCTCCTCCTCCTCTTCCCAATGGCTGGGGGCTCTCAGCAGACCCTGCCTGCTCTTCCAGCTCCATATGGTGGGATTTGAAGGAGAAGAGTCTCCTGGAAAAGAGCAGGTTTATCGCTCAGGGTGTGAATCCCATCTCGGTGCTGCCGAAGGAGCTGCTTCTGCTGTAATCCTGGGAATGCTGCAGGAACCTCGTCAGGAACCGAAGCTGTGCAGCCAACAGTGCCTCTGCCTTGTCACAACAGCGAGCTAACACGAGAGGAGGCTTGCCAAAGTGCCATGTGAGCATCGCATGTGCCCCTCGCTGGTGATGGGCTCCATCCCCAGAGGTGCAGGGTCAGGAGACTCAAGACATTTGTACTGATGGGGACGGAAAAGAGGAGAACATAAAGGGGGAAAGAGAAAGATGAGGTTTTTCTCCCTGGGAAGGTGCTAATGAGCTTCTCTGCATTAGCAGGGGATGGTTTCTGTGTTAGTCAGGGGATGAATCCATCGGGAAGCGCTTTGCTGGCGGAGTTCAAAGCAGGGACAGAACATGTCCTTGTGTTCTCTAAGGTGTGCAGTGGTATCGCTGCTCTTGCTGCCCCAAGGTGCAAAGCATATGTGATGAGGAGGAGGAGGGAAGCAGCTCCTGCACCGCTTTGTGCTTCCCAAGCAGGCAGCTGGCACAGGGAACATCCCCTCTGAAGCCAGGATGGGTTTGTGCTGGTTGTCACCCTGCAGGACCCTGCCACGCTCTGCTCCATCCTTGGCTGTGCCTCAGTTCATCCTCCCGCTGGGGTGGCTGCTGTGAATTGAAGCTGTCATTTGTGACCCTGAGCTTTGAGGGCTCTTGATTACAGCGAGCCTTGTGCTGCTCCGGGGGTGGAATCAGCAGGGTATAATATAGGGCTTTGCATGAGAGGTTTGTTGCATCTCTGTTTTCTATAGTGTGTGTGTGTGCACCTTCCATCAGCACAACAGCAGCTGAACTTAGGGTGAAATGGGAAGCTTCAATCCCAGTGTGCAAACCAACACTGGATCCAGCAGGTCCTGGATCTCCATCCCTGTGATGCTCCAGCGCAGCCTTTGCACTGGTACCTCCCTTAGAAGGGTTGGTGCAACTGGAGCTGCCTGAAAGCCAAGGGCTGGCTTTTATCTCAGCGGTTGGCATGGAACATTAGCAGGGCTAATTTTCCAATGGATCAATCTGGAAAGAAGTGGGAGGGGATTTACTGAGGCCAGAAGAAAGGAACTGAATGGGTTTAATTCCAGCGTGTCCTTATGGGAAATTATCCCGGAACATTGGAGGGAAGGGGGTCTTGGCATCGAGCAGTGTTTGGTGTCTCTGTTCTCAGTCTTTGCCATGTATCACGGTGGTGTGTGGGGTTGTGTGCAGCACTTGGATGGGTTTCAGCTGGTCCCTGACATGGCTTTGCTGTACCCATGGATGTGACCAGGCTGGGCCAGGAGCCCTGAGCATGGCAGGGGGATGCTTGTGCCCAGCCTTGGGTATGTGTTTCCAGCAGCAGTGTGCCTGAAACGGGCTCATTCTGCATCTCCAACTGCTCCAACTGAATCTTAATAGGAGCCAGCAGCTGATTTCATACTTTGGTGTTTCTCACTGTGAGCAAGCTGGGCTGAATCCACCCGGAGGAGCTTTCCTGTGGCGCTTTCCATCTCTTCTCCCTGGTTTGCAGGCGAGATACCTGATGCAAATGCATCGCAAATGCATATGCACCGATACCGTGAGGATGAGGAGCTGCCTGAACCTGGCAGCAGCTCAGGCAGGTCCTGGAGCACTCACACAGGGAGGGCAGGAGCTTTGCTGCCCACAAGAAGCCTTGGTTCCATGGGTTTATGCCATGTGTGGCTCTCGGGACATCAGCCTCTCCATGGGGAGCAAAGAGCATGTTTCCTGGGAAGCAGAGCCCTGCCGAGCCGTCATTTGCATGCAGGGGCTCAGTTGCCAAGAGATGCTGCGAGCGGCTCCTGGTGTTTTATTCATGGTCCTGTGGCTCCTGCTCCTCCTCACCCCCTCGATGTGCTCCAGGGCTGCAGCACAAGCACCCGTATGCTGGAGGGGGCCCCGAGGCAACCGGCTCCGTTCCTGCCGTGGGGAAAGCAGCAGGGAATGGGATGGGTGTCCTCAAGCAGAGGGATGCTTGAGCTGCTCTCTGAGCGGCATCAAGGCAAAGAGCCCGGTTAGGAAAGCTCTTATCCAGTCTGCAGGGTGTGAAAGTGCCTTCCCTGCTCTCCGAACGCCGGGAGCGTTCCCATCCCGTTGGTGTGTGGGAAATCCCACCGGGAATAGCTCGTGTTTGATCCGGGTGTGAAATCCTGTGTTTCAGCTGACGGTGGGAGCGTTGGAACGGGAGATGCTCTGGGAATGGTGCTGGTGTGTCCCAGGCTTCCCGGTGTACACCAGCAGCTCGCATCCCCATGGGTCTGTCCAGGTCTGGGATGGTTGGAGTGAAAGGTGTCAATAGCTCAGCGTGTTTCCCTGCAGCAGCATTGGAAGGGATGTGCCTTGGAAAATCACTGGAGTTTTGCCCTGTGGGGAGCTGGGTTTTGCTGCAGGATGATGGACCCACTTGTGAGCATCTTCCCTGCATCACCCATCACCATGGGACCGCTCTGAGGCACTTCCCCATCTCCAGGGATGTGGGTCCATGCCCTGCTCCCTGCTTCACTCCAGGTTATCAGGCTCCCTATGGAGAAGCAGGGTGAGGAGGAAGGCTGTGAGCACACAGATGGGGTCTGTCTGTGCCTGTCTGGATGGTGCCAGGTCAGGAATTGGCCCATTTAGGTGCTGGAGCATGAGCTGCTGTGTGATGCTGGGTCTGCTCATGGTGCCGGGGCCTGGGAGGGAGCGTTTTATAGCCAATAAAACATTTAAATGGGTCTAGAGTCAGCCTAAATGCTTTGACTATTTAATGGAATACATTTGGCTTAATTTCATGTTCATCTTTGTGATAAAGCATTGAATTCAGCTGCACAGAACTGGGCTTTCTTTGGAAGCAGAGGGGCTTATGGCGACGGGCAGGCTTTGGGGTGCTCTGCCTCCCATTGACAGGCATTTGGGGGCACCCCAGTCCCATGGCTCTCACCTTGCTCAGCCCCTGTGCAGGGGCATCATCCTAAAGCACCAGCACCTTCATCCTCTTCCCTAAGATCCACTTTCCTCCTTGTGTCTGCAGAGGGTGGACATAGGGTCATGTTGGTCCCATCTGGTCCCTTTTGTTGGGCTCTGGTAGGATGGAGCATCAGCGTGGCAAAGTGGAATACAGCAATAGGCTGTTCTAAAGCCTGGAACAGAGAGTGCTGGTGGAAGAGCATCCCTTTGGGAGGAGGGAAAAACAGGGAAACCAATCCTATCCAAGTGGATATGTGCTGTGTTTCCAGTGGATGGGGCTGCAGTGTGGTGTGTCTGAGCAGTTACCCCCTTGTCCTTGCCTGGTGCTGGGGATACACTGTTCCTATGGCAGTGAGGAATCAGTGATCCAGGGCTTGACTCCCTGCAGAGCCTTCGGAAGCAAGGATGTGTTGTTGGTGACTGAAGGATGCAGTGAGCAGGGGGTCCTGGGGGGGCTGCTTCCCCAACAAAGAGAGTTGGGAAAGCACAGGGAGCTGTGGGATTCCTGCATGGGGTAACACTGGTGGTACCATGGGGACATCCCTGCCTTGGAGCATGGGATGGGCTCAGCGCTGTGCAGGGGTGATGCTCTCCTTGCTGCTGCTGGTCCAGCCTGCAGTGGAGCAGAGCCATGGTGCTACCCTAACCCTAACCCTAATGCTGCCTCCATCCAAGGGTGATGGAGCTGCCCTGCTCCCTGGCAAGGATCTCCAGTTGGAGCAGTGGGACTGGTCCGGCGTTGTTTGTTTAACAGGGGCATAAATCATTCCTAATCCTGGCTGAGCACCAAGTCATTGCCTTGAAGGACTGAAGAACCTCTCAAAAGCAACAACAGATATTTCATCTTTATGCCTGCACTGGAAAAAAAGACTTCTCCCTGCTCATAACTCATGTGTTGGAGCATGTGGCCCTTCAGCTTTAAACAGTGATGCTCGTTGCTCTGGTCCATGGTTGTCCCAGGGTGAGGAGAAGCCTTGGGGTGCATTGGGGATGCTTCAGGTTGGGGATGATGCTGTTGTGACAGACGTGGTGGGTCTGGGGTCAGTGCTGCCTGCAGGCAGGAAAGGAAAGGTTGTCTAATAGGTGCTGTAAGCCCATCTGAGGATGCAGCTGGTTCTGCATCTGGGCAGGCTGAGCTTCATTTTGGGTGGGTTATCCCTATTTAACCCATTGAAGGGAGGACAGTGCTGGGTGCTGGTCCCTGCTGCATCACTGCAGCTGATCACAGCCATGGAGCCGAGCCAGGACCTCATGTGCTGGTGTGACCGGACATGTCCCCTCCTGCCGAGCTGTGGCATTCCCGGCCCTGGTGTCACACCAGGGAAATGGCGGCTTTGCCTTTTCCAGCTTGGCTGGTGCAGCATCACCACGGCAACGGTACAGCCACCCCCCCCCCGGAGCCGGATTATGGCATTAACGCGGATGCTGGCGATGGGCACCTGCCGTGGGATGTGTGCCGGGAGCTGCTGCTCCATATGGATAATGAGGCTGCACTGAAAGAGGCTCCTGATGCTGAGGTGAGCCTCTGGTGTTATCCCTTTGCTCCCAGCCTTGAAACGAATCCCTGCTCATATCCTCTCCCCCCAGAGATGCTGTTGGAAGCATCCAGCCCCCCCCCAGAAGTGAGGCCCTTGCCTTCCATTGTACAGTGATGCTGAATTTGCCCTGGATTGCTGGGATTTGCCCCCACCATTCCCTGCCAGCCCCTCCATCCCTCACTGCTTCCTCTGAGCCAGTGACTGAGAAAAACACAACTGTGGGAATGGTTCAGCCCAGTTTGTTACTGGGGGGGTCATAGCAAAGAGCCCAGGGACCAGTTTGTTGAAGGGGGCTGGTCCCTGGATGAGCATCTTGCAACTGGGATTCAGTGTCCCAGGCGGTGCAGGGACCTCTTCCCACTGCATTTAGGCTTTAATGTATGCTTCCATGCTCTGTGTTAAGCACACCAGGCTCTCAGGAGCTGCAGGGAAGCATCCCTGTTTCCAGGGTCATTCCCTGAGCACCTTCCCCTCCTGCACCCATCCATGGCATCGCCGGCATAACCGGGATTGCTGCTAATCCTGGTGTCAGCTTTTAGAGCCCAGCACAGGCTTTGGCAGTGGCACTGCCAGGAACACACAGCCCAGAGCAGCACCAGCCTTGGGAAGAGCTGCCAGCTCTGCCGGGATGCGGCTTTCCAGGATCCGGGATCTGAGCCTGGCAGTGCTGGTCCCTGCAGGCTGGGCAGAGCATGCCATGGTCCATGGCACGCTGCCCTGTTGGGTTGTGTTCTGCTGTGACCATAAGCTTTGTGTGTTTCCATAGGGGTCCTGTGTGCTCCTGGTGGATGGAAGGAGCAGGATCAGGGATGGGAAGCATCCCAAGCTATGACTCTGTGATGTTGCATCCTTGGGCTCCCATGAGTCAGAGCTTCCCAAAGGAAAAGCGCTGCCGGGAGCTCACACGTCCCAGGTTTCGGATGCGTGGGATCTTCTTTTGTCCTCTTGGTGCTGAAGCTCATGTGGTCTGGAGCCAACCCTGTGCAGCTTGAATGGGAACAGGGAACCCAGCCATGGGGCCAGCAGCCTCTTCCCTACACCTGCCATGGTTTGCTGATGTGATGGGACCAGAGCAGGGCTGGGAATTGCTTCCTGGTGAATCCTGCTGCACTGTTCAGAAGGGATGGCTTCGGGTCATCTCTGTGGGGCATCCCTGTGGTGCATTGCCACAGAGCATCCCTGCAATGGTGCATCCCCGCAGTGCATCCCAGCAGAGAGCTGCAGGGATCAGAACACCCAAAATGTGCCTGCTTGATAGCACTGGAGCATCCTCTGCTGTGGGGGATGAGCATCCCATGTGCAGCACTGGTCCTGTTGCAATGGGGTGCGTGCTGTACCCCTGTGCACCAGAGCCTGGCGAGTGGCTCCCTGTGGGGCTGGTGCTTGGCAGGTGGGACCGAGCTCAACCCCAGTGTCCTTAAACCCATCAGTGTGCTGCTCTTATGAATGTGCATGAATTCATGTGAGAAGTGCTTGACAATGCCGAAAATAACCCTGTTCTGAGCGTGCCTCCTGCATGGCAGATGTGCTTTCCCTTCTGAATGATGCACACATGGGGCTGAGTTGCTGGGAGCACTGGTGGTGCTGCCAGGGATGTGACTGGTGCTCTATGGGACCAGCCTGGTGCTGCCCCTCATGTCCCCCACTGCCCAGCACTGACTCACTTGGCACCAGGAGGGCGAATGATGGCTTTGGTTGTGCCAGACTGGTTTGGCTGATGGGGAGGGGTTGGTGTGGAAGCACCTCCCCATCTCCAGGACACATGCTGGGAGCTGCAGGGATGGGCTGCAGCCTTCCTCCTGATGGTTGCATTTTAGTGGCTGTGGTCTCCAGGGCTGTTGTAGTACATCCTATCCTATGGATTTTCCATGGTAGAAAGCCCATTTTCCATGGTGGAAAGCCCATTTTCCATGGTGGAAAGCCCATTTTCCATGGTTGTCCATGGGGCTTGCTGGGATGTGCTGGCATCTCCTGTTGGGATGAGCTCAAGCAGCCCCATTGGGCTTACAAGCATCCATAGCCTCATCTGCCTATGCCTCCTTCAAGGAACCATCCGCTCGGGATCAACCGGGCTGGGATGGAGGGTGCCATGGACTCAGTGCTGGATGATGCCACAGGGCACAAGCGATGCCGAGAAGCAGAGCTTAAAGACTTTAAACTGTATGATCCTAACCAGATCCTCTTAGCTCTAATCTGCCCCTAAGACAGGATTCTCCTTGCCAGAAACCCCTTTTCCCTGCAGCCTGATGTGAATGGCAGATAAGTCACTAATTCTTCGGTGTGTCTGCTCTAACAAGAGCCTTGTGTCTTATCTCCTGCAGGGCTGGCAGCCAGGGAGGTGCTGATTGTGCTCTAATGTAGCTTACATGGATCCCGGTGCTGCAGACATGGTGCTGTGGGGTGCAGGGAAGGGGCTGTGCTGCCCCAGGGGCTCTACAGGGCATGGGGGGGTCTGTGCCCATCAAGCTGCACAGGGGAGGTTTGAGTGCCATGGGTTAGTGGTGGCCTTGGCAGTGCTGGGACTGGATGAGCTTAAAGGGCTTTTCCAACCCGGCTGATTCCATGTTTTCTATAGGGCACATTGTGGCTTCTCCCGTGTTGTCTGCAGCGTGTGGGGCATGAAGGAGGGGGACACACAGTGTGTGACCCCTCAATGGAGGCATGTGGAGGCGACACAGGGAGCAGAGCGGGTCAGAGGCCCCATCTGCTGCACAGTGCTGTGCTCATCTGCCTTTCCATGGGGTCTGCTGCTGAGCTGAGCAGCAAGGGCTGACACATCAGTGCTTCCCAAAGGATTCTGGCACCCAGGAGCTGTTCCTGGCTCTGAGCAGGCAGGAGCCTGTGAGTCCTGGGGGGAAACACAAGGCAGAAGGTGCTGGTTTTAGCTGCAGGGTTGGAATGCATGGAGCTGCTGAGGAATCACCTGCCTGGAATGAGGGGTTGGGATCTATCTGAGAGCAGAAGCTCCATGGGATGGGCAGGGTGTGCTGCTGGTTGCATAGGGGGACCACCAAAGCTGCATCCCAGTGCGTGGAGCATCCTCCAGGGGGTCAGCATGGATGGAGTGGGACCGCATCCAACCACACCACAGCACAGCCCTGCATCCAGTCCGTGTCCCTGCCTGCTCTCCCTGTCCTCTGTGGCTTTCCACAGGCTCCAGCACAGCGTTGGGCTCTTCCCTCCCCTGTCTCACAGGGGATGTGCTTCCGAGATGGTTTATCCCTAAGCTGGAGGTGTTGGGCTGGATGTGCTCTCCATCAGGAGAGGAGATGGAGCCCCATGCTGGATGTGCTGCCTTGGGGACCAGTGATGGGCAGAGCAGCCCTGCTGTAACCTGCTTTGGAAGCTGCTGTGAAGTCCAGATGAGAGCTCAGTGCTGCTCTTAGAGCCTCAGTGTCTGCTCAGGGCTGATGGAACTTAACTCTTTGTTCCCAGTGTCTCTCTGTGTCCCTGACCAGGCCTGGATTTAGGAAGCACAGATCAGGGGCTGATACTGCCTCCTTTTGCTCATATCAAGCTGCTGCAGTGCTCCCAGTGCTGTGTTGTTCCCATGCTGTGGATAATGCAGAGCTGGAGGGTTGGGGAAGCTCCAGTTCCTCACCCAGAGCCTGCTCGGATGGCCCATACCCTGAGCCACCTCCCACACCCCTCTTTGTGCACTCTTTGTGCCCAATTTGGTTTGGTTCCATTTCCCCAATGAAAACACAATCGGGATCACCCAGTTTGGCTGCTTTAACTTCGGGGGAGCTGTGGGAGCAAAGGGGGGGGGGTCTCTTTGCACCCCGACCTTGGCAAAGGGCTGCGTTATCCCTGTGCCAGGCGGCTGTGGCTGGAGGAGCCGTCGGGGCTGGCACCGGCACATGTGTGTTGGGAAACTTGGGGGCTTTAATGAGCAGAGTTAATTCCGGGTCCTGCTGCTTTGGGCACAGTTCCACATTGATCCTCAGTCTATTTCTGCAGCCGCTTTAGGAGGTGGTTTATGTCTGTCTGCTACAGCCTCATCACCACTGCATCGCCTTCCTCCCGGCACAGCTTGTGCTTGCAGGGGCACAGGCTCCATGGGGTTCTGATCCGAGTCCTGCCTTGCCATGAGGCTGGGGCCCCCAGCATCCCCTCAGTGTCCCATAGCCCTGCTGTGCTGCTTGATTTCCTCTTGGCTTCCTAAAAGAAAGGATGCCCCAATCCATCACCCGCTGTGCTCCTTGTGTTCTCTCCCCATCTCACCCCAATGGCTTGGGGAGGAGCAGGGCTATGGGGTGGTCCCTTTACTGCTCCCCAAGTGCAGCCATGCCCAGCACCCCCGGAGGGATGCTCTGATGGGTGCTGCTGGGGAGCATCACTGGAGCCAGCACCCATCAGAGGTACCACAGAGCCAGGGTGAGGGCTCCCCAGCTTGGAGCCTGAATAGCATCAGTGAGCAGCTTCCCATTTGTCAGCTTAATTGTGAAGTGAGTTAATCCATGTATCCAATTTAACCTTTGAGGCTTTAATTAATGAGTTAATGCATGGAAAAGCTGGGCAGAGGCTGGGTTGTTATGTGGGTGCTGACCCTGGGTTATACTGCTGCTCTGCTGGTGTGGGCTCAGTGAATGGGATGGGCTGGGATGCACCAGTCGCTCCCAATGTGTGTCCCTGGCACACTGGGGACCCTGTGGACCAGGTAAGTGGGGGTGCTGGGGACACCTTGACTTGGGTGGGAGCATCACCCATCACAGGATGCACATTCACTCCATTGTGAGCATCTCCCCTTCCCTTTCCACCTCCAAATAGCTGCTCTCATCCAGTGGCTGAGCGGGATCCTGCTGGGGCTGCTGCTGTGTTGTTAATGCTGCTCTTAATCGAGGACCATCTGCACTTGGTAATTTAATTTCCCTGCATCTGCAAGGTTCCAGCTTTATTTATCCAACGACCTGAGGGTTGTTGAGCTCACGAACATCATGTTCCTCCAACAGAGGCACTCCAAGCATCCCACTGCAGCCCCTGCAAGGACACAGCACAGCCAATGCCTCAGGGGAAGGGACACATAAAGACTGACATTGCAAGGGCTGTGGGGATGGATCCCTGCCTGCTCCTGCCTTCTGGTGCTCTGCTCTGTTACCTCTGCTATGTTAAACTGTGCAGGATGAAGAACAAGCGCAGAACAACACAACCCCCCTCGTTACCATCAGTCTCGGTGCATTGACAGCCTGTCTTTTGTCTTCGGATGCTTGTTAGCAGTTCAACCCCGCAGCAGTGCCTTTGAAGGGCTGGAGTATGGGTTTGAGCAGCAGCTCCTTAGAAAGTAATGGGAATTGGAAGCTGGGAAGTCTGTTAACTGAGGAGGGGGGAGGATTTGGGTGTCTGGTTGGCATGGCACTGATGGGAGCCTTTGTGTGCTGCTGGAGGCAGCCCCAGCCCTCCCCACCTCTGCTCTTCCCACCTTCTCCTTGGCTTCTTACTGGTGTTTTGCACTGTGCTGTGGTGCAAGAATGGAGCAGGGATAGAGGCAGGGATGCAGGGCAGGATGGTGCAGGGATACAGGCCAGGATAGTGCAGGGATGCAGGGCAGGATGGTGCAGGGATGCAGGGCAGGATGGTGCAGGGATGCAGGGCAGGATGGTGCAGGGATGCAGGGCAGGATGGTGCAGGGATGCAGGCAGGAGCTGCTGCTCTGGATGGCTCTGGCTGTGTCTCCTGCCTGCAGGAGCATCCCTGCATCTCTGTGCCCTGAAACACTGCTCAGCTCCATACCCAAACCCTGTGGGATCCATTCCCTTCCTCCTCCTGGTCCAGCAGCACCTGGGGCCACGTGCAGCCGTTAATGAGGTTGGAGCATTCCACCTCCACAATGTAAGTCAGTTGTAATTAGTGAGTCTCCTGCTGCCAGCTTTGCTGCTAATGAAGCTCCTGAAGTGGAGGTTGATGCATGAGGTGAGTGTTGGGGCTTCAGCTTCCTCAGCTGCTCAGCAGATGTTCCACTGTCATGGTCCATGCTCAGGGCCATGTTCTCCCTCCCTGCATCCTGCTTACAGTGACCGGGCGCACATGGAGCAATGAAAAGCCTCAATGGCATCATCCTGGTGGGTGATGCAGGTACCTGCATCCCGAGGTGCTGGTGCTTGGTGCTGGGTGATGTGGGATGCACAGGGATGGCTTTTGGGGTGTGTGCTGCTGTTTGCCTGTGAGGGGTTTGGTGGCACCAGAGCCTGGCTGGGAAAGGCAGGGAGCCAAACAGGATGAGGGCATCCCTGCCCATCCCATAGGGGGATAGAGCACCCCATGGCTGCTCCGGAGTCATCACTGCAGCAGCAAACACTGCCCCATCCTTGTGCCCCATTCCCTGGCTGTGTTTTCATCCCATCCTACCGATTATTGTGCTGATTCCTGCGGATCTAAGCAGGCAAATCAATCCCTTCCCTGCTCCTTCCCCTGGGGCCGCTGGCTCTTTGGGATTGTGTTTGATGAATGTGGTGCAGCGCATTGGACTGGCAGATGCTCTGGGATGTGCTCTGGATCCATCCCCTGCCCTTGTTAGCCAGGACAGCGCCCAGAGGCGCACTGATGGGCTCCCTATCAGCACAACCCCTCTCCTCCTCCTCCTCCTTCCCACCTTTCCTGCTGTGAAACCAGGCAAAAGAGGGAGGAAAAACCAACACGGAGACAAAGCAGCGATCATGGGGAGGAAAACGGGCACCAAGAGCAGGAAAAGGGGTTGTTTTAAGCTGCTGCCTGCACATGGAGCGCTCGGCTCCATCTTCTGGAGACCATTAACCTGGGCTGCTGGTGCTCATTCATTTACTGCTGGAGGTCTCCAGCCCTCACCGGGCACCAGGCATGGGCAGGGAAGTACCCAAATAGAAGCAGCTCAATGCGGGTGCAGGGCATGGGCTTCGGGCTGGGATGCAGTGGGAATGGCTCCAACAGGGGCTGGGATGAACGGATGTGAGCAGGGATTGATCAGCCGAGGGGTCTGGGGGGGATAACATTGGGATGTGGGGCCGGGTGCCTCTGTCCCCTTGGGGTCCCGCATGTGCTCACCCCTCACTGTCCTTTCTCTTCTCCTTCAGAACAAGGTGCTGACAGTGGATGGGGTGAAGGTGAAGCTGCAGGTACGTCCCCATGGTCCCAAAGGGTGTTTGGAGCTGAGCAAAGCCCCTCAGCAGGGGAGCATCCCAGAAGCAGGATCCCATCTCCATCCTTTGCTGCTGCATCTCTCAGGCTCCTGAGCCCTTTTGGCTGCTCTGCCCCATGGGCAGGATCCTGCTCTGGTGACGTGCAGGAGATTCCATGTCCCTCCACAGCTGGATCTGCTCCAGCCCCCCCTGGAGATCCCCCTGATTCCCTGATCCCTCTGCCCGGAGCTCAGTAACACCATTAGTGCTGATCCCCCTCCCTGCCCTCTGCAAGCGCATCGCTGCATTAAGAACTGATGAATTAAATCACTGGGTCCCCACTCATCCATCTGCCCAATGGATTTTCCCATTAAGGAGCACGCTGGGAGCCCTTTGCCACACACCATTATCTCTACACACTGAGGAGCTGGAGGTGATGCTGCAGCATCGATTGCACTTGTCATTTTCCTTGCTACTGGCCCTGGGAGCAAAAGGATGGAGGAGCCTTTTGGGGATGCACCATGGGGGTTTGGGGCTGGGTTTGGGGCTGGGTTTAGGAGCAGTACCAGGTTATGGCTGATCCCTCTGCTCCATTGTGCCCTACAGATCTGGGACACAGCGGGGCAGGAACGCTTCCGCAGCGTCACACACGCCTATTACCGGGATGCCCACGGTAAGCACGGACCCGATGCTGTCCCCAGCTCTGTGGCTCCATCTGAGCTGCCATTCCAGGCTGGGGGAGTTGGGAATCACCGGAGTGGTTTCCCCATAGCAGGCACTAAGATAGAGCAGCCTCTGCATGCAGACACCGGGAGTCCAGGGCTCCCAAGGTGTACTTTACATCAGGGGACTCAGTGATGCTGTAGCACCCCAGGGGTGACCTGCAGCAGGGCCTTGGGAACAGGCTCTGAGCATGGACTCTCCTTGCCCTGGCACTAATGCACCATCCCTGTCTCCACAGCCCTGCTCCTGCTCTACGATGTCACCAACAAAGCATCATTCGACAACATCCAGGTACAGCAGCACCCCCGTGATGGGCTGGGGGGTTGTGGGTCGGTCTGAGGGGCAGGGGATGGTGTTGGAGGTGTGAACTGTGTCCAGAAGGGCTGTGGTTGGTGCTGAGCTCCTGTCTGATGGGGTCTGCTCATGAGGACACCAGGGCACAGGCAAGAGGAGGTTTCCCTTCAGTAGCACATAAAATGGGTGATGGATTCAGTGGAGCAGCACGTTAACACCGTGTGTAATCACAGCTTTCCTGAGCGAGGTGCTCCCTCATCTTCCTCTGCTCCTTTGGGCCCCAATGGGTCAGGTTTGGGCACTGCATTGCCCCATCTACCCTAGTGCACAGCAGGATGTGATTGCTCATGTCCTGGACACGTTGTACAGTGCGTGCTGAGCAGGCTCTGAGCTGGCAAACACCCTGTGCAGGAGGTGCTGGGAGGCACTGACACCCCGAGGTGTGGGGCTGTGGTCCTGGGGGTCCTGCACCCCCCCTGGCCATCCATGGGGTACTCATAGCCCCAGCAGGGATGAATCAGCACCCAGGGCTATGACTTGGTGCCAGAAGGGAGCTGAGTGTTGTTATGAGGGACTGAGTGTCCCTTGGATGAACACATCCATGGAGCTGAGCACACTGAGCCAGATGGGGTGTGATGGGGACAAGGGGCTGCATCCGCATGGGTTAGGCTCTAACCCTGGATCCCCCCTCTCTTCCCTGGGTGCTGATGCAGGATGCTGTGGGGTGAGCATCACCCATCGGTACTGGGAGCCAGGCATGAGCTGCAGCAGTGCTGCCCACCCAGCAAGAGGCTGCTCACACCACAGGGCCAGGGATTCCAGGGAATTAGGGCAGGTTTGATTGGATTAGCATGGATTTGAGGGCAGGGAAGGCGCCCCATGGCTTGGGGTCTGCCCCATGCCGGGATGAGTGCATTGGGCACAAGGGACAGTGTGTGTAGAACAGGGCACATCCTGGAGCAAGCCCTTATCCTTGTCCTCAAAAAGGAGCATTAGAACATCTTAGCTGAGCTTTAAGCCCTGCAACCACAGGGAAGAGGCAGCTCCACAGGCTGAATCCCTGCCTGCAGCTCCTGCCTGTTTCACATCCATCTTCCTCCTCCTCTTCCTCCTCCTCCTCCTCCTCCTGGGCTGTCACTGACCCGGCTCTGTCCCTGCAGGCCTGGCTGACAGAGATCCATGAATACGCACAGCAAGACGTGGTGCTCATGCTCCTGGGGAACAAGGTGAGCGCAGCCCCTGGCACCAGAGCCTCCTCTTCCTCCCATGACGGTCCTGTGATGGAGATGTGCTGCAGGCACCCCAAGGGGGTGTCAGGGTCCATGGGGATAATGGTGTGGAAGGACAAGGACCTTCCAAACCCCCCCAAATGGCTCTGTTTGCAGGTGGATTCAGCCCAGGACAGAGTGGTGAAGAGGGAAGATGGAGAAAAACTAGCCAAGGTACATGAGGACTGCAGGAGGGGTCGGTGGTTCTGTGCTCTGATGGGGATGTGTGAGTGCGCATGCAGATGCACCCATGAACTGGTTAACTGGAGACCAGCCCGGCCCCAAATACCTCTGGGAATGCTTTGCTTCCCTTGGGCTCTCCTCTTCCTCCTCCTCTTCTTCCTCTAAGCTTGCACTGATGCCTTGAGCTTCTTTGCCCTCAAAAACCAGTTCAAGGCTGTGTAAGAGATGCCTGAGCTGTGCATCCTTGGTCAGCTCCTCCTGCCCATCACACACAGCTCCTGCCCCAGGGCTGGGTATGGGCTCCTGTGACAGGAACCCTTGTTTCTTGGTGCAACCTGGGAACCCTCAGGAATATCCCAGAGGATGTTTCTGACTCCCTGTGTCTTTTCCTGCAGGAATATGGAGTGCCCTTTATGGAGACCAGCGCAAAAAGCGGCCTCAATGTGGAATTAGCATTCACAGCCATTGCAAAGTAAGTGGTGGCTGTGCTGGGCACTGGGGCAGGAGTCAGAACTGGATGAGCTCTAAGGTCCCTTCAACCCAAACCATTCCATGAGTCTCCAATGGGATGGAGTCGAGTTCAGCTCAGACCCTAACGTGGTTCCCTCTTCCCACAGGGAACTGAAGCACAGATCCATGAAGCTGCCCAATGAGCCCAAATTCAAGCTCCACGACTACGTGAAGAAGGAAGTGAGAGGCTCAGGCTGCTGCAGGTCCTAATGCGCCCGGCGCATGTGTACAGAGACTCATGCCAGTGTTCGTGTGCCGGTGTGTGCATGTCTGTGTGTCCGTCTGTACCTGCCCGCGAGGTGAGCTGAGCACGGGGAGCCGCAGGAAGAGCCCTCTGGGATGCTGAGCCGTGTGCTTCCCGAGCCCCCATCGCATCCATTGGCATTCCCGGTGTGGATGGGGGGGTGGGTGCTTGGGAAGGGACCAGGATGGGTAAACCCGGTCGTCTCCATCCCTTCAACAGCAGCTTCTTTGACATTAGTAAGAATCATGGTGTGATCAAGGGGAACAAACATCTTCTCCCCACCAACATCCAGGTTGGAAAAGGTCCTGAGATCCCTTTTCTTTCCCTGCATACCTGGAATTCTGTGGTTCAGAGCCCTGGGGCACAGAGGAAAGACTGTTTTAGAGGTGTTGTAGTTATGTCCATCTGCCCATCTTTTACCTGGTGTGAAACACAAGAGGTTTGTCCTCTGCCCTGCAGAAGAGCTTCACTGTCTGAGTAAGCTCTGGGTAAGCTCCTGCTCCCCTGTGTGTTGTACAGAGACCTCCTGGGTGTCTCTGTTGGGTGAAGGCTTCGGTTCTCTCATCCTGCCGTTCCTAGTACTTTCAATGGAGCAGAAATCCAACGCATTGCAGCTTGTTCTAAATGCCTTCATGTGAGTGCCACAGCGTTTTTAGACTGCAACAAAGCTTTGATATCTTCAAAGTTCTCTTGGGACAGCTTTCTTTTAATGGAGCAAGCTGGGGGCGATGCTGCAGGCCTGGCTTTTACAGGCTTCAGGCTCTCCCACCAGCTCCCTTCAATGGGCTCCTCACCCCTTGGGTCTGTGTCAGGCTTTTGGCTTTTGTTACTTACAAAAAGCCACACTTTTAAGCCCAAATTTGAATCAGGATTAAGAGCTCAGCCTTTGGCAATTCTTCTCTTTGCAAATTGCATTTCCCTGCGCTGCCCTAAATGAACCATGTGAAACAACACAACCCATCCATCCCCAGCACAACCCCAGCTGCTTGGGTGACCTTCATCAGCCTCTCCCCCATGAAGCTGCTGATCTATTGTGTCCCTGTCTGTGGCAGGGGTTGGAACTGGATGAGCCTTAAGGTCCCTTCAACCCAAACCATTCCATGATTCATCTCACAGCCACCTCCATTCTTTCTGTTCAGCACATCCCTGTCCCCAGCGCCCCTCGTTGCACAGACACAAAGCTACAGGGAGTCTATAAGCAGTGGTGTTCGTCCTGCTCCCATCAGGCTGCCTGCCTTCTCCCAGGGCAGAACAGTCTTACATCTATCTTGCTGTTTTGAAGGAGCTGGCAGCTCTTTGCTTCTTCAATGTGGGACCAAAACCAGTTTAAAAGCTGATTTAAACAAGGGAGATGTAAACGCTGCCCTTTGGAGTACTTTAAGCCAGCTGGGAGCTAACTGCTACAGCAGACCCATGACAACTGCATCTGAGGGGTTACACCTGAACCCTAAGGCAGGCTCAGCCCCCAGCATTCCCAGCCACTGGCATCCCATGGGCTGGGGTTTATCCACGGGCCATTACTGCCACCCAGCGATGAGGAACCCAGGGCCGGGTGTGCTCCTGCAGCAGAGCACTCGGCCACACAAACTCCGTGTGCTGCTGCCTCCTGGTTACAGCTTTGGTTTCATTCCTGTTAATAAAGTTTTTTAATAACCCCTCCGGCTACAGAGGGATCTGATTGTCCAATGGAGACGCCTGCACTGGGAATCACAGCTCATTCCTGAGCCCATCTTGAGCCTTCAATGACCAGCACGGGCTCAGCTGCTTTCTGTTGTCTTAATCTAGCTACTGCCATTCCAAATGTTCTTATAAACCCATTAGCAACAGAAGGGTAAGAGGACTCCCCATCCTTTACTGGATGCAGCAGGAACATCGCAACTGATGTCTAACTAACCTGTCTTCCACATGGTGAGCTGCTTGGTGGATGGTGTCTTACCTGGACTTTAAAGACTTTGCTTCCCACAGCATTCTCCTGGAGAACCTGGCTGCTCCTGGCTTGGATGAGCATCATCTTTACTGGGTAAAACACTGGCTGAGCCCGAAAAGTGGTGAGAATGGAGCTAAAACCCAGTCAGTGGCTGGTCACAAGTGGTGTTACCCAAGGCTTGGGGTTGGGAACAGTTGTACATTGCAAGACAGTGAGGTGCTGGTGCAGGGCCTGGAGCACAATGTGATGGGGAACAGCTGAGGGACCTGGGGGGGTCAGTCTAGAGAAGAGAAGGCTCAGGGGGGACCTGATGGCTCCCTCCAAGTGCCTGCAGGAGGATGGAGCCAGGAGGGGCTGGGCTCTGCTCCCAAGGAACAAGGGATGGGACAAGAGGAACCGGCCTCAAGCTGCACCAGGGCAGGTTTAGATGGAGCTGAGGAACAATTCCTGCCCCACAGGGTGCTCAGGCATTGGAACAGGCTGCCCAGGGCAGGGCTGCAGGCACCGGCCCTGCAAGTGTTCACACACTGGAGATGAGGCCTCAGTGCCATGGGTTAGGGGTGGCCTTGGCAGTGCTGGGAATGGTTGGACTGGATGAGCTCAAAGGGCTTTTCCAACCTAACCATATTTGTGATTCTAATTAAAGGGCTCTGGTCTAACTAAGCTGCAGCATGTGTATGAAGATGCTGTGCTTCCCTTTAAGGGATACTCTGCCAGGTGCCCTAATAGAGTGTAAAGTCAGTTTGGTTTTCTATACCAGGGATGTGTCAGTAACAAGAAGCAAAACCAGAATAAGTGTTTTCAAAACTTTATTAAACCTTTAAGCTCTAAAACAGGCCTAATACAGCACGAAACAGTTACAAGGGCTGAAGCTGACTTCAGGCTGGGTGAAGAACATCAACTGAGCACCTTACACATCAAAACGCTAGTTAGGGCGCCGAGATTCGCATTATTTCAATGAGCTCTCCACAATGCAGCACTGGAGCTCACACTGCAGACCCCTCCAGCTCCCCCCGGTTACTGATGCTGCCCCATGCGGCAGGGTTAAACCGACCTCCGGTTCCTTTTACTCACCCCATTCCTCCGTGCTCCAGCCCCACATAGACCACAGGGGCAGCAGCTCCCGTTGGGACACGGCTCTGCCCCCGGTAACGCGGCCGTGCCCTCTGCGGTGCGCTCCGGCTGCCTGAGGGACGGGAGCGCGGTGAGAGCAGGCCCCGCCGCTGCACCGCCCGCCCGGCCCCGCCGCTCCCCGGGCCTCAGCCGCGCATCCTCCGCAGGGGCCGCGGCCGCCCGCTGCCCTCAGACGAGGTGTCAGAAAGGGTACATGGAGGAGATCATCCCCGGCCCGGCCCCACAACCCACACCGCAGCCCCGGTACCGGCTCCGCTCCCTCCGCCCTCACTCACCTCCACACGTTAAAGAGGAAGCTGTGCCCTCCGCGGCAGCCTTTATAACGCTGCCCACATCGCTATTGGTCAGGCTGCCCTCAGACGAAGCCAATCACAATCGGCTGGCGTGATCGCCGTCCCGCCCCTCCCCGCGCTCATTGGTGGCCGCCTTTCCTCCCTCCAATCGCGCGGCGCAGCGCAGCGTGGCCCGAGGCGGTGGTCTGCTGCCGTCTGATTGGTCTCTGCAGGAGGCCGAGCCAAGCCAAGGGACCAATCAGTGCGGGGCCGCGAGGGATTCTGGGAGTTGTAGTCCAGACAGCGCCGGAAGCGCAGTGAGCAGCGGGCAGATGGACTACAACTCCCGATGAGCTCCGAGCTGCGCTTCCGGCCCGGGCGGCAGCGGAGCCGCCGGACGAGCGGGGACCAGGCCTTGGGGCCGCGATGTGCCGGGGCCGGGCACCGGCGCTGCGGCCGCCGCCGCTGCCAGGTACGAGCGGGGCCGGGTGGGCACCGAGCGCCGGGGCCGCTGGGCCGCGGCCGGGGGGCGGCCCCGCTGCGGGGAGGTGTCCGCGGCCGCTCCGGGCCGCTCGTTCCGGTGCCACCGTGGTTGTTGTCGAGGGGCACCGAGGAGCTGCTGCGGTGCTCGGGGCACCCCCCGGGCCTCGGTTTGCTTTCCCTTTGGTGTATCCCGTCGTGGGATCGGGTTTGGCTCTTCTGCCCCGTTGCTGCCTATGTCCTGGGGGTTCTCCGGTGGTCTCCGGTAACGCCGTTCCGCTGTGATGCGGTGTCACCGGTTGTGCAATGAGGGCTGTTTGCGGTAGGTCTGCATTGTAAACGTGGTGTCTACTGCCTGCTGACGGACTCGCTGTCACCCCCTTTCCCCGTGCCCGAGCCATGGCTGTGAGCTGGGCAGCCTGTTGTGGTGTTTGACACCGGAGGTGAGGGCCGGCTTCCAGCGCAGCTGGGTTCGGAGCCACGCTGGATCAACCCCAGGCTGGTACACACACATAGGGCAGGTTTGCTCTGCATGGGACAATCCAGGTCCGGCTATTGCACCCGCAGGGGTAACTGCGCTGTGCAGAGCTCCAGCCTGGAGGCTCTTCCATCAGCACTGACACTGCTGCCAAACGCTTTGTTTCAATCCCAGCGCTTTAATTGTGCCTCCTGGTGCATTCCCCCCCAGCAGTGTATTCAGTTCAGCCTGCCCTGAGCACTTAGCATTGCTGTTAAACAGCTGCTGCCTTGTGGCTTCCAGCGTTTGTCTGTCAGTGACTCTTATTTACAGCCACAGCATCTGTTGGGGTGAAGGGAGAGGGTTGGGTGAGTGAAGGACAGCTCCAGAAAGCCTTTGCTGAGGGCACTTGGCACCAAGAACTCAAGTGCTTCATGCAGGGACCTGTCCTCAGTGTGCTGGGTCCCCCTATGAGACCTGGGGTCCTGGCACTGCTGTCCCAAGGGGTCATAATGTGATCCGCTTGAGAGTGGTGGGACTGAGCCCCTGTCACACAAGCCCCTTCCTGCTTCACTGAATACTCTGCTTACATGGACACGTTCAGCCTGTCAGGGCTCTTCCCTCCCCATTTTGATGCCTCCACATCCTTCACCTTCCCTTCCCTGCCTGTGCCCCTGTGCTGTGGGTGTGTTGAGGCACACACTGGCACATCCCCTCGCCCATGGCTTGGATCAGGGGCTGGAGCAGCCGCCTGGGAGGAGGGAGGTGGTGGGTGCTTGCTCACAGGGGTATTTGTCACCCTTCTTTCAAGCTCAGCACCCCCCAGGGCAGCAGCACCCCAACGTACCCATGTACAGCATCAGCACAGCCCCATGTTCTGCTGCATGGGGTGGGTGTCCTGGCAGTACCAGGCCCCCATCGGGAATGGGGTGAGCCCTGCTCAATAGCTCTGCCTTTTTGTGGTGTTTTGTAGCTAACTGGATGGCTTTCCTTGGATTGTCTCTGCAAACAAAGGCTGTTTGTTGGGCTGTTTGATAGCCAGTGTGGCTATAGAACAGCTTGGGAACCAGCTAAAGAGGGGGAGAACCTCCAGCTCCCTTTAAAGTGAGTCTGGACTGTGCTGTCCCTGGAGATCTGCGATCAGAGGACCCTATCTGTGTGCTGAGAGAGTGGCTGTTTGTCCTGCACTGGCCTAAACCCCCCCAGCTCGGAGCAGGCAGGGAGGAGATTGGCTGAGCTCTGGGATTTTCCAGCTGGATTTACATATCGCCCACTGCTCCGCATGCCTTTGTGTTTGCATCATGAAGAGCCACACACACACACACAGATAGCGGAAGAGACTCTCTGAGCGAGGAGAAGCTGCCCACAGCTTAGGAACTCGTCATGGTGGCATCCTGCTGGGCTGCGCTGGGACGGACCAGGGTGAGTGTCCTGCCAGGAATGGGGCTTGTCCTGGTGCCCCCCGGGGGCTGCTGTGCTTTAGCAGGCAGGGAGGGAGGAACAGTTCTCATCCCTGTGGCTGGATCCTGGGGAAGAAGCAGGAGGTGTCCGAAACCCAGCGCCAGTTAGGAAGCAGGTACCTGTCGCCTGTGTTGGAGCTGTGTTATGCTGATGGGATCGTTCAGGTGACCCCTGCAAGGATGTGTAATGTTTGAGTGTAGCAACCCAGCAACTGATTCCTGAGGTGGTTTCAGAAGTGGAACTCCTCAATGTTCTCTGAGCAAAGCAGGCAGGTTTGTGAGCAGGTCTCTCCCCCTGCCTCATCATCCTGGCCTCAGTACAGCTGCTAATGGTACCCTGGGGGAGTGATTCAGATCCAGCTTTCCCAATGTGGTGTTGGGTGTTTGTGGGACACTGAATGGTGCTTCTGTCTGAAAGCTGTCAGTAGCTTTGTCATGGTGGAGGTGTCCTCATCCTTTGATGTCTTTCTGAACCCCTGCTCGTCCAGCAAAGGGCAGGAGATCACTGCTTTGGTGGTGTTTTGCCAGGATGTTGGTCTCAGCTGCAGGGGTTGGGTGCTGCTGAACCTGATGTGTAAGAAAATGCTGCAGTAGGTGAATGCTTCCAGGTTTCCTGACATGGAAGCTTCAAGTGTGGCTTTTGTGTCATGGAAATAGCATTGAACACTGGCCTCTGTTCTCCCTCGAGTTTAGGTGCTGGGGGAAAAGAGATGCTTCATGCCCCAAAGCAGTCACTTTTGATCAGGTTACAGGCACATTTGATGCTTTAGGTTTCAACATGAGGTATTGTCAAAAGCTTTTCTATCCCAAGGGCTTGTTAGCCTGTAGGAAAAGCACTGATTCCCAATGATGTCCCTCTGAGCTGCATTTGCACAAAGGAACAGCAGTGTTGAGATGTGCTCTCAGCTCTGCAGCCAACTGAAGCACTGGTAAAAGCAGCATCGGTTACAGATACCCCTGCTCTTGTTGCTGACGGCTCAGTACAGCTGAAGTACCCCCCAACAGTCTGTGTGACCCTGAAGAGCAATGCAACACCTTGTCAACAAGGAGAAGGCTCTTTCTGCTCCACAGAACCAAAGAACACTCAGTAAGCCTGAACTGCTGCTCACGTTGTATGTTCCAGTGCTCACTGCACAGCTCAGCATCTGAGCCTGGCCTGGAAGGAGCCTGAGAGCAGCGACCTCTCCTTGTGGAACAAGAGGGTGAGAAATGGGTGCGAGCATTGCTCTGCCTGGTCCCAGTTCTCCAGCAGCTTGGAGAGCACATGGACCTGACCGCATCCTGCCATCTGTTTGCCTCCTATGTTCCCATCGCTCAGAGTGGCTGGGTTAGGGATAACATCAAGGCCAGGTTGGATGGGGCTTGGAGCACCCTGCTCTAGTGGAAGGTGCCCCTGCCCATGGCAGGGGTTGGAGCTGGAGGAGCTTTAAGGCCTCTTCCAACCCAAACCACTCTGTGATCATTCCATTGTCATTCCCTGGAGTTTCTCTGCACTGAGCCCACCTGAAGCCAAGACCAGAGCTGCTGCTCACTCCCTATTCAACACCTTCACCTACAGCCTTGCCAAAGCTTGCTCAGCCATTCCTGGGGAGCCCTTGCAGTGTCATCTCTATCCTGAGCAGACCATGGAGCTCCACCTCTGCTTCCTGCCCTGACAGATGTCTATCTCCTCAGTCTGCTCTACCTCACACACATTCCTATGGCCCGTGTTTGACGAGTCAGACTGGATGCTGACAATCCTCGTCACCTTTAAGCCCTGTTAATGCAGTTCACAAGCCCTTGGAGTGCTATTTCCACCTGAGACACTGACAGAGCAGGCCAATGTGACTGTCCCTTGATTGTCCCTGTAGAAATGTTGGCATTTGAGCTCGTGAGTCCTGCCTCCTTTGTGCTTTGGTCTGAGATGTTCCCTTGCAGGTCAGTGTGGGCCAGGACATCAGTTCCCAGCCCCTCGGTACTGCAGGACTGAACTGAGCAGCCCTGTTGCCTCCCCAGGAGCCTGGATGCATGGGAGCTCGGGATGCAGTGAGGAAGGGGTGTCCACAGTCCCACACCTCCTGCTCTCAGGACCTGCCTGCCTGGTCCTTGTCCCATCGAGCAGCAGGTTTAGCTTCTGTAAGAGTCTTTCCCCAGTGATGTGCCAATACTCCCAAGTGTCACCCTTCTCGTAATGGTGTTGTAAGAGGAACAGAAGCTTGTGTCATGTGCCATCAATGGCTGTGAAATCAGGAAAGCCACATCACCCGGAGGCTGTTCCCAGCTGGAGCGGGATAACCCCATCCCTGCCCTGCTCAGGAGGCCACGCATCTCCAGCAGACAGCCCTGGGGTGAAGAACCTTAGAGACAGCTTCAGTGCATTGAGAGAGGGAGGTTTGAAGAAGGACAAAGCAGAAGCAGAACATGGTGCTGAGCTTTATGGGCTGGTGATTGTGTAAGGCAGAGATGTGGGTAAGTTTCTTAAGTAAGCCCAGAGAGCAGCCCCAGCACAGCCCCAGCAGTGCTGTTGTAATGCTGTGATTCCTGCATTAGGAACTGGCTCCTAGCTGGGACCAGGTTATGTGATGTTTATAGAGGATGAGATACTCCACTGATCCCTTCATGCCACATCCCCCTCAAAGCCTTGGCCTTCATCTCAAGGTTAGTTGTAAGGATCTTTTGCTGACTAAGGATAGCAAATGGAGGCTGTGCTCTGGGGCTGGGAGGAAGGAGACCCTGCTGGTCCCAGCAGACCTCTCTTGTGGGCAAGCTCTTCAGGGCAAGCAGAGGATCTGCTCCAGAGGTGGGTCCTGTCCCTGCAGAGATGGGGTAGGTCCCATTGATTTCTGCAGTGGGGAGCAAGAGCCCTGCTCTCACCAGCCCTGCAGCTGCTGGAGGCTGGATTTGCCTTGCCTGGATTACTGAAGCAGGAATCTGAAGGCTTTTCTTCTCCCTGAGTCTCAAAAGCCCAACCTGATCCCTGTGTTGTGCTAGTACTGAAACCTCTCCCTTCCCCTCCATCTGGTAACTATCAGGAGGGTGACTTAGCAAACAGTAGGTCCCTTTTCCAGGGTGGATTTTTCCCCTTTTTTACTGTCAAAACTACTAAAGTTCCATGTTAAAATGATAATAACAAGGATGAACTGCAGGCAAGGGGAGCCTGGATCCCGGCTGTGCTCTCAACCTCATCTCCAGCCACGTGTGTCAGCAGCCCTGTGCTGTTCAACTTGCTTCAATGCTTGTGCTGTGTTCCTGCATCAGTTCCTGTTCGTTCAGATCCACCTGAGTGTGTCCTCACTGCAGGTGTCAGGGTGCTCTTGCTGTAACCCTGATGGGTTCAGGTGCCAACACAAGCCTCAGGGATCTGGTGATGCTTGCAGGTGCTGTGGGGAGCTGGTATTCATGCCACCAACACCAGCTCTCATCTGCCTGGATGAGGGTGTGATGGAGCCAGTGGGCAGTGCTCTGGAGAGGGGTTTGCTCTGTCCAAAGGCTTCCTGTGTGTGGTGGTTGCAGAGATGTGGAGTGCGATGTGCGTGCGGTGGCTGGTGCTCTGCAGCCTGGCTAACAGCCCACATTGTTTCCATTGCTCACATTCCTTGGGTTTCTGCTTGGAGAAGGCACAGAGCAGGCTCCTGCTGCTGCTTGCAGGTAGGCAGAGTCCATAGGAGCCCAAAGACTTTCATCTTCAGGCTTTGTGGTCCATGTACACTGTGCAGAAGATGTGAAGTAAGGAGACTGATGCAGGGAGGAAGCAGAGAGCTCTGGCTTGGCCATGGTTGCAGAGGGTGAGAGCCTCAATGGGGTTCAGATCGCATGAGGCCACAGCCAATGTGTTACCTAAACTCATTGCCCATCCTCTGACCACCACCCACCCTCCCTGTGCCTTCTGCTGTCCGTGCTCTAAGCAAAGGAATAACAGGATCCTGGTGGCCAAACTCCCCCCTTTGAGCTCGGCAGGTCTCCATGATGCAGCAGCACAACACTGCTTCATTCCTGCTGTTCTTGAGGCAGCTCCAACAACGCTGCTCAGCATCTCCTGAGGGATCTGGCATTTGCAACCGGCCAGGACAGCGCTTGCAGACGTGTGGAAAACATTAGCCAGATCCCTGGGTTTAAGATGGGTTTGGGCTTGGGGTTTCTGTTGGTTCGATGGGGTTTGGTGGGTTTTAGGTTGAGACTGCAGCTTATTCCAAGGGTTTAGTCCTGAGCAGTGATTCCCTGGACTGTAGCCTGGCTGATGTCTGATGCAGAACCGCAGCGAGCACCAAGAAGTGCTGTGTCAGGCAGGGCTGAGCTCTTGGCCAAGGGCAGCTGGAGCACAGCTTGAGCGTTGCCTTCGCAGTGTTTAGAATGGGAGTGCAGGATGTGACCAGCCCTGCGTGCAGGCTGCCTTGTGCTGGTCTCAGCGAGGAGGTGGCCATGCTCTTAGGCAGGGACTGGGATGCCCCAGGTTAAAGCTACTTCATGTCTCTCTTTGAGCTTCAGTTTCCCTTTCTGTCAAGTGGGGAAATCAGTGTCTCCTTTATGAAGAGCCTGGAGATTTAGGACTTGTGACCCTCCAAGAAGAGAAACCCAATGTCTGGAACCACCCCACGAGCTGGAAGTGTGAGCAGCAGGAGGGCAGAAACCTGCCCTGAGTGGCTCCATCTCAGCAGGCACCAGGAGCTCCGTGTTGGCTCATTGCAGCATCACCTTCTGTGCTCTCCTTTGCTGGTGGCTGCCTCTTGTCCTGCAAAAAGGGACTTGGGTTGTGCCTTAGCAAACCATTTGTGGCCTCTCTGTCCTCCCTGCAGATGTCTGTGTGGTCTGTTTAGCCCTTTGCCTCTGATACTGACAGTGAGCAGCAAGGCTTAACTCTATCTTTGATGTAAAGGGATCACTTAAGCAGGACCCTTCCTGAGCACCTTATTCTTGGAGCACAGAGTTCCTGTCTGGGATGACAGATGAAGGGAGGAGAGCTCAGTGCCCTGCTGAACCCTTGTATTGCATGGAGCCATCTGCTCAAGCCAGGAGCATCTCCAGCCGATGGCACAGGAGAGGTGCAGCTCCTTCCTATGGGTACCCTGGCTCAGAAGGACACTCTTTGGGAGCATCTCATCGCATTCTCTGGGACAACAGCATTACTCTGTGCCCTGAAGCCAGCGCTGGGTTTCACTGGAGGTTAAACACAAACTCCATGTGTTTCTGCAGATCATTATTGTGTAACACTTGACTTTGCAAAACTGAAGCCAGGCAAAACCTGTGTAAACAATGGAGGAAGAGAAATGAGCCCATGTGCTGACTGTGGGGGAGAGGGTTCCTCTTGCTGGGTGATGATCCAGACTCGCTGCTTGTTTCTGAGCAGGAACTGGGAGTGAGATCCAGCATCACAACCATCTCACTTACATGGAAGTAAGGTTTCTTTCCTGGGTTCCGTGACCTCGTAGCTCAGATCATGCTGGAAAGAACTCCTTTAATGCAATTATTCCTAAATCAAATGTGGGCTTTTTTGCCTGGTTCTGTGTTCAGCAGCACAGCCCAGGGCTTTGAATTCAATAGCAGAGCTCCCACTGAGTTCATCCCAAGAACAGGATGAGGCCTGTGCTCATCACGCTCTTCAGTACAAGGCCTTGGTTTCCTTGGCTGGAAGTGCAGAATGTGCTGCACAGCCTGCACAGGCGAGGGCTTCCTTGGAGGGATCCCTCTCTGCCCCCCTGATGGGGATGTGGGGCTGATGAGCCTCCAGGGCGCCTCTTCTTCATCAGTCCTTGGGGAGAGGAAGGCAGTGACAACGATCCCATTAAAGCAAAGCCCTGGTGACCGAATGGGATGTGCTCAGGAAGTGGCCTAAGTCACAAAGCTGGGAATGAGCAAGCACCCTGGGCTTGAGCTCAGCTTGAGCCTCCCAGTTAATGGGATAAGGGTATTACTGGTATAGCTTTACATCCAGGGACCTTTCCTGGCCTCCATGCACTCAGCTCCCAGCAGGCTGAAAGATCCAGTGGGATGCTATTGTAGAGTCATCTCCTGAGAAGTCTCCTGTGCTGTTCCAACAGTTGTGTACTTAAAAGCAGGTGATGATTCCAGGTATTCCTGTCTTTGGGATGTTAAGGGGTTATTTTAAAAGATAAATGCACTTTTAGAAAGCAGGAATGAGTCAGGAATGATTTGAAGGAAGCTCACTTTGCCCTTTCCACTTCTTTCTGGAACTCCAGGTGAGGTTAGGTAAATCCTTGGACTTAATGCTATGGAGGGTGTTCTCTGGGCACAGGAAAATGCAGACAATGAACCTGACTCTTTCTTTCTTCTTCCACAGAGCAAACTTCCCATGACTAACAGATGCTGGGCTAGATTATGAGCTCAAACAAGAGCACTCGCTACAATCGTTTCTCCAGTGGCACAGCGAGCATCCCCCCTTCTGAAAACACTAACGGGGTAAGGCTCAGTGGTGATGCTGCTTCTTGTGTTATCCTTTCTTCTGAGGCAATGAAGATGCCTGTTGAAAATAAAGGTGTTTTCTTGCCTCTCAAAAATCCCAGTGTCCACAAATAAAAGCTGGGAATATGTCTGCACAAAGGCACAGGCCTTTGGGCTGTGCTGCACTGATCACACTGACCTTCACTTTGCAATGTTTCAGACAAGAATGGAAACAACTTTTGGGCCAGCCTACCCTCCTGTGACAACCATCACAAAGGGTGAGTGTATTCCATGCGTGGAGCTTCTCCCCAAAGCATTAGGTGTGTTTCCTAACAGGTTTCTTGTTGTTTTACAGCTCACAAAGCTGTTGGGAGAATCCCTGTTCCATTAGTCAGGCACTGAAGTGCTGGTATCGGTATTACGTAGCCCAAGTGGTGTTTAATCATGGCATTCATCACCAGGCATGATGGAAAGGAGTGTGCACATGTAAATTAGGCAGGTTTAACAGTTCCACTGGGAAGCCCCTGCTGCAATGAGGATGGTATGACAGGGTTTGATCCAGAGCTCCGTACCAAAGCGTATTTAGCCCTGTGACTTCTCACGTAGTCATTCCCATCTCCGCCTGCTGTGAGTCACTCTGGATGCTTGGGTAAAATCCCCACGGCTGTTTTTAGCTCAGACACGAGGGGGTGCGAGTGTTCCTGCTCCTTTGAAATCCCTGAGCTTTGTTCCTCACTGCAGGTGAAGGCTGAGCCCTGACATGGGGTGAATGCAGGAAGAGCTTTGGTTTCGTTTCAGAAGAAGCTGTGTTTTGCTAAAGAGAGACTGTGGCCCTTGACACTGATTGATGAACATCTGCCTGGGTTAGGTGTTAGGGTTGCATTGGTGCAGGGCTCTGGGCTCTAGATGGTTTAGGACTCTTGAGTACTTACAGTCACAAGTATATATAAGTCAGTAACAAGATCATTATACAACTCTCTCATATTTAATTTAACATGCTTCCCTCGTGCTTCAAGAATATCCAGACCTCCCTTGATCAAAGCACATCTTGATGACTGAGATATGTGGGAGTATAAGGTTTCCTTTTAATAGTGTTTTAACCTAAGGACCTGGGAGAATATTATGTGTGCTCTTTTCCTGGGCAGGCTGCCTTCAAAGGGCTGTGTGCACGTCAGTGAGCTGTCAGAGATCGGGACCGTTGTGCCTGATATAGCCAGGTCATGAACTGCAGCTGGGGAATCCCTAATCTTTTCCTTTTCACAGCCATGGAGACTGAGCTGTAGCTTAGAAATGTCACTGAGGAGCCTGAATAAATGCCTTTTTCTCTGTTCATTTGCTTTAAAGCTGACGGGACCAACACTTTCAAGCAGCATCGCCGGACACCATCCTCCTCCAGCACACTCACCTACTCCCCACGCGATGAGGACGATGGCATGGTAGGTGTTGCCAGGGGGCTGTGGGTTAGCTGGTTATGTGTCCAGTGAGGGATGTCTGGTGCTCCTCTGGACTTCTCTGCCTCCCTCACTGTTCCCATGTGCTGTGTTGTACCAGAGGCAGGACCAGCCTGGACATGGCTGCTCCCATGGTTGGTGCAGTGGGGAAGCAGAGAGGCTAATTCTGACCTGGGTGCTCATTTTCAGACTGCTTGAGAATGGTATGTGGGTACAAAGCCCACAGGCCTACTTGTGAGGATGTGCATGCCTCCTGATGCGAGGGTCTTAAAGCTCAGAGAAAGCAGAGCTGCTGTCAGGGATGTCTGGGGCTGGGACTGGGGCAGTCAGTGTGGATGGGATGTGTTGGATGGACCATCCAGCAGCACATCTGCCCCTGCGGTTACAACCAGAAAATCTATTCCTATTTCCACCTCCAGATGGGGCTTCTGACCACAAAAGCAGGTTTGAAGCCTGCAGAGTGGGATGTGGGACACTACAGACTGTGCTCAGCTCCTGGGGATTACATCATCGGGGGCTTCTCACACAAACCATTCCCATATCTCACAGTCTCTTTGCAGGAAAGCACTTCCCAGTTTCATATCCAGCTTTCTCGTCCATCACACTCACTTCTGAGCAGCTTCTTTTGGTGGAAGTCAGTGATCCCAGAGGCTTCCAGATTAGCTGCTTAAAGAGAAATTCGATCAGCTAAATCAAGAACAGCCACAGCAAAGCAAAGCTCAGTGAATGGATGGGCACCTCTGAGGCCTTGACCTTCTGTCCCTAGTGCTCCAGCCCCGTCTTATAACCACAAGCTCCTGTTTAGATTGAAGCATGTTAGGAGCAGACTTCAAATGAAGTAAGTAGGGTAGAATAGAACCATAGAATCGTAGCTTTTAGGAAGCTTCCTTCACTTTGTCAAGGAATCACCTGGGATTTCCCTTCCTCATGGCTAAATTTTCCCTTCTCCAGAAGCTGCCAGGGACTTGTCAGCTATCAGAAAGACAGCTCGAGACGAGTCAGAGCCCTCCTGCAACATCCACCATCCCTTTTGCTGTCTTTTTAAAGCTTCTGTTAGTGAAACCAACAGCAGAGCAGCCTGTTCTGTGTGCGAGGCAGGGGTGATTGAGTGGCTGCTGTCATCTTCCCCCAAAACAGTGCCATGGCTTCCCTGCCTCACTGTGCCTGTAGGGAGCAGGAGCGAGGACTGCATTAGAGCCTTCATCTGCAAGCTGCTGTTGTAGCTGACATGGTGGGAGCTGCACATAGAGATTACAGCTCAATATTGAAGCAAACGTGTACTAATGGATGGAGAGCTGCCTTGATGTCTGAAGTCTTGGTTGTTTACAGTGAGCTTCACCTCTGGACTGAGTTATGGGCCAGCCACAAGCTATCCATCTTCCAGCTGAGGTTGCTCTTAACCTTGTTTGCTAGGCAAAACCAAAAGCTGCAGATACCTCGAGGGATATCAAATGCCAGCACACACCTCTGCCATTCAGTGCTGTTTCTGCAGCTCAGGTGCAGTGATCTTTCTTCTCCCCTGTGTAGTTAACATCAGCCAGGCCCCAGGGAAATGAGCCCACAGTGTGGCACAAGCCTAGTAAGGCTGTGCCTTGCTCCCCTGCCTCCTCTTAGGCTGCAGTTCCCCCTTTTCCAGCTGTGATCCACACAGTATGTTGCTCCAGGAGAGCCTCTCTGCTGCCCTGCTCTCTGTGTCACCTCCAGCCTGGGAACTCTGCACAGCCATTCCTGTTATTTCAATGACTTCTGTTACTAGTGGAGGAAAACAATAAAGTGGATGCCCATCGTATTGATTTACCTCATTATAACCATTCCTCCTCAAGGTTTACATGTTTGGCCAGTAAATGTGCTGTCTTAAAGAGCTGTATGCTTTGGCTTCAAAGCAGCCACAGCATTTCTGAGCTCCTAGGATCCTGGTAGCATGAAAATGAAGCCGCAGAGCAGTGTGAGGAACCAGCAGGATCCTGCTCGGCTCCTCTTCCGCACTCACTGCAGTGTGGTTGTCTCTGGGGAAGGCAGCAGCCTCTGAACCTCATCTCACATCTTCCATCGCTGAATTTCCTGGCCTCTGACATTGCTTTTGTCTCATGTTGCACACGTTCACCCAGGGGAAGCAAATGAAATGTGGCTCTGGAGGTTCAGATTGAACACAAGGGAAAACTGTTCTGCACACAGAGGATCTCAGAACGGCAGAGGCTCATCCATGCAGCTTTCCCTGTTCCAGATGGGCAGTGCCAGGGCTGATACAAGCCAGGGCTGGGGAGAATCCCTCTTCATTGAGCATCAGGGCCGGTGACCTTCAGAACTCCTTCTGCCAGCTCTAAGGGTTTGTGACTGATGTAGCCTGCAGCCAGGTAGCCTATGCATTGGTCACCTCTTGCAGCTGAGGGTCTGAAGCTCATGGCTTCATTCTCCCCTTTCTTCATCAGCTCATCTGATCCTTGAAGACTTATTGCTGCTCCCTCTGCTCCTCCCAGTCACCAGCAGCATCTTGTCCAGAGTAACCCAGCTGGGTCTGTGCTGTGCTAGACCCCAAGTCCAATCACCCCATGGGTTGAAGACTCTCCAGCTTCACTTTGACACCGAATCCCATCTTGGCTACATGCTGCTGGTTAATATTCCAGCAGCAACGTTCCCTCCAAGCCAATCCCAAGGCCGCTGTAACCAATGGGATAGTCCTTGATTGGTGCATGCAGTGTCCACTGAGCTGTCCCCTCCCGAGCAGGAAGCGACAAAGCCAGTCTGTACTGAATTCAATAGAAGGAAGTCTCCACACTTACGCAAAGCAATTTGGCAGGGTTAGATAGCGAGTGAAACAACAAGTGCTGCTGCAGAGATTAGAGGCATTGCAGAAGCTGGTGCTGTCTCTGGGGGAGATTTCCAAAGCTTTCCATGAAGGATTAATTCTTCCAAGCCATTACTTTGCTGGTGCACACGGTGAGTATGCAGAGGAATGCACCTTTGTGAAGTTATGTGCTTGGGATTCAGTTATCAGCTTGGTTTAGTAGGTTCAACCTGACTGATGCTTGCCCTGTCTTGGAGCATGGAGCAGCATTCCAGCTCCCAGGAAGGGCAGCAGTGAGACGTGCAGCTTGTGGGGGTCACTGAGCTTGAAGTCTATGCAGAGGGGATTGGAGCAAGGGAATGATGTTCTAACCAGGGCTGGTTTTCCTCTCGTTGTAGCCTCCCATCAGCACTCCGCGCCGCTCCGACTCCGCTATCTCCGTCCGTTCATTGCACTCCGAGTCCAACATGTCCTTGCGCTCCACGTTTTCACTCCATGAGGAAGAGGAGGAGCCAGTAGGTATTTGGGATTGCCTGAAGGAGCTGTGTTAGGAGGTTCAGTGTCTAAAGAGTAACTTTGTGGACCCTTGTGAGTACTGGAGCTGTGGTGGGCAGGTTTTTGGGCATGGCTGGCAGGACTCCTGGTGTTAATTTGGTTTCCACCACTGACTTCTGCAAGTTCTCTGCCTCCTTGTGCACCGTTTCCCTGTCTGTAAAGAGAGGACAATGGTGAGAGCTTTCTGCTGCTTGGAACAACTGTAAGTCTGCACAAAGTCCTGTGGGCCTCCCTGGCTCTGCTGCACAGCAGTAGGGGTTGCCCGTCTTTAGGCTGGTGGTCTGGCCCCAGGCAGTGAGACTAATGCAATTCCCCCCTGATTCAGAGCCCCATCCTGCATTTAGGGCCTTGTGGCACCCCACTGATTGATTGTAAGCCCCAGGAGGGTGCAAGGGATTGTCTACATTGATTCTTGTAGGGGGAGAACACTGTTAAGCTGAGCTTTGTAACAAACCCCACACTGAATCCAGTGTGGATTTGTTGCTGATCCGGGATAAAAGTGTGTTTCATATTTAGGAACCCGGGGGGGTGTGTTTGCATTTCTGAGGGAACACAGGATGAAAGGACAGCCCGAGCTGCAGGGATTCATCTGAAATGCTCTGGAATGTGAAGCTCTGCTCTGGTGTGGAGGGGAGAGCTGTGCTGCTGTGGGAGGACATCACTCAGAGCTGGTGAACAGAACTGGAGAGATGGGCCCGTGGCAGCACAAGTGATGTTGTTTCTGCTTCCTAAGGGAGTGAAGGAGCCTTTCTTTCAGGAGGTTTTAAAAGCACCAAGGGACAAGCTGGTTTAAAATCGCTTTTAAACTTCAGGCTTAGTGCAGGGGATGGTTTTGACAGTGCAAAAAGTACCAGACAGTGCAGATCATACACTTCTGGTGACTTGAGTCACTCGGGGAAAGAACTTGGTCCTGATTGGGTCCCAATCTGCCCAGATGCTGGTGGCCCTGGGTTTTTGATGAGCTGAAGGTCACCAGCCATTCCCAAGTGCATTCCTCCCTACCTCTTACACCCTGGAGGTCAGCAGCTCCAGCCCTTAGTGTTCCCTGTGCCCCAGGCTCCCAAAGGATCACCACTGAGGAGTTGTTTTGTTCCTGCTGCAGAGCTGGAGGCTCTAACCCTGTGTTCTCTGTGTCCCTTCCTCTCTGCAGGAGCCACTGGTGTTTGCTGAACAGCCGTCCGTGAAGCTGTGCTGCCAGCTCTGTTGTAGTGTGTTTAAGGATCCGGTCATCACAACGTGTGGGGTAAGGCAGCACTCTTCCAGATGACAAGTGTGAGCTCCATAGATGTGCCCTCACTGTCCCCAGTGATTGTCCCTGATCACTGTCAGCCTGAGTGAGCAAAGACAAGGCAGGCCCTGACCAGGGAGCCAGGCCAGTGTCGGAGCAGAGATGCTGAACCAGCCTGCAGTGGGGTATGGGGGGCAATCAGCACTGGAAGCCTGGGATGAGCTTAAAATGGGGCAGCTTTTCCCAGGAGAACTGGCACCATTCAAGCCCCTTTGTGTGGCTTCAGTGAGCTCTGAACCTCCCCATTCCCTGTCCTGCAGGGCTCCGCATGGTGCTGCTGCCTCCTGAGCACCCCAGGAACGGCTGCGCTTCAGTTGGGAAGTGTCTGTCTTATAAAACAAGAATGGCTTGAAGCTTCATTTAGTTAATGCTTGCAGAGGGATTTGAGATCCTCTAATGAAAGGCACAGCGTTATGAATATTCTTGTATGATCCATTTTACTGGGATTTAATAGAAACTGTATATTATGTTTCTGTGCTGCATGTGGAGAAAGATGACTTTATGACAGGCTCTCTAATGCCTCTGACATGCTTCCGATTGTTGGGATGGAGCTGCAGCAACAAAAGCAGGGAGCAGGATGGTTTATTGCAGTGGGGGTGCTATCCCCAAAGGTGCTGGAAGTGGGTGCACATTCACTGCACCATTTCAGTATCATTCATGGAGACACTGAGATTTACTGGTTAATATGGAAACAAAAACCTGGTGCAGGAAGCAGCCTGGCTTCACTTGTAGCCCTGGTTTGGCAGCTCAGGAGGGAGCACCATGCAGCTGTGCAGGGCAGGAAGAGGCTGTGTGAGCAGGGCAGCAGATAACAGCGCTGAGGAGTGACTTGTAGCCTCTCCAGTGCTGCTGCCAAGCAGGGGAATGGGGTGAGGAGGCTCCAGGGAGCCCTGGGACAGGTTCAGGACCAGTGAAATGCTGCTGCAGCCTTTGTTCCTCCCTTCATATCCATTAACATGTTAGATTGTGTTTGCTGCTTTGTCAATTGTTCCTATACATTTCTGCTGTAAGAATAGAGAGAGATGTATTTAAAGTAGCCAAATTTACCGTGCATTCAATGGGCTTACAAACCAGCTGTCCCATCCACCTGACAGCAGGACCTTAAAAGAGCTACAGGGGGGTATATGTGATGGGTTAACTGGCCAAGGACATTGGGAGGCCAGACTTGCTCTTGCTCTTCACCTTGAGGACTTCTCAGGGATATGAGAACAATGACATGGGCTAAAGTGGAGGGTGAAGTAGAGAAAGCCCTTGCACACTTGGAGGGTAGGAGTATATCAGTGTGGCTGATAGGCTTTGGCTGGCCCCATGATCACAGCTTGATCCTGAATGGGGTAGAACCCTCAAAGCTTCAAGCTTAATACCTGCTGACAGGTATTATGTTGAGGAACAGGACCCGTGTTGCACCCCAAGCTGCAGGAGCAAGCAGATGGGTTTTGCCCTGTGGTGCAGACATAAGATCACACTGAGCTATAAGCAGGTAGAACATCTGCTGAGCCCCTGAGCCACAGCCTTTGATATTTGCCACCTTTCCCATCATTTGCCACAGGGAATCCTTTGTCCAATGTTTATGCTGACGCTGCTGTTCCTCTTTGTCTCCGCAGCACACGTTTTGTAGGAGATGTGCCTTAACATCTGGTGAGTACAGAACTGCTCATGTGTGACACAGCCAAAAGCTGTTGTGTTCTGGTCTGTGTGGCTTCACCTCAAAAGAGACCTGCAGGAAGATGTCTCAAGGGCTGGAAACAAGCTGCCAGTCAGAGGGTGCCTCTGCAGCAGTGAGGGGCTGGGGCATGGGTGGCTGTGCAGCTCCGAGCTCTCATGGTACATGCTATTAACATGGCACCAGAGGGCTGGGCACAGGATGTTCTCAAATCCTGGAGTATGCAATGGATAATCCCAGGATAATGCATATCTCGCCCAGGGTTGACCCACTGACTGCAGACAAAGCTTTTCTGTGCCTGCCTGAGGAGCAGGGGAGTTGTGTTTGACAGGGACCCATCAAAGCCCTCCTCCCCCATCCCATAGTGCTGAGCTCCTGCACAACAGCACTTGGAGCTGCTTTAGCTCACCCAGCTCTTCCAGAAACCTGATGGAGCCCAAGTGCCTGGCTGCTGGCCTGGCCTAAGCACCTGCCATTTGGTTTGGACTCTGCAGCTCTTCCTGCCTTAAGGTGTTCATCTTCCACGTGGGAGGCATCTCTCTGCTTTCCGTACTAATTCCTTGTCACCATGTCCTGTTATGTCTATCCCAGCTAACAGATCTGTAGCAGAAGGCTTTGTAGGTGCAATCCTGGGTTGTTCAGTTTTGCTCCTGTTCTCAAAGCTCATGTCTTGGGTTAGTGCAGCATCCCTGACCTGCAGTGCTGTGCTGAGCTGAGTTACGTATGGGGCATCTCTTGCTCTGTGGTCACTGTGAACACTCACACTTCAGCAAGCACAAGGTGGTCTGAATCAGTGTCACCTTTCATGGGCTGTTAGCTCAGAGGAGCCTGGGTTGACATGAATAACTCTTCACCAAGCCCCAGCACAAACCCAGGATAGTGGCTTGTAGACCTTGAGTGAATACTCATGATGTGTTCCATTGCCTCCATTGCTCTGCTGGCCAGAGGAGGCCCAGAGCTGTGTGCAATGCTCCTGCAGTGGCTCAGTCCTTGCTGATGTCTCTTGCAGAGAAGTGCCCTGTGGACAATGCCAAGCTGACCGTGGTGGTGAACAACATTGCCGTGGCCGAGCAGATCGGGGAGCTCTTCATTCACTGCAAGTACGGGTGCCGGCCCGCGGCCAGCAGCAAGCCCGCAGCCTTCGAGGTGGATCCCCGTGGCTGTCCCTTCACAATCAAACTCAGTGCCAGGAAGTAAGTGCCCCTCACCAGTGTGCTCCTGTCTGAGCTCTCTGTGGCTGCTGGGCTGTGAGAAGGGGCAGGACTTGGGGGTGCTGTGTCTCACTCTTAGGATGGTGGCAGCTGGGCTGGTGTCAGGAAGGGTCTCTGCTCCCACTGCAGTGTCTCAGCATCATAGAGTCAAATAGGTTGGAAAAGACCTTTGAGATCTTGCAGTCCAACCTCTGCTCCAGGACTGCCAAGTTCACCACTAACCCATGTCATCAGGACAAGGGATGCACTGTGAAAGCAGCCACATCATGTCTAGGTTGAAGCACTGTGGTTATGGTCAAGCAGAGACCTTGGGATTCTTTCTGTGTGAGGAGTTATTCTAGTTATATCCTAATAATCTGGAATCTATCTTCCTCCCCATCCCAAACACATTCATTGCCTTCCCTATCCCCTGCCCATTGCCTGTTGATAGCTGCCTGAGGGCTCAGCCCATCAGCTGCAGTAGATGTTTCCTGTGTAAATGTGGCCTGTTATTACTTTCAGCTGACTGTCCAAATAAGAATTTAAAGCTGTAATTGCAGTTTTGGAGCAGAGGGTTTCAATCACCTGACAGTCTCACAGGCCTGTTTGCTCCTTTCCTGCTAATTTCTGTTGTTTCCATTAAGTTTTGCTTATTGCTGATTCTCTCTCCTTTGGCTTCTCTCCATGGGCAGAGATCATGAAAGCAGCTGTGACTACAGGCCCGTTCGCTGCCCCAATAACCCCAGCTGCCCCCCGCTCCTCAAAATGAACCTGGAGGCACATCTGAAAGAGTGTGAGCACATCAAGTGTCCCCACTCCAAGTATGGGTAAGGAGCTGATGCTTTTTAGTGGCAAGAATTCACTAAGCTCATTTCTGAGCTGCGTGTTGGTTACCACAGCCTTGGGGTAGCCCCATGGGCTCTGAGCAGCTCTACCCAGTGCTGTACAGTGGTCTAAGACTGATACCAGAAGGCAACCCCAAGGCTCTTGTTGAGAACAAGCAGGTCACTGCCCAGATGTAAGCCCTGCTGTTGAGGTGAGGAGGAGGAGGGTGAGGTGTGCAGGGAGAAGAATCAGCTGGAAGAGAGTCAGGATGTGTCCAGGGCCACGCAGGGAGGAGGATGAGTACAAGAGTAATTCAAGCATCCTGGCAGTGTCTTTAAGTCAGATCTTCTCCCAGGGCAAGGGAAGTGCTGATGAGGGTTGATTCTCACCCAAGCAGGAGGGCAGCCCAGGCTGGGGGCTCCTTGCAGGATGCACATTTCAAGTGACTTGGCAAGAAGCAAACCATCTTGGCACGGACAGGTCCTGAGAGTGCAGCCCTGATTTCTTGCCATGCTGCAGGCCCAAGGCAGCATCTGCTGAGGTTGGCTGCTGGTTTGGATGGCTCTGGATGGCTCCTGGTGAGCACACAAACCAACACCACATTCTGTCTCTTGCCAAGATCTGGTTTTCCTTGCAGACAGTTCAGTTTGAGGCCAATGTCCTGGTGGGTATTGTGGGAGCTGCTTGGCCTCTGTGCTGCCCTACACCCATCAGGATGGTGAAGTGCAGTTCCACTGCTCCTGGTAGGAGAAGCAGAGCAGGTCGAGGCCCACCACAGGCTTCAGACCTGAGGAGCCAGCTGAGCAAGACCTGCAGCGTGAGCCCTGTTCCATCCAGTGTCTGCCTTCCCCTTTAGGTGTACGTTCATAGGAAATCAAGACACTTATGAGACCCACTTGGAGACGTGCAAGTTTGAGGGCCTGAAGGAGTTCCTGCAGCAGACAGACGACCGCTTCCATGAGATGCAGGTGGCAATGGCCCAGAAGGACCAGGAGATTGCCTTCCTACGCTCCATGCTGGGGAAGCTCTCGGAGAAGATTGATCAGCTGGAGAAGAACCTGGAGCTCAAGTTTGGTGAGTCAGCACCAAATGAGCTCTGTGATCAGAGCTGTAGGGACAGGACAGCTCTTTGTTGGGTGGTAGCTTCATTCCCTGTTTAAAACTGATGCTGAGCAAGTTTCAGGAGGCTCAGATGCTCCTCGCAGAGGAACACATAGGGGTTCCATTGACTTCTCTGCTGCCAGAACATCATAGGACCTGTTCATCTCTTGTAGATGTGCTGGACGAGAACCAGAGCAAGCTGAGCGAGGACCTGATGGAATTCCGCAGGGATGCCTCCATGCTGAACGTGAGGAGGGGCTGGCTCCTGGAGTGCAGTAGGGATCACATGCAGTTACCTGGCTCTGCTGCTGGTTAGGCCTCTCCTGCAGTGGGGAATCTGTGTTCTCTGCTTCAGCCAGGAGACACCCTTCTGCTCCAGAGCCTGGTATCTTTTACAGTGGCCAGGGACAGTGTCCTCTTCTCCCTACCTGCAGAGAAAGGAAGATGAGCAGGTCCCTGCTAACAGGCTGGGAGTGAGAGCTGTCTCATCATTTCAGACATCATTCAAGCACTGCTGTTGGATAGACATTCCTCCCTAGTTCAGGCAGGCTGCATCCCACTGGATGTACTGATTACGAGACTATGCAAACTAATGAAGAGGAGCCCCATGGATGCAGTGGGGCTCCTCTTTGTAGTCTCCTCCATGGGCTGTGGAGGAGACTACACATGGAGGAGACTACAAAGACATCTTCTCATTCTTCTCCAGCAAGATGGGCTTCAGGAGCCCAGCTGAGCAAGCAGTCCCATAACCAGATTGGGTATTTTTAGCAGTTTGGTGAATGGCAGAGCAAGGACAGTGAATTCTGAAAGGTATTTCTGTGCCTGCCTGAATACTGAAGAGTTCAGTGCAGGTCTGAGATGCTGTCAGAGCCCTGTGGCTTCTGGAGGGCGGTGACAGAGGGATGTACACATGGAGTCCTAGAGGAGAGACCTCCCATCAGAGACCTGTCCAAAGGCAGGAGTGGTTTTGGAGTGGAGGGGACAGTCCTGAGGCCATGCCCAGGAGCCAGGCTGGTTGTGCTGGCTCTGCAGCTCATGCACCTCCTTCTGTTTTACAGGATGAGCTCTCCCACATCAATGCTCGGCTCAACATGGGCATCCTTGGATGTGAGTATCAGGTTTTCCTCCTCTCAGGCTGGGTTTGGGGTGGTGGCCCAATGAATCCCTTTGAGGCCAGGTCACAGCTATGCAGAGTTGTCTTTGGATGCAGCAGGAATTTGTTTCCTGCAGGAGGAAGGCACTGGTGGGGAGTTTGCCAGCAGCACTGGCCAAGGGGAGCTCATGGTGCTGCAGGGCTCTTAGGTGCTGGGGAGATGTCAGGTGGACTCTGCACCTCTGGCCTCCCTAGATCCAAACCAGGAGTTGCTTTAGGGACATGAGTGCTGAGGCTCAAAGCAATGATACATTGATGAGCTATAAGGGTGGGATGGGAGACCTTCCAACCAGGTTGCGAGGTTCCTTCTGGCTGCAACAAGGTGAAGAACAAGGACCTGCTGTGCCCGTGCAGGGAGCTCTGCCCCTCCAAAAGCACCATGACCAGGCACATCACTGCCCCACCTCTGACCTGCCCTCTTGTTTCTGCAGCCTATGATCCTCAGCAGATCTTCAAGTGCAAGGGAACCTTTGTGGGCCACCAGGGCCCTGTCTGGTGTTTGTGCGTTTACTCCATAGGAGACCTGCTCTTCAGTGGCTCTTCAGACAAAACCATTAAGGTAAGAGCTCACCTCTGCTGTGTATCTGCTGCATGGGAAACGTGCTTCAGGTGGGGCAGAAGCTGAGCTGCACTTTGGGGGTGAAGGTGCCACTTCCCAGAGCTTCTCCCAGAGAACCTCAATGGTTCTTTGCAGTTCAGTTGGACAGAATTCTCTGCAGGGCAACACTATGTGATTAGTCTCCAACTGGGGAGAGACAAATGGTGGCTTCTGCAAAGCCTGATTAGAATCTCATCCCTGCTGCTGCTGGCTTTGCTTTATATGGTGTTTAGAGCATTCCAGCTTATTTCAGCTTCTGATTTTATTTCCCCTTGTTCTACAAAGCCATCAGAGAAAACAGCCAATTCCCCACTCGGTTCTGTCTCTTCTCCATTTTGTGGCATGTTTGGTTTTCTTTGCCCTGTTTTCAGTAACTCAAACTGACAGCACTGAGCTGAACAACAGCTCCCAGTGTCACTGTGGTGGCTGCTGGGGGCTGCTGGCTGGGCTGGGGAGCCACATGGGCTGCCCTGCCAGGAGCAGAGCTTGGGTTTGGTTTCTTCAAGCAATAGCAAGAGGCACATGGAAGAAAATGGATATCAATGTATTTAATCAATAGAAACCAGCTTTCTCCACTGGCTGCTCTGGGCACCACAGCCCTCAGAGTGGTGTGAGCTCAGTGGGGAAACCTTTGCAGTGGCAGAGGCTGTGCCATTGGAGCCCTAAGACAGGGTGTGAGCTGTGGAAGCAGGAGCCCAAGAGCTGCTTCTCTGGTTCAGTGTGTGGTGTTGGGCTGGGAGAGGCAGAGCTGCTGTTTGCTGCTGTCCAGTGTCTCAGTGACTTCAACCTGACCCTTTGCAGTACATTTCCTTCCCTAGCCAGGCTTATCTGTGCCTGGGAGCCTGCAGGCAGGTGCCCAGTGACAGCCTGTTTCCTCCCTTCGGTGCCTTTGTGGCTTTGCTGACCTCCTGCCCTGGTCCCAGCTGCTCTGCTTGCTGGTGTGTGACCCTCTTGCTCACTTGTGTTTCCTGTTAGGTGTGGGATACCTGTACCACGTACAAGTGCCAAAAGACCTTGGAGGGTCATGATGGAATTGTACTGGCTCTCTGCATCCAGGGGTGAGTGGAGAGAGACACCTGCCCCTGCAGAGAGAGGGGGGAGAGCACTGGGGTTCCTAAGCATGGCCTTACAACTCCCATCCTCTGTCCTGCACATGCCAAGACTGTGAACGAGAGGCACATCTTGTCCCTTTGCTCTTTAACATTGACAAAGGGTGAATCTCTTTGGCCTTCCCTTCTTGTCCTGGCTCCTTCCCTGGTCACCAGGGGTAAGCCTGGCCTCCTGCTCAAGGGGCCTGGCTTGCCCATGAGACTTGGGCTCTGCTCCTGGGGTTGGTGTGTTGAGTCCTGGCCCGGTGAGGCTGTGGGACTGCAGCTCCTGACACAGCACGGGGCTGGGGACCCCTTGGGAACACATTGCTGTCCCTCACTGACCTCTCTTTGTTCTCTGGTCCATGACAGGAACAAGCTGTACAGTGGCTCTGCTGACTGCACCATCATTGTGAGTACCCAGGGCCCCTGCTCTGCTCTGGGATGTGAGATCCACAGCCCAGCCCCAGGCTGTTGTAGGCCTGCCCCTCATGCTCATTCTTCTTCTCCTTTGCAGGTGTGGGACATTCAGAACCTGCAGAAGGTGAACACGATTCGAGCACACGACAATCCTGTTTGCACTTTGGTCTCCTCACACAACATGCTGTTCAGTGGCTCTCTCAAAGCCATCAAGGTAAAGCTCTGGGGTGCTCTGGTTGGGGACCAGTGGTCCATTGGCAGGCAGCAGTGTCCAGACAGGAAGAAAGTGGCACTTTGGTGTGTAAGTGACCTTGTTACTTGTCTGAGGCACACAGAGAAGCACAGCTCCAAGAGCAGCCAGCACTGCAGAGGTTTAGCCCTTGCTCTGCTGAGGTCAAAGATGTTCTGGGACTTGGCTGAAAACCACTTTTTGCCTTCAAACTCTATGAACCTGAGGCTGCAGGGGGAATATCATGGCAGTTCCTGAGTGTGTGTGTCCTTGGGCCCCCAAGAGACCTTACTCGGACCATTGGGAATTGTGCCTGTGGTCCAGAATTAGCTGTGGATCCAGGCTCTCTGTTTTGAAACCCCCTCCAGAGGATCATGAATCTGCATTCTTTACCTAAAGCATGCAGAAATCAGGGAACAGCTTTGCAAGCTGCCCTTTAAAGCCTTGGCTGGATTCCCTTGGTTCTGCTTCCAGCTCCTGGTGTGAGGCTTATGGGACCGTCCGTCTGTAGGAAGGCACATGCTCTTTTCTTCATCTGGGGCCTGGAGGAGCAATGAGACAGCCCTGAGCAGAAGGAGAACCTGGGGCCTTTTCTTTGTCATCCTCAGCCACTTTCTGCCAGAGGAGCTGAGCAGCTCTGCTTGGAATGGGGAGAGAGCTCTGCTGGTCCCTCTGTGTTAGGGGTTTCAAGCAATGTGGGGATGGAGCTTTGGGCAGGCTGGGAGTGTAATCCATTGCAGTTCTTTACTGCAGGTTTGGTTTAGGATTCTCTGCTAGGGAAGGGGCTCTGCGGTGATAATGCAGGCTCCAAGCTGGCTCTCCCAGGCCATTAAGAACATGCTTATTCAGCACAGTGATTGTGTGGTTTATCTGCAAGGCAGTGGGTTCAGGCACTTCCCACCAGGCAAGAGAACCAGCACAAGGTTGCCCATAGTGAGCTTAGGGCTTTGTGCGGGGTGGGCAGTGCTGGAGGCTGCCCCAGTCCCACTGAGAGCCTCCTGCATGTCCGTGTGTCTGTCTGTGCTTGCTGCAGGTCTGGGACATTGTCGGTACCGAGCTGAAGCTGAAGAAGGAGCTGACCGGCCTCAACCACTGGGTGCGGGCGCTGGTGGCTTCTCAGAACTATCTCTACAGTGGATCCTACCAAACCATCAAGGTGGGACCCTGGGGCTGGTGTCAGCCATAAATCAGGTTTTGGTGCCATCTGGGATGGGGTTATGGGCACAGGCACACACGGAGGGGATGCAGTCTCAAAGCTGGGCAGTTAAATAAGGTAACAGGGCTTTGCTCATCAGTACTGAACATTCCCAGCTGGATACACCTGTGATGTGGGCACACAGGGACCAGGCTGACTCAGTACTGCAGAGCAGCTTCAAGGGAGCTCCATCCTGGATAAGGGTCCCTGCATGGGTCTCATCCTGCCTCTGCTCCGGCTTCCCTTTCAGATCTGGGACATCCGCAACCTGGAGTGTGTCCATGTGCTGCAGACATCAGGAGGCAGCGTCTACTCCATCGCTGTGACCAACCACCACATCGTGTGTGGCACCTACGAGAACCTCATCCACGTAAGGGCTGAGGGGTTGGAGGCATTGCTTGGCTTGAGGCTGGGCAAGGAGATGGGTGCCTGTCCCTGCCTCTCCTCTCCATGGCACAGCACCCACCCTAAAGATGGGCATGGAGATGGAAACACCTCTGGCAGGAGAAGCTGGGGGCTTGCAGCTGGCTGCAACCTCCAGGCCCTGCTCTTGTCTCACAGGTCTGGGATATAGAGACAAAGGAGCAGGTCCGCACGCTGACCGGGCACGTGGGGACAGTCTATGCCCTCGCTGTCATCTCCACACCAGATCAAACCAAAGTCTTCAGTGCGTCGTACGACCGGTCTCTAAGGGTACGTGGCCAGGGCTGTGCAGCTGCAGCTGCAGGGACAGCCTTGGAAAGGAAGGTTGGGGAATCCTCATCCCTTCATCCTCATCCCTGCATCTTCATCCCTGCATCTTCATCCCTGCATCCTCATCCCTTCATCCACATCCCTGCATCTTCATCCCTGCATCTTCATCCCTGCATCCTCATCCCTTCATCCTCATCCCTGCATCTTCACCCCTGCATCCTCATCCCTTCATCCTCACCCCTGCATCTTCACCCTTGCATCCTCACCCCTGCATGCATCATGTGTCACACAGCATCTCCCATCCCTCCTGGTGCTCAGGGTTGTGCCAGAGCCCTGTGCCGCTCGCTTGGCTCACACCTCCCTGTGTCCCCATAGGTGTGGAGCATGGACAACATGATCTGTACCCAGACGCTGCTGCGACACCAGGGTAGTGTCACTGCCCTGGCAGTCTCCAGGGGCCGCCTCTTCTCTGGTGCCGTGGACAGCACTGTAAAGGTTGGTTCCCTCAGGCTTCTCCTTGATGCTTTGGTCTCTTCCAGTCCTAGGACCTGTTAGGAGCCATCTTCAAACAACCTAAGGGATGAGTGGGAGGGTTTAACTCATGACAGAGAGCATTGTGAGTGCTGGAAGCCCAAAGGGAAGCTCCACAAGAGGCTGAAGAGAAGGCCACAGAGCTGCTCAGAACGGTCACTACCACGGTTCTTGTCTCTGCCCCACAGGTCTGGACGTGCTAGCGAGAACACCACCCTAGTCCTGCACACTGAAAGACCAAAACCTCCTGCACTCCGTCGCCTGCTGGGTGACACCACCACTCCAGAGCAACTGCTGCAGCTCCTCTGCACACCGACCACTGCCTGCTGGTTCCCACCCCATGGACCCCACTGGCAGCTCTCAGGATGGGTCCAGGCCATGGCTGCTCCAGATCCGCTGTTGTGGTGCCAGCACCTCCATCACCACAGGCTGCACTGCTCTGCCTGCATCCTCCCTGCCAGGGAGCAGCCTCTGGGGCCAGGGTTAGACCTCCAGCCCGTGGGGCATTGGTGTGGCTGCAGCACAGCCCTGGGGCCACCGATGGGATGAATGGCTCAGTTATCACAGGCAGGAGCCAGCCCAGCCAGGGCAGTGATACTGGGAGGAGGCTGTGTCCCTGTCAGTGGTAGAACTGAGCGTTAGGCCTTGCACTGGGTTGGACCCTGACCCCTTTTCTGTCTCTAGTATTTAATTTACTGCCATGATGTCAGGCTGATCCGTGTGGGAAGAGGTGTTCCCTTGAGTAGCCAGGTACGATTTTTATGCCACAGCTAGTTCTCAGATCAAATAACACATCCCATTGTTCACCACCATGTAATAATGATCTCCACATTAAAGAGGAAAAGACTCCGTTGCATTTTTACTCACATTTTCTACTGTTTTTAAGATTGTAATATAGATTTGATTATTTCTTCATTGACAATAAAAGTGGAAAGAGTTGTTCCTGGCCAGTGTGAGTTATTGCAGGCTCGTGGTGGGGGCCAGTGGCCAGCACCAGGCCTGGGGCACCTCCTGCATCCAGCCTGTGCCTGGTGCTGCTGGGAGCTGCACCGCTCATCCTGGAGGGGTGCATGGGCATGGGTGGATGAGTTCATACAATCCCAGACTGGTTTGGGTTGGAAGGGAGCTTAAAGCTCCTCCAGCTCCAACCCCTGCCACAGGCAGGGACCCCTTCCACTGGAGCAGCTGCTCCAAGCCCCTGTGTCCAACCTGGCCTTGAGCACTGCCAGGGATGGGGCAGCCACAGCTTCTCTGGGCACCCTGTGCCAGCGCCTCAGCACCCTCACAGGGAACAGCTTCTGCCTCAGAGCTCAGCTCAGTCTCCCCTCGGTCAGGTTCAAGCCATTCCCCTTGGCCTGTCCCTACATCCCTTGTCCCAAGCTCCTCTCCAGGTTCCTGCAGCCCCTTTAGGCACTGGAGCTGCTCTCAGGTCTCCTTCAGGCTGACCAAGCTCAATCCATTCTCCCCCAGTCTCTGTGCTGGGGCTCACCCCATGGTTGCCACTGTTCCCAGCTCCCCCAGTGCTGCCCCACAGTGTAACACCCACCAAGCCACAGCACCCATAGCACCCACAGGGTCCATCTCACCCATTGCTGCTGTCCTGGACACAAACAGTGCTGGCACCCGTAGGGTTTTAGTTTCTTTTATTTCTCTTTAAATAGTTGTTGCCAGACTTGGTATAGGAGCAAACTTCTTCACAGCACCACGAGCCACCTACGATTCAGAATAGGAAGAATAAGACGAGTAGAGGTGAAATCTAAGCACAGGAGAGCAGGGAGAAGCACCAGGATGCATAGCTCGACAGATGGGATACGATACAGAGTCCATAACTTAATCATAAAAAATATATATATGTATATATCCATCATGTAGAACTTTATGGGGGTTTCTGGTTTAGATACATCATATCTTTTTTTTCTCTTTTTCAACAGATATTTTCAGGCGAGTGATTTTTTTTAACATTATTATTGGTTTTTTGCTATTTTTTAAGTATTTTTTGTCTTTTTTTCCTTTTTTTTTCTTTTTTCCTCTTTTGTAAAGAAATGTCAAAGTTGTGCCAAACACATCTGGATCAGCGACCACAACGGGAGGGGGACAGGGGGCGGATAGAGAGGAAGAGGAGGAGGAAGGCAGAGGGATGGAGACCACAGCGTAGCCTCCGGTAAGGAAAGGACCAGCAACACTTTGGACCCCACAAGCAGAGAGAGGCATTCATCAGGACTCAAGCGACTGAACCAGACTCCAACTCCAGTTTCCACAGGGATATACACCGGGATGAGCACCCGAAGCACACACACGCTCACACGCACACAGACACCCCACGCACACCCCATCGGATGCCATAAGGAACGGATAGAAAGGAACCCAACCCGAGCCTGAAGATGCTCCAAAGGGAATGAACCATCTCCAGGGGAAGGAGTAACAAAAACCTCCGGAAAACAAGGCACATCCTTTGAGTTCGGGACTGTGGAGTGGAACAAAGACGCCAACACTGAATCCCAACGCAACGAAACCGCTTGCACGAACCTCCCACCCAGAGAACAGGTAAATATTGTGCTACTCGGAGAATGAGTTTGCCACAAGACACACAGCTTAGGATAATCTAATAGTGGTTTGTTTCTTCTTCTTCGTCTTCTTCTCAAGCTAAAATCCAGTTTTCTCTTGATTTCTTTTAAACTGCTTTATATATAATTGCTAATACTTTTAAATCTTTTAAATATATATTTGTTAAAGTTTATTCTTTTTATTATCTGGGGGTGGGGAAGGGGTGAAGGGAGAGGGAAATTCTGCTTTATATCTTTCTTTCCTTCCCCTCCAATAAATTAATACTTCTTTATAGCTTATCACTGGCCTGTCCCCCCCCTTTGCCAGGAGGGGCCGGGCAGGGGCACGTCCCGCTGCCCCCCAGCATCCCCCTATGGGGCAGCCCCCGGCCCTGCACCGAGGGGGAAGGAAGAGCCTTGACCAAGGAAGAGTTAAAAGAAATGAGGAGAAAAGAAACCCAAGTGCATTTGCCCACCCGGCCCCATCACCGGCGGTGCCATGGGCCCGGTGAGCACACGGTGCCAGGACCACCGGGCAGGGCTTGTGCTACATTCACGGTGAGCCGCGGCACCGGGGACCCCTCCATCACCCCCCATTGGCACCGTGTCCATCCGGGATGCGCTGCTTTGCTGCTCCTGGTGGTGGGTTGGTTTTTTGCTGCTGCCAAAGCTGTGCCGGAGCCGCGCCGAGTCCGTGAGCACAATCCTGAGGTATCTTCTTCTTTGTGCAAACCCCGAGGAACGGATGTCCGGGGGGGACGGCTGTACAAAGGGGATGGGGAGGAGGGTGCCAGGATGGGTTTGGGGGGGTCGTTGTGCCCTTGTGCCCACGTAAGCCCTGAGGTTGGGGGGCCCTGGCGCCCCTCACTCCAGCATGGCATCCAGCTGGTCCGCCAGGTCGTCGAACATGCTGCCGATGTCGTCCAGGATGCTCACGGTGCTCTTGGACTCCGCGGCAGAGCTGGGGAGAGGTGGGATGGGTCATGGATGTGTATGGGGCAATAGCACTGTACACATGTACACACACCCCCTATGCTCCATGCCCCTTCTGCCCTGCAGAGCTCAGCACCATATGCCATGGGGCACCTCCTCAGTATCACCCCCCCAGCATCACTGCATGGCTGGGTCCAGCCCAGTCCAACCATGCTCTGGTTTAAGGTCCCCTATTGTCACCTCTCTAAGTGCACCAGGTCTCCCTGTCTGCTCTGCTCCATCACCATGTTCCCCAGTGTCACCTCCCTATGGGTCCAACCCAGCCCCAACACACTCCAATTCAAGGTTCCCCATTGTCACCTCTCCAAGACAGTGCACCCCATGCCCAGGGATCCCTGCCCATCCTGCTCTGGACCCGGTGCCCTCTCCAGTGCCACCTCCTCAACATGGTTCCAACCAAAGCCTCGTGATGCTCTTGAAGAGCATCTTCCAATGTCACCACAGCACAGTCCCACTCCCACCATGGTGGCACAGCCCAAACCTCTGTTACCTCCTGTCCCTCTCCACCCCCGTGCCCACCACAGCCCCACCCCATCCCCATTGCCACTAGCCTTACTCTGGTGCTTGGCTGTCCTCCTGCTTGATCTTCTCCTCCACAGCCTGCAGTGCCGCAGCCAGGGACGCACTCGTCTCCTCCAGCTTCTGCTGTGCCAGCTCTGAACCGGCGCTGTCCACCGAGGGGCTGGCAATGGCAGAGCGCGGCGGCTTCACCGGCACGGGCTGTGCACCGGGTGACAGCGGCTTGGCAGGGCTGGAGCACAGCGATGGCGGCGTGCTGGACGGCTTGGTGGTGCCAGCACCCAGCTGCCGTGCCGGTGATGGGGCCGGTGTCGAGCCGGCGCTCACCGACTGGATGGCGGCGTGGGGCTTGGGGGGCTTCGGTGCCGTGGGGGGCGGCGTGGGCTTGGGGGACACCGGTGGTGGTGTGCCATGGACCCGCTTGACCTCTGCGGAGAGAAGGGGCACAGGGTGGTGGGATGCGTGGTGCCACCGCACTGGGGAGCAGGGGGGGGTTTGGTACCTACCTGGGCTGCCGGGGCTTGGGATGGGCACCTTTTTGGGGATGGGTGCGGGTGCCCCGGGCACCTTCTGTGGCAGCTGTGCCAGCACTGGCTTCGGTGACACCGGCGGCTTGAAGGGCTTCTTGTGCTCGATGGGCGGCGCGGTGTAATCGGGGCCATCGGTGCGGGCAGCGGGTGGTGGGGTGGGGGGAGGCTCAGCCCCGCTCAGCTCCGACGCCGGCCGCCGCTTCACGGTGCCGGTACCGTTCTGGTACACGGCGAGCGATGCCGGTTCCAGCGCCGGCTCCTTGTCCTTGGCCTTGGGCCGGCGCTTGACGGTGTCGGACTCGGTGAGCACGAAGCGGACTCCATCCTGCTGGCTCTGCCGGGCCCGGATCCGGCGCTTGAGCGTGGCGCTGGCCTCCACCTTGGCCAGCTCCCCATGGCGATGTGCTGGTGACAGCCCCTCACCCGCCTCACCCCGCATTGGCCCCATTGGCCGCGGCCGCTGTTTGATGGTGAGGGTGCCCTCCTCGGCAAAGGGGATGGCATCGGGGGAGCCGCCACGCTCCACCCGCAGCCGCTCACCAGTGCCGTCGGTGCCCGTCTCTGACCGCGCACTGTCGGCACGCTCGCGGCGAGCGGCTGCCACCAGCCCGGTGACGGGGCCGCTGATGGTCCGGCGCCGGTTCACCACCTCCCCATCCAGCCCAATGGCCTCCTTGTGCTTGACGGTGGCCAGGACGGTGGCCACCCGTGCGCGGTCAGGGCTGCCCGGCGGCGGTCCTGGCTGCAGGTAGTAGCCATCGGGTGCCTTGGCCGGCACCGGAGCCACGTGCGGCTTCTGCATCGCCAGCGCCCGTGCACCGCCGCCGATGGAGGACATCTCCAGCATGGCCGCGATGCTGCGCACGCTGCCGGCACTGCCGGTGTCCACACTGCCGCCCAGGTCGCTGGCACGGCGCTGCTCGCGGTGGCTCTCCCCATCGGTGGCAATGGGGGCCCTGGTGGCCGCCTCTCCTTCGCCATCCTTGGGGAAGTCCTCGGCCATGCCGGCGCTGGAGATGGCAGAGCTGGAGCGCTTCGGCGGCGGCGGCGGCGGCCCCTTCTTCTTGGGCCGGACAGCAAAGGATTGGCTGCGGTTGACGTTCTTGTCGCCGCCGGCAGGTGCCCGCACCGAATGGCTGCGCCCCACGCGCCGCTGCACCGTGGCATAGGGCCCCGCATCCGGCACCAGGAGCTCGTCCCGCTCCTGCTCGCTGTCGGATGCCGCGTACCGGTTCAGGCTGTGCGCTCGCTTCTTCGGCCGCCCCGGTTCCTCCTCACCCTCACCCGCGGGCGGCAGGCACAGCACCGGCACCGACACCGGCAGCACGGGCACGGCCGCGGGGCTGCCCTCGCCCTCGGCTGGCTGCGGCAGGACATAGGCGAAGCCGCGGTGTGTCGGGGACTGCGGCAGTGACCGCGGTGACGCCGGGCGCTCACCCGGCGGCAGGAGCTGCGGGGTCGGCTTCACCTTGGCTGTGGCGTGGGGCACCGATGGGCCCTGCGGCGATGGGGGCCGCGGCTTGCCGGGGGTCTGCGGCGGTGTCAGCTGCCCGCTGGTGCCAGGGAAGGGCTGCCGGGGCTTGCCGGGCACGGGCGGCACGCTGGCACGCTTCACCGGGTGGCCGTGCCGCGGCGGCCGCCCCTCCTTGTGTGGGGCAGGATGCCCCTCGCCGGCCCCATCGGCCAGGTACTCCTGGCTCTTGGACATGGCTGCAGAGGGGGCACCGCGGGGGCCGTCCCCCAGCAGCTCCTGTGAGCTGCTCATCACCCTGGCGCGGCCGCCCAGCCCCGGCACCGGCACCGGCACCGCCGGGTTCGCCGCCTTCTCCGTGGGCTCCTCGGGGCCCTCTCCGGTCATTGCCACCTGCAGCTCACTGCTGAGCTCACTGTCCTGGAACGTGGTCATCTTGGGGGATTGGCACTCGGGGGGCTCCGGTGGGGGGGATTCAATAGCCAGCACCTCCTGGCACGCCGCGGCAGCCGCCTTCCTCTTCAGTGTGCCCGGCTCGTACTTGCCCATCTCGGCACGCTGCAGCTCTGCCAGCTTCTTCACCGCCAGCATCAGCTTCTTCTGGTGGCCTGAGGGTGGCATGGGGGGCATCAGCACTGGCACCAGGGATGGAGGCACCGCAGCCGGCGCGGCAGCACCGCGGCTTACCCAGCTTGGTGATGCCGATCTCCTGCAGGTCCTCCCAGGTGATGTCGGTGATGAAGTCGATGTTCTCGTAGCCGTTCTCCACCAGCACCTTGTAGTACTGGGACAGGCCGATCATGGAGAGCCACAGCGCCAGGTTGGCCTGGGGGGTACACGGGGCACAGCTCAGGGCTGGATGGCAGCACAGCACCCACAGCACCCATGTCATGGTGCTGATCCCATCCTGCTGGACCTTATGGCTCATCCAGCTCCAATCCCTTCCACTGGAGCAGCTGCTCCAAGCCCCTGTGTCCAACCTGGCCTTGAGCACTGCCAGGGATGGGGCAGCCACAGCTTCTCTGGGCACCCTGTGCCAGCGCCTCAGCACCCTCACAGGGAACAGCTTCTGCCTTAGATCTAGCCTAAATCCCCCCTGTGTTAAGCTTGATGTTGGCATCACCTGTCTCTGCCCAGCATCACCCCCTGTGCCACCCTTGCCTGAAGGGGACAGGGTGCAAGGGACCAGTTACCCTGGATGTGGCTTCCCCATCCCCATCCCCACACATCCCTTACCGGTTTGTACTCCGGCAGCCACTCGGGGATGCTGAGGTTGTTGATCTCAGACGCAATCTTCTTCCTGTGCCCCGGTTTGGTGACACCGATGGCCGTGAGGTCCTGGGGCAGAGCGAGGGGTCAGGACCACCCCACACCATTGTGCCACCCTCCCCGTGGCACCGCCAGCCTATGGGCTCACCTCGGGCGTCATGCGGCTGATGGTGGTGATGTCGTAGCCAGCGTTGATGAAGTTGGGTGCATAGAGCTGCAGCTGGAACTTGCAGAGCCACTGGTACACAGCCTCCGAGCTCTGGGGCAGTGAGAGGGACAGAAGGGATCAGGGCAGCCCCAGTGATGGGGACCCATAACCTGGGGTGTCCCTGCATCCATCCATGTGCCAGCAGGGGCTGTGCCATGGGGCATGCAGGGGCTGGTGCCTGGGGTCACTCACATCACTGGTTCATGGCACAGCACCCATCCCAGGGCTGCCACCCGTGGCAATGGGTGCTGCACCTGTGCCCCCCTCCCGGGGTCTCCCCATCCCAGTGCTCCCCACTCACCTTCCCCTCTGACGGTGGCTCCATCTTCTTCAGCTGGGGCTCGGTGGGGGGCTGGGGGGTGTATGGGGAGCTGGCCACGCTCTGCGACCTCGAGGCACCTACCGGGGAGGCACCGGTTACCGGGGCTGCGCCGGACACCCCCGGGTGCCACCGCCACGGCCCCCAGGGCAGGCATGGCACAGTGACACCCACCCGGCACAGCGGTCCCGAGCATCTGCATAGGGTCTGTTCCCTTTGCATGGGCAGGGGTGGTGCAGGGCACCGTGCCCAGGCACTGGCACTGGCAGGCAGCCCTGCTGTTCCATCCTGGCAAGGCTGGCCATGCTGGCATGAGCCACCAGCACCATGGTGTACACAGCTCCCAGATGCTATGGCACTGCTGTGAGCCCCCACCCTGGTGCTGCAGGACCCTCATCCAGTGCAGCCCTGAGCAGAGGGACCCAGGCAGAACCCCCTTTAGAGCAGGTTTCCTGGGTGCCCAAACCCTGCTCCAGCCAAGCCACCGAGTGATGGGGCTCATCCACCCCCTGCATCCATAGGGGCCCAGCAGCAAACACTGCCCTGTCCCCCAGTGCCCCCCGGTCCCCATCCACCATCCAGCTCGTGCCTTCACCAGCCGTGGGGTGATGAGGGCTGCCCAGAAACTCCTGCCTCCTATTTCTGATGAGGACCAGCAGGAGCAGCCCCTTCCCCCAGCTGGGAATTGCATCCTCCTTGCGTGTGTGCATCCGATGTGTGCATCCAATGTGTGTGTGTGTATCCAATGTGTGTGTGTGTATCCAATGTGCCTGTGTACGTGTGCATCCTCCTTGCATGTGCATCCCTTTGGCAACCGCATCCCACTTGCGTGGGCATCCTCTTTACATGTGCATCTCTCTGCTGTGAGCATCTCCCTCACGTCTGCATCCCACTTGCGTGTGCATCCTCCTCTCCAGGCTGTGCTTTCCCCCTCCTCCAGCAGCGTGTGCATCCCCTCTGTGTATGTGCATCTCCCCTGTGTGCGCATCCCCTCCGTGTGTGTTCATTCCCCTCTATACGTGCATCCCCGCTGTGTGTACATCCCTGCTATGCATATATCCCCCTCCCCGTGCTCACATCCCTCCCTCCCATCTTCCCATCCCCTCTCCATGTGCATCTCCACACCCGAGCATCCCCCACACTCATCTCCCACGTGTGCATCCTCCCATCTGAGCATCTCCCATCTGTCCCCCCCCATCCAAAGCCTGTGCCTCCCCCGTGCCGTGCCCGTGCCAGGGCAGCCCCCAGCCCTCAGCCCCCCCCGGTTGGCGGTGCCGGGACTCCGGTGGGGGGCCAGGGGAAGGGAAGGGGCCGGGGAGGAACGCTGCCGTCCCCTGCCCGCCGCGCCGCCCCCATACCCCCCCACGGGGCCCCCACTAACCGAGGCAGGAGAAGGCCTGGCAGCAGCCGAAAGGCGACAGAGTCATTTTTTACCCACACGTTTTCCTTCTGGCGCCGTGGCAATGGAACCAAAAGACAGATCCCTGATGCACGGCAGGGCCGGGGCTGCTCCGGCGCCGGCAGCACGCACCTGCGGGGATGGGGATGTCCTGCGCCTTGGCCGGCCCATCGCCCACGGCACACTCTTGCGCAGAAGCCTTCTGGGAAAGGACGGTTGCCAGCAGCTGAAAAACACCCGGGGAAGGGGGAAGAGCGGCAGGAGTGAGGCGGATGCTGATGCGGGTGCTGCGGGTGATGCTGCGGGTGCTGCTGCGGGTGCTGCGGGTGATGCTGCGGGTGCTGTGCCCCAGAGAGTGCAGTGGATCTGGATGCGGAGCGGAGAGAGCAGCGGCACAGATGGTGCCTTGCAGGCAGTGAGCGCCCACAGAGACCCCAATGCAGCCGGCACGGAGCAACACAGGAGGCTGCTGGTGCTGGTGGAGGGGATCCCCAGTGCAACGTAGTGCCCACACAGAGCTCAGTGCACAGCAGCACTAAGGCAGGATGACAGGGGGAGGGGGTCATGGGTGCTGCGGGACAGGACACCCCATGGTGCTGCACAAAGCACAAGGTGCTGGCAGCAGCATCAGGATGCAGTGGGCAATATACAAGCAGCAACATCAAGATGCAGTGGGCATGTGCCGGCAGCAGCATCAGGATGCTTGGGGCAATATGCCAACAGCAGCATCAGGATGCAGTGGGCAATGTGCCAGCAGCAACATGAGGATGCAGTGGGCAATGTGCCAACAGCAGCATCAGGATGCAGTGGGCATGTGCTGGCAGCAGCATCAGGATGCAGTGAAAAATATGGTGCCAGCAGCATCAGGATGCAGTGGGCAATGTGCCGGCAGCAGTTCGCAGCGTGCAGTGTGCTGTGTGCTGTGTGCTGGCAGCAGCAGGCAGATGTTCTGTGCAGTGTGGAGCTGCAGTGGGCAGCATGGAGCAGTGTGCAGTGCAGTGCAGAGGGACCCTGCAAGTGGCAGCAGAGGCACAGCACACAGCTTTACAGGATCCTGCACGCACAGGCAGCCCCTGAGGCACAGCAGGACACGGTGCCAGGTCTAAGCTTGCATCCTGGAGCGGACACACTGGTGGCTGCCACCAGTAACACTGGGTGCAGGTAGAACCTACAGGACCCGTCTGAGCATCGATCCCATCAAGGACCAAGGGCACTGCCAGGGCACCAAACACCCACACCAGTGCCAGTGCCCGGCTCGAAGCCGAGTGCCACCACGGTCTGGCACAGTCACCTTAGGGCTCCTCTTACCTTGACACCTTCCGAGCCGGCATGCAGGGCATGTGCCCCACTGCCTGCACTCTGCCCACTGCCCGAGCTGCGCCCCGAGGCCACGCTGCCCGTGCTGCCCAGGCTGCTGCGGTCACCACCTGCACACAGAGGAGATGCATTGGGGCACACAGCCAGGATGGGGCACACCACATCCCACCCCCGGTGTGTGCTCCCCATGGGGACGGGGGGGGGTGTACCTGTGAATGGTTTCCGCAGCACCCAGATCTCCTCCGTGGGTGCCGGTGCAGCCGATCCGCCCTGCGACGGTGAGAGGTGCGATGGGCTCATGTCGGTGCCGCGGGACCCTTGGTGCAGAGCAGAGAGAGCAGCCATCAGGCATGTGTGGCTCCGGGTGCTTGGGCTCACCGCGGTGACCCAGGGCCCCAGGGCCCATCAATGACACACACAGTGATGGTGTGGGGTCCCCAGCCATGCCCTGGGGTGCCAGCGCTGTCCCAGGGGCTGGTACCCCCCAGTGATAGGGACCCCATCACATAGGGCATCCCCCTTCCCTGCTGCCAGACCTATGCCAGGATTCCCCAGTGCCCCAGCTCAGCCCAGAGCACAGGGACTGTGTTGTCCCTGTACAGAGCAGGATGGGGACATGACCCAGTGCAGGGAAGCAAAGTTGAGCAGTGGGGACCATGCCCCTGAGCCCATCTGAGGGAGGACACAGGGGCCGTGTGGGGCCAGGACCGAGAGCTGAACCCCCTTGCCCCCCAGGATGCCCCATGGCAGCAGTGGGTGAGACAACCCAGCCGCCCCACAGCACTGCTCCATCACCAGCTCACACTGCCCACCTCTGTCACCTCCTGCTTGCACCAGGGATGCCCACAGAGAGCACAGCTCAAACCAGCACCAGATGAGATGGACACCAGCCCTGGCAAGCTTGGCACTACCACAGCCCCAACACCAGCCACCGAGGAGCCCAGTTCGGCCCAGTCCCACCACCAGCTTCAGTCATTGCCACCCCAACAGTGCCTGGTTCAGCTCCTCAAGCCCTTCGCCCTGTTATCAGTCAGGGGCATGGTCAGAGGTGATAAACCACTGAAGAAGCACCAAGGGACAAACGGCCACACCACGATCATGATGGGACATCCCTGAGCCGCACCGAGAGGAGCCTGCACTGCTGGGTAAGGCTCTGTGCCACCCAGCACCCAGAGAAACCATGGGGGAAAGGTCCTGCTCCCGTCTCCATCACCAGCACAGCCAACCCAATGCAACCCCACTGCACCAGCACCACTGGGGCTCAGGCAAACAGCCCTGGTGCCAGAGAGCTGGTGGCAGCTCCCAGGGTATGGCATGGGCTGCACAATGCAACCCCCCCCCCCAAATACCTGCTCAGCTCATAGACCTGCAGCACCCATCACCTGCCTGCACACAGGGATGGTCCCAGTGTTCAGCTGAGCACTGAGCCAGCCCGAGAGCATCCCTAGGGATAGCACATCCAGCCCCACAGCCCCAGCCTGGTTAGAGCTGCCCATGGAGTTAGAGCTGCCCATGGGGTTAGAGCTGCCCATGGGGTGCCAAACACCCTGTGGGAGAGGCTGCAATGGGCAGAGCATCCCTGTGCCCATGGCTCCCAGCTGGGCACGGGGCATGGAGAGTGGTTTTGGGGGTCCCCATGCACAGGGGCAGGGTGGGAAGAAGAGCAGGGGCTGCGGGGTGCTGCAGGTGGGATAGGGGACACCAGGGAGGTGTGGGTGGGATAGGGGACATGGGAGGGTGATGAAGGTGAGATGTGGGGTACCAGGAGGGTGCAGGCGGGATGTGGGACACAGGAAAGTGCAAGTGGGATGTGGGACATGGAAAGGTGGGATGGGGGTCACTGGGATGCTGCAGGTGGGATGTGGGACATGGGATGGTGGGATGGGGGTCACTGGGATGCTGCAGGTGGGATGTGGGACATGGGATGGTGGGATGGGGGTCACTGGGATGCTGCAGGTGGGATGTGGGATGTGGAAGGGTGGGATGGGGGTCACTGGGATGCTGCAGGTGGGATGTGGGACATGGAAGGGTGGGATGGGGGTCACTGGGATGCTGCGGGTGGGATGCAGGGCACTGGGGATGTTCCAGCAGCAGAGCCATGGGCCCCGCAACGCTACAGCCGCACTGGTGAGGGTGTGCAGTGGAAGGGACATGCATGTACACACATCTGCACACACACACCTGCATGCACACACACACACATGCACACACATACACACACATGCACACACCTGCACATGGGTGAATACAGCACAGCAGGGGGGATAGAAGCCAAGCAGAGAGAAAAGACTCAATACACACGTTAAAGGCAAGGAAAGGGATCCATGGAGAGCACGAAGCGAGCGGTGAACTACCTTGTCCGTAAGGCTGCTCGTCGGCACTGCTAGGGGAGAGCCTGTGATAGCCAAAGGAACTGAAAAGAGTCTGATGGGAATGTGGTGGTGGAGGTGGAGGTGGAGGCAGGGAATGGAACGGATGGGACGAGGCGTCACCGTTTAGCACAGCAGCCCCGTAAGCCGGGAGCGGGGTCTGTTGGGGGATTGTTACAGTGTCCCATGAACCTGATAACGAAACATAACAAGAGACAAAATGAAAAGAATCAAAATACCCGAGACCCGCTCAGCGCCACCGGGAAATGGGAATGAACCAAAAACACACAAAAAGGGGAAAAAACCAAAGCAGCAAACAAAAAACGCCATCAAAGGGATGGGGAGAAGCCAGAACCGAGACGGAACCGATGCAGAGCCGAGGAGCAGCAGTGGGAGCTCAGCACAGGGTGCAGCCCATGGCACATCCACTGCCCCACGGCGGCTCCCCATGGATGTGGGGCACATAAAGGGATCCAGGGAAGGGAAGGGCGGCAGCGCTGGCACCCCCGTGCCCAGTGCGACTGCAGCCACCCCACTGCAACCCATGCTGCTGCCACACTGCACTGGGCACAGGGCTGCAGCCGATGGGGTGGCTACAGAACCCCACACCCTGCAATCACCACTATGGAGCATCCCAGGAGGCATGGATCTCATCCCATAGAACCAGCACACAGCGCACACATTGAACCTCATCCTGTGGGACCAGTATGACCCACACACAGAGGGTGGCTCTAGCCCTGCCTGGCCGGCACATGGCACTGCTGTGCCATTCCGTGCCCATGTCCCAGCAATGTGGCCCCCGGACAGTGAGGAGCGAGATGGTTGATGTGGGACCTTTAGTGCTGCCCGCAGAGGTACCAGCCCCATTGTGCTGCTCCCACAGCAGGGACAGCCATAGGGGACCACACATACCATGTACAGGGATGGGGATGGGGACAGGCAGGGCAGGGGAGCAGGGCCTGATCCCTGAGACAGCCCCTGGTCCCCATGGGGTCCCTGGCATCAGTGCCCCAGCCCTGCTCAGACCCCTGAGCACCAGGTCCCATGTCCCCATCACTGCACAATCACCCCCAGACTGCAGTGATGCCCCCAGCTCTCCCCATGCACCAACCTCCTGGCACCACAAGTGCCCAACACCAGACCTGCACTGGGGCTGCTGGCACCAAGCCCTATGCATCAGGTGGGCATTGAGCCTACAGGAACAACAGGGGCAGCGACCCCACACACTCCATGGGGACACCAGCCCCACATGCACAGTGGGGACACCAACACCATGCGCTTGATAGGGACATCAGCCCAGTGGATTTCACAGGGCACTGGCCCCACATGCATGATGGGGACACCAACCCCACACACTCAACATCACAGTCCCCATGCACATGGCAGGGACACCAACCCCACACACTCAATGGCACCAACCACACAAACATGATGGGGACACCAACCCCACACATTCCATGACACCATCACCATGCACATGGTGGGGACACTGACCTCAAATGCACAACAAGGGCTTCACCCCACAGCTGGGCTTGACCCCCAACACCCCAATCCCCCCAGCCCGAAACGGGGCTCCCTGGGGCTGCAGTTTGGGAGCAGCCCCATACAATGGGGACAATGGAGAAGGGGACATTATTTGCCTGTTCTCTTGCTTATGGCCTCGACGAGGCTGGAGGGGAAGTATCCGACGCGGTCGTTGCCGGTGCGGTTGTCGTGGATGCAGCCCTTCCATCGCCCATCCGCGTGCTGCTCCAGTACCTGCAGGCATGGCTGGGTCAGGGGCCGGTGTCACCACCGGGGTCCCCGGTCCCCCCATACCACACTCACCGTGATCACGTCCCCGGCTTTCACATTGAGGCTGGTTAAGTCGTAGTTGTTGCAATAGTCCTTGATGGCCCTGACCTGCAGAGCGGCGGAGGCGTCTGTGGGAACAGAGGGAATGGTGCTGGGTGCCCATGGGATGGAAGCATGGAATGGTTTGGGTTGGAAAGGACCTTAAAGCTCATCCAGCTCCAACCCCCTGCAATGAGCAGGGACATCTTCAACTCCATCAGACTGCTTAAAACACATCCAGATGATAGAGCATCCATCATCCCTCTGGGTAACCTGTGCCAGTATTTTACCACCCTCATTGTAAAGAGCATTTCCCCTCTCATCCAGGCTCAATCTCCCTCTTTCAGTTTAAAACCATCACCCCTCATTCTATTGCAACAGGCCCTGCTAAAGCCTCTCCCCATCTTCCTTATAAGCCCCTTTTAAGAACCGAAAGCTGCTCTAAGCCTTCTCCAGGCTGAACACCCCCAACTCTCTCATCCATTCCCAGAGGAGAGGTGCTCCATCCCTCCATTCCCAGTGCCCCCTACCCCGCAGCATCTGCTTGATCTCCTTGCTGGCCTGGCTGGTGGTGAACTGGTTGACGATGTCCAGAGCTGTCTGGTTGTAGGTGTTCCTGACGTGGGCATTGATCCCGCTCTGCAATAGTACAGAAGGAGCTTTGGAAGGCTCTGTCCTCCTCCCTCCCACCCCATCGGACCCCTTGGACCACCCTAAGACAAGTCACTGCCCGTCCCCCCCTATGAACACACTACACCCCCATGTACCAGGTCACCCCCATCCCACAACACTTGGGGTCCCTTACATCCAGCAGCAGCCGCACCACATCAGTCTTGCCGCAGAGAGCCGCCTCGTGCAGCGCGGTGCCCGCCTTGGTCTGCCGGTTGATGTCGATGCCAGCCTGGAGCAGCAGCCTGCAGTGGGGCAGGCGGTGGGCTCAGCCGGGGGCGGGGATGCACACACAGATGCCGGTGCTGCCCCCGGCCCGCGGCACCCACCGGATGATGTCGATGTGGCCGTTCTTGGCAGCCAGGTGCAGGGGGCTGGTGCCGTTGGGGTCGGTGGCATCCCCCGGCTTGGGCTCCAGCAGCGCCGCGCACATGTTGCTGTTCAGGAGCAGTTGCACCACCTGCGGCAGCGAGCACAGACGGAGCAGGGCTGCAATGGTGGCTCAGCCGCCTGCCATGGCCATGGCACCGCTGCCAGCCAGAGACCCCGGTCCCCATCGCTGCCCATCCCTGATGCTCCCCAAGGATGCTCCAGCATCCCCATGGATGTCGCAATGTCCCCATCATCTTCCCCTTGGTGTCCCCATCCCTGATGCTCCCCAAGGATGCTCCAGCACCCCCATGGATGTCGTAATGTCCTCATCATCTTCCCCTTGGTGTCCCCATCCCTGATGCTCCCCAAGAATGCTCCAGCATCCCCATGGATGTCACAATGTCCCCATTGTCTTCCCCTTGGTGTCCTCATCCCTGATGCTCCCCAAGGATGCTCCAGCATCCCCATGGATGTCTCAATGTCCCCATCATCCTCCCCTTGGTGTCCCCATCCCTGGCATCACTTACCCCGACCCGGCCGAACTCGCACGCCAGGTCCAGAGGTGTCTTGCCAGAGTTGTCCATGATGCAGGGGTTGGACTGGTGCTGCAGGAGCATCTCTGACTGCGGAGGAGCGAGACCCCAGCTCGGCGAGGGCAGGGAGGGTGGCACAGCCCCCCCGGCGCTGCCGGCCCCACCGTACCACGTCGTAGTGCCCGTGCTGAGCTGCCAAGTGCAGGGGGATCTGCCCCTCGTCCGATGGGATGTTCACAGAGGAACCTGCTTTCAGCACCATCTTCATGGGCTCCTTCTTGCCTTGCCAAGCCGCATAGTGCAGGGGCCGCATGCCTGTGTGTGGCCAGGCTGTGAGCCCCACACTGTGCCTGTGCACCCACAGCCTGCAAAGGGGCCGGGGCTGTAGCCGGCACCCAGGGACTTGCCTTTGTTGTCCTTGATGTCCACCGCAGCCTGTGCCTCCAGCAGCAGTGAGATGAGCTCCGTGTTGCCATTAAGAGCTGCATGGTGCAGAGCCGAGAACCTGGGGACCAGCAGTGGTGTCAGGGTCCCCCCAGCAGCATGGCCTTCAGCCTGCACCCATCCCAGCACCCCAGAGCACCCACCCTGCATCCTGCAACCCCCCATGTGTGTGTGCCCCAACCTCCCGGGATACCCCGAGCTCTACATCCCTCCATGGGATACAGCCACGTTCGAGACAGGAGCCAGCCACATCCCAGTGTGCAAGCAGGGCCAGAGGGTGGGATGTGGCAGCATGGGTGGGTGTTTGGTCTCCAGCCCATCACGTTGGGGCTCTGCAGCTGCAGGATGAACCCCACAGTGCAGTGGGTGCAGGACTGGGGGTGCTGCAGGGCTGGGGATGCTGCAGGGCTGGTGTGCCCGGGGTGGTGGTCCAGGGATGCTGGAGTGAGACGGATGCAGATGAAACACTCCCTAAGGATGCTGAGAATACCCCATGGGGCTGGAGGTAATGGGCAGGGCAGGCACAGGGGGGTCCCCTCTGAGGATGGGGGTGCCATGGAGCTGCCCTCCCTCCCCACTGACCCACTTCCCCTAACCCAGCCCTGGCAGCACAGCCACAGGCACTGGCACAGGGGGACCCAGGCTGCCAGATGGCAGCGGTGCCCCTGCCCGGTGCTGGGGGAAGCCCCTGTCCTACATCCCGCTCTGCTTCCCGAGCAGCCGGGATGGATGGGCCATGCCTGGAGCCTGCTGGGAAGCAGGCCAGGAGCTGACCTACTTGCTGCTCCCGGCAGCAGCATCCTCCATGTGGCTGCGCTCGCACCCACTGCTGCTTCTGCGGGCCCTGTGGCACACAGCATCCCCATCCCATCCCCATCCCATCCCATCCCCATGACACCCGCAGCCACTGGAGCACAGGAGCACTGCAGACCCCATTGGATGCCCCAAGAGGCAGTTGATGGGGCAGGATCCTGCCCCACATCACCAGGACCCCTGTGGAGTGGGACACATCACTCTGGGTACCGTGCTTCAGGCACTGCTCTCCCTGCGGAGCTGCCCCCGGGATGCACTGCAGGAGCAGGGATGTGAGCAGACAGCTCCTGCAGAGCTGATCCCCAGCATCTGCCAGGGAATGTCAGCATCTTCTGCTCCAGTGCCCAGCTCAGATCCGCTCAAGATGGTGCCAATCACAACCCCCCCCCCCCTAGGGCTGCCTCAGGGGCTCCCCACTGGCACAGCCCATCCAGCTCCAATGGCCATAAGCTGTGCAGGGCACTGCCCCTGGGGACATGGGCACAGTGGGTGCTCACCCATGGCACCCACAGCCCTGCAGTCAGCAAGAGATGGGACCTGAGGCACAGCAATAGGGCTGGATCCTCTCTAGGAACACACTGGAGGTGGTGCATGGCTGCTCCTGCACCCCCAAACCAGCCAGAGCAGGATGTGAGCAGGGCCCTGCCTGCAGCTCTCAATGGCCATCCTACCCCTACCCCAACACAGCCCTGTGGTGTGCCAGCTCCGGCAGCCATGGCACAAGGTGGTCCATGGGGTGATGCATCCCCTCTCCCTGCCCACATCCCACCCTCCAGCCCCTGCCCCATGCAGGCAGCACCAGGCACCCTCCCCACTGCTGGTTGATGTGCACAGATGCCTGCACACACACACGCTCAGCTGCACATCTGCATGCTCACATGCACCCATGCACACACACACGTGCTCATGCGTGGCTCAGCAGAGCTCATGTGCTGATGGTACCAAGGGATGCCCATTAACAGGGTGAGGATGAGGGACCTGGGCTGCTGCAGCCACATGTTCTCCCATTGCTGACCTCATCCAGCCCCTCTGCTCAGCACCATTGCCATGGGCACAGCAGACCCATCCATGGGGACCCAGTGGCATCACCCAGCCCCATATCCTGCCATCCTGCTCAGTCAGGGGGACCCTGAGGGTGCAGGGGAGGCTTTGCCCATCCAGACCCTGCCAGCTCAGCTCCATTGCTAAGCCTGGTGTGCCCATGCAAGGCTCTTACTGCACCCTGCCATGCACACACCCCTGTCCATGGCACCCCACAGCACAAACCCCCTTCCCCGCAGACCCCACTGTGTGCAGGCACCGGGATCCCACTCACCCATCGGTGTCTTGGAAGTTGACGTTGACTTTCTTTGCGGATCCGAGGAGCTCTGTGAGGGAGGGAAGGGGACAGCACGAGTGAGCAGCACAGGAGGTGCCCAGGGCAGGGACATGGGGTGCAATGGGGGGGATGAAGGTGCAGCCCCACATCTCCCTCCCCACCATGGTTTAGGCTCCCTGCAGCTCCATTTCCCACCCCACGCTCTCCTTTGTGGGCACACAAAGCACCTCGGGGGGATCCAATCCCATTAACACCCGAGGAGGGATGGAGCCAGATTTACATGAGATTTAGCAGGAAAGTGCCACTCAGGCTTTGCAGCTCTGCTCTTCCTCACAGCCAGCAGGGAGGAAGATGAGGGAGCCCTGGGATGGGGATGCAGGCCTGGTGCCCACCACTGGAAGGGAAGGGATGCTCCTGGTGCATCATGGCCATGGCCTTGCTCGCTGCCCCTGTGCTGTGTGTCCTGGTCACCATCCCATTCATTCTGCAGCACAAAGGGCTGTGCTGGCAAACAGGGCACCAGCTTGCTCCAAGCCCTGTGTCCAACCTGGCCTTGAGCACTGCCAGGGATGGGGCAGCCACAGCTTCTCTGGGCACCCTGTGCCAGCACCTCAGCACCCTCTGCCTTAATCTAACCTAAATTACCCTGTTTAAACCCATTACCCTCTGTCAGTGTGAAGCCGCTGTCCTTCAAGGGCCCTGGTGCTGGTGCAAACACGGGGTTGGTTCCACCAGTGTCACACCAGCACCCACCATCTAAGGCTTTGCCCTGGCTCCTTGTGGTGATACCCTGCGGTGACATAGAACCAACCCTATGGAACCCATCAGCCCCGTGCTGCACCTAAAACCCTAACCCTTTGAATCCATGCCAGGGCCTGAGTGCACCAGGATGCTCACAGCCATTGCCAGAGCTTTAACCAAAGTCAAACCACTGCATGGCTGGAAGTCACTGACTAAGCACTTGGCATGGGCACTGATGGAAGTGCTAAAGAGGTTTTGGCAGCCACAACCTCTCCTGCAGGTGCAGGGAGGAGGGATTTGCTGCTCCGGTGTGTTTGGTTGATGATGGTGATGGGGGATGCTGGGGATGGATGTCCAGGGATGCAGCACCAATCCTCAGGCATTGCCCCATTCCTGGGAGCAACCCATGGTTAAACCCAAGCCCTGCAGACCTCCATCTCCCTGCAAGGACCAGTTAACCCAAGCGGGGCCCATCGTGGGGCTGGAGATCAGAGCCAGTGCCGGGCACGGTGCCGCTCCTGCACCCGCCGGCTCCTTTTGTCCCCATCCCTGGGGGTGCAGCTCGGCCCCCTTCTCCCGGGAGCTGTTTCTTGGCTCTGGACGCAGCGGAAGCAGGGCTGGGCTCCTCTCCATCAGCACTGAATGGCACCTTTGTTGGGGAGCTTGGCCACAGCTCCGGGCTGGCGGGGAGCAGCTCACCCCAGTGCTGATGCCATGGGGCTCTGTCCATCAGCTCTTCCTAGGGGAGCACAGGATGGGATGTGGGGGCTGTTCCCCCACAATGCAGACTTGTTGCTGGTGGGGTTTGTTGCTGTGTTAATGAACAGTGTGGATGCTCCATCACGTGGAGCTTGGGCTCTCAGTTGCTGCAAGGAGGATGCGAGGAGCTGGCTCGGGCATCCTGCAGTACCCTGGTCCTCCCCCTGCCTTCAGGCCCCTGCTGCTGTCCCCATCACTCCCTGTGACCCAACAGTGGCACCTCTTAGGATAAGGAAGAAACCCCTTCCCTGTGAGGGTGCTGAGGCACTGGCACAGGGTGCCCAGAGGAGCTGTGGCTGAGCCTGGACCCCAACCAGACCCTTGGCACGGCCCCACTGCAGCTTGGAGCCCACAGTTCCCAGTGCAGGGGGAGCAGGATGGGCACCAATACATCACCAGATCCACAGCCTGGGGTCAGCTCAGCCCCACTGCTGCCACCTGGGATCTGCAGCTTGGATCGGGAAGTGAGAGCTCGGGAGTGGTTGGGAAGCACAAGGAAAACTCCTCCATTAACAAGGGAGAGGGAAGGGAGCTGCCAAGTGAGAATACAAGGCACAAAAGGAGAGGACAGGGCTCCTGTATGGCCATGCTGCCAGCGGGCACCGAGTGTGCCTCTGGCCTCCCTGCCTGCGGGATCACCGAGGGGTGACACAGAGCACCAAGCACCCATGAGCACCATCCTGCACAGACAGGGGCTGGGGGCACCAGGCAGACGATGAGAGGGAGCACAGGGAGGCATTGGCAACCCCAGCACTGGGACCCCCCAATTGGAGCCTCTCAGTGTCCCTGGAACACCTCAATATCCCCCCCTTGCTCCCCATGGGGTGCTCAGCTGATGCTCTCCTTGCACCCCATGGCACAGTCCCCCCTGGCTCTCAGCAGCGTGCAAGGGCTGAGGTGCTGAGCAGGGTCCATGGGAGCACAGGGCAGGGGCATGAGCATGGCACATGTGCATGAGCAGGGCACACGTGAGGGGTGGGCACGCATGGAGAGCGGCTCTGACAGCCCATGGACCCAGCTCCGTGACCCATGGACCCAGCTCCGTGACCCATGGACCCAGCTCTGTGACCCATGGGCCCCTGTGCCATGCACAGCCACTGCTCTGGGTACCCCGGTGCATGCTTCAGGGAGAGCCCAGTGCCCAACCACTGCTCCGAGCATCCTGGTGTATGCCATGGGGACATCTGTGCCCAGCTGCAGCTCCAAGTATACTAGTGTGTGCCACAGAGATCGCCCAGTGACCAACCATTGCTCTGGGTATCTCAGTGCATGCCACAGAGTGATCACCATACCCAGCCACTGCTCCTGGCATCCTGGTGTGTGCCAACCACTGCTCTGGGCATCCCAGTGTATGCAGCAGGGAAAGCCCAGTGCCCAACCACTGCTCCAAGCATCCTCACACATGCAATGGGAAGTCTCCTGTGCCCACCTGCTGCTCTGGGCATCCCAGTGCATGCCATAGAGAGACCCCTGTGTCCAACCATGTGCTCTGGGCATCCTGATGCATGCTGCAGGATGACTCCCACATACAATCACTGCTCCGGGCATCCCGGTACATGCCATGAGGAGACCCCCATGCCCGGCTGCTCCATCCCTGCCTCTACACACACATCCAAAGCCACAGCCCCACACAGTGAACCCCTCAGTGCCTCGGGGGGTCCCTCTCCATCCCCAGCATCGGGTCCATGCAGTGCCCAGGCACCAGCCCCCTATATCCGCAGGCAGAGCTGCACCAGCACCGATCGATGCCCATCCGGGGCGCGGGGGCTCCCGGCCAAGCCCCGGTTACAAAGCACATCCCGGCTGCTCCAAGCAGATGGCTCCAGCCTCCACAATATCAACATCTACTTAATGAGGGGAAAACCATCACTTCTTCCTCCCCCTGCCTTGATGGCAGCGAAGAATGAGCCAGGGCAACCCCCTACATCCTTATCTCCATCCCTTCCATCACCCTGCTGCAGTGGTACCCTCCTCTCCATCCCCATCATCCCTGCCATCCCTTTATCCCCAGCCCATGCGGGCAGCAGGACTCAATGCATGCCCCCCCCAGCCCCAAACACAATGGGTACCCCCAGGAGCAAGCACCCCTAAGGAAGGCAAAGCAAGGAGCCTATTTGGGAAGAGGGAGGAGGACCCCGAAGCGGCATCGCCGTGAGCTGCCGGATAAAGGAAGCATCCAAAATAGATGCTCTTAATTATATCCTTGCTGACGAGTGCCACGCAAACAACGGGCACTGCATGAGGAGCAGTGGGTAAAGGGGTTTATTCCCTCACAGCAAGGATTGGGGTCCCCATAGGGGCATGTGCATGGGCAGAGCTCGTGGCCACGAGCTCTGCCCATGCGCATGCCCCTATGGGGACCCCACAGAGGTGGGCATAGCATCCCCAACACCATGGAGCCGGTCCTTGCTGCTGACAGACAGCAAGAAGCTTGTACTCTTGCAGCCAAGGTCGTGTCAAGCGATGCTCGGATGCTAATGAAGCCGTTATCATCTTCTGATCGATTCGGGCTGTATAAATAATGCACCGGGAAGCTCTGGGACATGGGAAGGGATTGCCTGGGGCAAAGAGGTGGCAGGGATGGGATGGGATGGGCCTATTGCAGTCCAGTTCTCAACACAACTGGATAACAGCTGCCCATCACAGCTGGATAATGACTGACCAGCACAGCTGGATGCACCAGGGACCACAACTGGACAACTCCCCATCACAGCTGGACATACACTGCTCACCACAGCTGGATACCTAGTTTCCATCACAGCTGGAGAACTATTGCCCGTCACAGCTGGACAACAAGTACCCATCACAACTAGATGCACCAGTGACCATTACAGCTGGATAACAACTGCCCATCACAGCTGGATGCATCAGTCCCCATCACAGCTGGACACACACCACTTGCTGCAGCTGGAAACCCCATTGCCAATCACAGCTGGAAAACAACTGCCCATCACAGCTGGATACCCCCAGTGCTCATCACAGCTGGAAAACAACAGCCTAATCACAGCTGCATACCCCATGCTCATCACAGCTGGAAAACAACTGTCTAATCACAGCTGGATGCATCAGTGCCCATCACACCTGGAAAACAACAGCCTAATCACAGCTGGATGCACCAGTGCCCATCACACCTGGAAAACAACAGCCTAATCACAGCTGGACACTCACAGCTCAGTGCCCCAGTGCCATCCTGAGCCCTTCCCCATATCCCAAGGCCCCTGTGGGGGGATGCATCCCAGTGCCCAGTGCAAGCACTGGGATGCTCGTCCCTCACACGGAGCCTCCCCTGGGGAGCTGGGAATGAGCGCTCGGGATCGATCGGCTGTGGCAGCCTGAGTCACGGTGCTGCAGCAGCGCAGGGCTGTCCCCCGAGGCCAGGATGAAGCATCTTAAACGCAGCTTTCAAGAGGCTGTGGGGACTCCTCCGTGATTCCATTTGCAGAAATAGGGAAACTGTCTGCTCCCAATGGAGTTCGAGGGCTGATCCCTGGAGCAGGAGGCAGGGATGGAGGACACGGATGTCCTCAAGGCAGAGCCAATGTGGGCCTGGGAGCCGTGCAAGGGACCCAGGACCCCACCAGTGCCATGCTCACCAGCTGAGCACCCTGGCTCTCCCTGCATCACCGACCCTTATCCTCACCCGACCTTTCCTTGTGGTGCCATAAAGCCTGCCCAAGCCACGCAGCATCCCCCAAGATCTCCCCCAGCCCCAGTGTGGGGCTCAGCCATGCAGCCCCCCAGCTCTACAGACCCTTCCTGCTGCCAATCCCCAGCAGCCTCCTGCCCATTCCATGCTGCTGGCAAACCCACTGACCCCCGAATAACACAGGGTGCTGAGCTGCTCTGCCATGCCAGGGACTTGGCCCTGTGCAAGCAGGGATGCAGGAAGCCGGTGATGGGGACGGGTGCAGGCAGGGATGCAGGAAGCCAGTGATGGGGACGGGTGCAGGCAGGGATGCAGGAAGCCGGTGATGGGGACGGGTGCAGGCAGGGATGCAGGAAGCCGGTGATGGGGACGGGTGCAGGCAGGGGTGCAGGCAGCCGGTGATGGGGACGGGTGCAGGCAGGGGTGCAGGAAGCTGGTGATAGGGACGGGTGCAGGCAGGGATGCAGGAAGCCGGTGATGGGGACGGGTGCAGGCAGGGATGCAGGAAGCCGGTGATGGGGACGGGTGCAGGCAGGGATGCAGGAAGCCGGTGATGGGGACGGGTGCAGGCAGGGGTGCAGGAAGCCGGTGATGGGGACGAGTGCAGGCAGGGATGCAGGAAGCCGGTGATGGAGATGGGTGCAGGCAGGGATGCAGGAAGCCAGTGATGGGGACGGGTGCAGGCAGGGGTGCAGGAAGCCAGTGATGGGGACGGGTGCAGGCAGGGGTGCAGGAAGCCAGTGATGGGGATGGGTGCAGGCAGGGGTGCAGGAAGCTGGTGATAGGGACGGGTGCAGGCAGGGATGCAGGAAGCCGGTGATGGGGACGGGTGCAGGCAGGGATGCAGGAAGCCGGTGATGGGGACGGGTGCAGGCAGGGATGCAGGAAGCCGGTGATGGGGACGAGTGCAGGCAGGGGTGCAGGAAGCCGGTGATGGGGACGAGTGCAGGCAGGGATGCAGGAAGCCGGTGATGGAGATGGGTGCAGGCAGGGATGCAGGAAGCCAGTGATGGGGACGGGTGCAGGCAGGGGTGCAGGAAGCCAGTGATGGGGACGGGTGCAGGCAGGGGTGCAGGAAGCCAGTGATGGGGATGGGTGCAGGCAGGGGTGCAGGAAGCCGGTGATGGGGATGGGTGCAGGCAGGGGTGCAGGAAGCCGGTGATGGGGACGGGTGCAGGCAGGGGTGCAGGAAGCCGGTGATGGGGACGGGTGCAGGCAGGGGTGCAGGAAGCCGGTGATGGGGATGGGTGCAGGCAGGGGTGCAGGAAGCCGGTGATGGGGACGGGTGCAGGCAGGGGTGCAGGAAGCCGGTGATGGGGACGGGTGCAGGCAGGGGTGCAGGAAGCTGGTGATGGGGACGGGTGCAGGCAGGGATGCAGGAAGCCGGTGATGGGGACGGGTGCAGGCAGGGGTGCAGGCAGCGCATGGGGGACACGCGGTGCCACGCTCAGCTCCATGGCACCAGCTCCAACATCGCTCCAGGCCGGTGCCAGCCGCACGCCCACCCCCGTCTCTGCGGAAACGCGTGTTGGTGTCGCTGGCATTGAGAGCCCGTCCCCCCCGCGTCGCGGCTGCAGCAAACAGGTGATTTTCGGTAATCACCGCGGCTGGAAGCAGTCACTGCCGGCACACGGCGAGGCTGCCGCGGCAGGGGACGGGATGGGGCTGATCGGAGCTACCGGTAGCATCCATCCCTCCATCCGCATCCCTGCTGCCCGAGCAGCAGCTGCCCGGGATGTGAGGGCAGAGGGGGGCAGATGCTGGCACCATTCACCTCCATCCCAGGGCAGGGATGATCCTGCCCAGCTGCATCCTCCCCATCCTCATCCTCACCTCCTTTGTGGAGCCAGGGAACCCTGGGAGGACCAACCCAGCCGTGCTGGCCTGCAGGGAGGGACCGGGAGCTTTGGGCTGCTTAAAGCATCATTAACTAACAAACAGTTGCTACCGTCTGACCTCCCACGAACCCTGCTGCAGCCCAGCATCACTGGGAAGCGATGGGGAGCTCCCCAGCATACACAGAGCATGTGCCTGCGTGCATGCGTGTGCATGCAGGTGAGCCAGATAAATAAGAGGGCAACCAGCGCAGCCGCAGCGCTGTCCCCAGGATGGCAATGGGGGCTCCTGCTCCATCGCTGCTGGGAGATGGGGTTTAGAGGCAGCCCCAGGACCCGCACACACCGGGGCAGAGCCATCCCGGAGGATGCAGCGGCCGCGGAGCCGCACAGAGCCAGGAGCGCTGTAAACAGCCCAGCTGCAATGCAGGAGCCGGGCAGGAGATGCTTTGTCTGCTCCAACCGCTCCGGAGGCCGAACACCGAGCGGGGCCTCAGCGAGGAGGAGGAGGAGGAGGAGGAGGAGGAGGGGACACGGAGCCGCGCCGCTGGCACACATCTGGAAGGGATCAAACTGCTGCTGCTGCTCAGAGCCCGGCACCGACCCCACAGCAGGCGGATGAGGCACTGCCGGAGCGGCCATGGGCACACAGGGCACACGCATGCACATGGATGCAGAGGCACACACCACACACGGGTGCAAGCATGTACATGGCCACAGAATCACAGAATCACAGCACGGTTTGGCTTGGAAAGAACCTTAGGATCGCCTGGTTCCAATGCGCTGCCACGGCACATGGATGCTCACACACACACGGATGCAGAGGGGAACATACAGGTACACTGGCAGAGTAGCACTGGTGCAGAGCACCGGGGGATGGTGCTCGGAGAAGCAGTGTCCAGGCTGTGCCCATAGCTGCTGCTTGGGCACCATCTCCATCCTCTCCATCTCCAGCTGATCCAGGCCATAGGGGTCCCATCATCCCAGTGCACCCCAGCCACACAACCACCTCCATCTGCTTGGTTCTTACCATGCAGCCAGCACTGACCTTGCTGGTGAGACCCAAGGAGACCCATGCAGACCAGCAGCTCTTCCCAGCACCACACTTCCCTGCCCAATGGCTCATGCCATGCACCGGTACCCATCCATCACCAGAGCAGGCCCAGCAGCGCAGTGCCATCAGGCTGAGCCAGGGCCGGTGCAGCATCCCCAGCTTCCCATTTCTCAGGCTGATTGCTCCTGTCGCTGCGGAGCCCAACGTTAAACACCTCATTTTCTGCTCCCGTATCCAGTTGGATAATACTATTAACATTTCATTACAGCTTAAAGATCCCTCTCAGGCTGGCAGGATCGCTCCTGTGCCAGGCACGATGTGCTGAACCCTGTTCCTCCAAGGAAAGGGGACCAGGAGGGTGAATCTACATATCCCGTCTGTGGGATGGGATGGTAACATGGGACAGGGGTGGACATCAGTGCTGCACTAACCCAGCACAGCCCATCCTTGTGGTACCCTTGGCCACAGGTGGGACATAGAGAGGTGATGGAGCAGCACCAGGATGGGACCACCATGGCAAACACATGCAAGAACAGCCCTGAGCATCACCCCAGAGCCAAGCACCACTCATCCTGCCAGCAATAGCACAGCTCCTGAGGACCCAGCACTGCTTTGGCACCCATTGGGACCCTGCCATAGCACCATGCAGCTGCCATCCATGGGCATTGCTTCCATAGGGTGGAGGATGCTGCAGATAGTGCAGCATCCCACTCCCTATTCCCACTCCCTCCTGCAGGCACAAGAGCAGCAGCAATGGGCTGGGGGCACCCCAAGCCACGGAGGGGCTGATCAGAGCCTTTCCTAGTAGCTTGGAAAGAGTTAAAGGGAGTGCAGAGCAGGGGAGAGGAGCCAGACGCCAGCCTGGCTACTGGAAACCACGATGGGCTGGCAGAGAAGGGACTGCGGACAGGGCTCAGAGCACCCACAGCACCATCACCCACATCCCTGCCACACTGGGAGCATCACCCACCACAGCACATGGGCAGCAGGGGCACCACAGCACCGGCAGCAAGGTCCTGGTGTGGGAAACAGCAGCCATGGGAGAGCCATGGCACAAGGGACAGCCCAGAGCTGGCAAAGGGTGAATTGGTGTCAAGCCAGGCAAATTTGGGACTGTGCAAGAGAATCGAGGCCAGCGAGGGAGCCTCGAGCTGGGATTGGAGCTGTCGGCTCACAGCTCCTTTGCTCCACAGCAGCCAACAGCTCCGGCTCCTCTGCAGCATCCCATGGCAAACAGGGATCCCACAATGGGAGCCTAAAGGAGGGTTTGGACCCACAGCTCCAGCCCAGCCGCAGTGGGGAGGCAAAGAGATGTCAACCAAGGAGCTGTGCCCCAGGCTGAGCAGGAACCGGTGCTGGAAGGGAACTTGGCACCCACCAACCTGCACCCTCCTGCCAAGTCCTGCTGGGAGTGAGCTCCACACATGGGCTGGAAGCCCCAGAAGTTTATAAGGGACCTGCTGGCACCATTAAACACAGCAGCAGGAGCTGCTCAGCATGGACAGCCCCGAGGCCCCGTGCCTGGGATGCAGCAGCATCGCCTGGTGCCAGCATCACCCCATGCCGGCATCACCACCCGCATCCCAATGATTCACCCCTTAACCTGCACCAAGGGGATCAGGGAGGGCCATGGGGATACATGGAGGGCCCAGCATCCCTTAGGCCAAGCTGAGGCAGGATCTGGACCTGCAGCCACGTCCTGCTGCTCAGCACCAATAGCTCCATAGGCTGCAGCACCAGGGGCTCCGGTGTCCTCACCCCCTGCCCAGGCTTCTCCATGGCCAAGGAGCAGGAGCCATGGGATGCTGGCAGCACCAGGGAGGTTTCCGGTGCCAGCGGGGGCACCCGGGCAGCTCCGGCACCCTGGGCACTGCCCCACAATTGGATTTGCAGCTGCCCAGCCTTTTACTGCATGGAAATTGAATTGTGAAATGTCAAAGACATTTCCCAACTGCGCCATATTAGCCTGGGTTTATTAAATCCTGTGATCAGAGGAGATTATTAACGCAATCAAATGCAGGCAACACAAAAACCCAACCCAGAACTAACCGGCCATAGGGCAGGAGGCAGCCGGCGAGGTCCTGCCCAGGAAGTCCCAGTTCCCTAAGGGATCCGGCTCCTGTTCCCACAGTCCCACATCCCACTGAGCTGCTGCAGCTCCATGTGCATCCCGGGATGTTTCCCACGGGATGGCAGGAACTCACTGAGCATTGGGGTCCATGCCCTGCTCCTTGCCCTGCTCCCTGCCCTGCTCCCTGCCTGCACTGCCTGCACCAGGCACATCCATCCCAGGATGGAGCTCCTCCTGCCATGGGCTTCTGGTGAGCTCCTCCTGCCTGGCACAGCCGGAGTTTGGCTGCAGGCAAACACTGGTGATGGGGCCAGGCTGAGCTGGGTTACTCTTGCTCCGGGTTTAGAGCCCAGCCAAGGCAGCTCCAGCATCCCAGCCAGACACGAGGACACAAGCCCTGATGTATGGGGGACCAGGATGGCACCAAGGGCCAGACATGGGGTGGGCAGTGCAGCTCTGCCCAGTGCAGCCCCATCTCCCAGCCCCACATCCAGGCTGCAGCCAGTCCCTGCCATGCTGGATGCTCACCCTGCCTTGTGCTGGGACATCCTTGCTGCATGAAGCTGCCCCATAGAAGCCCTTTGTAAACCCCCCCAGCCCAATGGGAGAAGCCAGGCACGGGGTCCAACCCTTGGCTCGACATCCTCCTATGGCACCAGTGGGTGCCAGACAGGAGTTGCTTCCAAAGGGAAAAGCCGCTGGCAGCACCAGCCTCGCAGGGAAGCAGCCTCCTCGCTCCAACATTCCCCAGCCAAGAACCCACAGCTCCTGTGCACACCACAGCACCATCCCCTGCTTCCCAAAGCCCCGGGTGCCTGGGATGGGGACAGGCATGGATGCCGCTAGGGACACCCCAATGCCCCATCCCATCCCGTGGTGCCGGAGCCAGGGAATGGAGGGGAAAACGCCAAGTCACCACAATTCTTCGAGGTAGCACCGGGAGGAGGGACCAGGGACGGGAACAGTTTTGCTGCCAAATCCCTGCATCTGATTTGCGTAACTTTGAGACAACCTCATCAATTATGGATGCCCGCGATGCAAGCGGGTGCGCTGCGGCCGGCCCCGGCCCCACAAACTCGTACTGCTCTGGCTAAATCGGGCCCCACGTCACCATGGCAACCCGTGGTAATTCACGCAGGGATTTCAAACATCCCGTCTATTAAACCCCATAGGAACAGGGCATGGTCCAGGTCACAGAGCTCGGTTACAAACCCGGTGCTGCACAGAGCGCTGGAGGCACGTGTGGGGCTGGCACACGGGGGGATGCGGAGATGCCATCACATGAGGATAGATCCTGCTCGGTGCTCTCCCACCCTGTGCCATGTGCAGCTCCTCCAGCCCTGCTGCTGCAACCAGAGGTGCTCGTGCACCCTATGCCGTGAGCATAGCACCACACAGGAGTCAGGTCCAGGGGGAAACGGCACCAGAGCATCCCAGCACCAACACTGGTGGGTCTGTGCAAGCATCCAGGCCCACAGCAGGAATTACCCCAACAGGAGGCTGGCCAAGCATCACCTCACTGGGAGCCCCTTATCCAGTGATCCAGGGAGCACCACTGGCCCCATGGCCAGAGAGATCTGCAGCGGGAGATGCAGCAGAGCAGGGCTGGGATGGATGCAGGAGGAGGTGGTGGCACTTGGGCACCTCTGGCCGTTGCCACAGCAACACCAGCTGTGCAGCCGGCATTGGGGAGGGGTGTGCAGGGGATCACACTGGGCACAGGCCTCTTCCCCATCTCCATACACTGCTCCGAGAGGCCACGGCAGCGGCAACACCTGGAGTGGGTTGGGATGAAGGGGGCTCCAAGCTGGAGCCGCTTCTCTCCCAGTGTAGTCCCTTGGCAGTGAGAGCAGTGATGGCACGAGGGACATGGGGGGGCACAACACCAGCCATGCATGAGGGACCACACATCAGCCCTACACAACACTGGGGTCATAGTGGATGCCACAACAGCCCTGCATGACACCAGGGACAGGGGGATGCCTGCTCAGCACCAGGACACAAGGGAAGCTGTGCTCTGCTTGACCAGGACCAGGGACGGGGGACACCGCACCAGCCCCACACAGCTCCAGGGACATGGGGTGCCACATCCATCCTGGAAGGCAAGGGAGCTGCATGCCCAGTGTCCCGATGCCACACCAGTGCTCCCTGTGGTCCCTGCTCGTGCCCAGGGATGCTCCCAGCCCCACGCACACCAGGCCTGAAACCTGCGGCTGCATCAGCACCATGAATAATTCAGTCCCGGGTGGAACGCGTTCACCAGAGCACTTACATTGTACAGCAGCAGATACTCCTGGAGCTACACACACGTCCACAGCTGACACACGCAGCCCCACACGTCCGGCCCCGCAGGCTCACACCGGAGCACATACACACACATTGAGGGTGTGCAAATCCAGCCGCAGGGATGCGCCCAGGGAGATACCCGCGGAGCTCATCCAAACACCCCCACACGCAGCACCACCAACACAGCCCCATCCAAACACACATATGCCGGGGTACACGGGTACACAAACACAGACACGCACCCAAACACAGACACGCGTGCACGCACGTACAGATGTGTGCACCACCGGCAGCCCTGCTGCACACACGCACGGGCCGTGCACACACGCTCCATGCACACCGAGACACCTCCAGCCCCTCTCCGTGCCCAGGCCAAGCCCCGGACCCCGGCCCTGCCCCGCTCCCCGTTACCGTGGGCACGGGGCAAGGGCAGCGCGGCCGTACCGGGGTCTGCACCGGGACCGGTTCGGTGAGGCTGTGCCGTGATCCCGGCAGGGATGCTCCGCAGCCGCCGGTGCCCCCCACGAGGGGCTGCCCCTCCTCTCCATACCGGGTACCCCCGGGGGGGGGTCCCGGTTTAAGGTCCCGGTTTAAGGTCCCGGTGCCCCCGCTCCGTACCGGGGCCGGGCAGGGCGGTCTCCCCCCCCCCCACCGGCGCCGCAGCACTCACTGGCTTTGCCCGGCTTGGGCCTCTGCAGCAGCTTCTGCACGGCCGCGATGTCCTCCGCCTTCACCGCCTGCACCAGCTCCTGGTCCTTGCCCATGGCTCCGCTCACGGCCCGAGCATCCTCCGCGGCTCGGCTCGGGTGGGCTCCGCACGGCTCGGTTCGGGTATGGGTACGGGCTCGGTACCGGTACGGGTACGGGTATGGGTACGGGTACGGGTACGGGTACCGGTACGGGCACGGCACGGAGCGGGCCCCCCCCCAGCCCAGCCCGCTCCGGAGGCGGCGGCGGCGGCGGCGGGCGCCCGGGGCGGGGCGGGGCGCGGCGGGGCGGGGGGGGCCGCACCGGGAGCGCGGCGGGGAGGGAGGAGGAGGAGGAGGAGGAGGAGGAGGGGAAGGGGCGGGGGCCGCGCCGGTGGCCGCGGGCGGGGCTCGGGGATCCCCCCGGTGCCGAGGCCCCGGCGCCGCTGTGGGGTCTCCGCCGCCTCCGGTTCCCCCTCCCGCAGCCCTCCCTGGCGGCCGCGGTGGCTCTGATGGGAACCGGGCGGAGCAGCCTTCATCACCGCCCCGTTCTCCGCTCCCGCAGCCACAATGGCCACGGACACTAGTTCCCATCCACTTTTATTGTGGCTTAAATGGCTGAGACATTAAAGGGGGGGTTTGGGTGTGCTGGGGCTGGGGATGCTGATGAACCAGATGGGGAATGGGGCCAGGCATGGACGAGGCATTGATGTGCTGATAGAGCCATCACCGCACAAATCACACCCGAATTCCTGCTCCCTGGTAAGTTCCTGTCTCAAAGCCCTGTGGAGGTCCCGGCTCCAGCGAACCAGTACTGGGGCATGTTGGGCCAGAAGACCAGTGCCTAGCTGGCCACTAACGGATTGGTCACTGTATAGGGATAGGAGGCTGCAGTGGGAATGATGGAGGGAACCAAGCACCTCCTGATGCCCCAAGCTGCATCTCAAGGATCTCTGCAGCCCCCAACTCCCTTTTAGCCCCAGCTCCAGGCTGACCCCGCAGCAGGGTCCGTCTCCTCTCCCAACCCCCACTTCCCAATCCAGGACATTTGGGATGCCAGCGGGATCCCAAATCCCACCATCTAATCTGCCCTCTAATCCCACAGCCGACTGCATGGGGGGCTGCATGGGGGGCTTGAGCTGCTCTGGGTCTCCCTGGGCTGGGGGCTGCGGCTCCCAACGTGCCCGGGGGCCCAGGCAGGTCAGGGGCATCCCTCACATCTGCCACCACTTGATAACAAACGGAGCTTAACAAAGGTCCCTTTGTGCCCATTGCTCTCTCCTGCCAGAGACCCGGCACTGACACGGGATGGGGCAGCCCCATTGGCCTCAATGGGCACTGGGGCCGTTGTGACCGAGCCAGGACGCAGGCAGTGGGGCTGTGTGAGCTGAGAGGGGCACACGGACACTGTGCCTCCTCCCCGGGCTAAGCCAGGCTCTCCCATAGGAGCTCAAACCACCTCTGGTTCCTGCAGCTGCCTCCGGGTTCTTGCCAAGGAATGTGCAGTGAAACGTCTGTGGTGCTGCCCTGCACACACCGAGCCCCGAATGGGCAGAGCTGAGGGCAGGGGGGGCTGGATTCACCTCCCCTTGATGCTGAGGGTACTGAGGCACAGGGTGCCCAGAGAAGCTGTGGCTGCCCCATCCCTGGCAGTGCTCAAGGCCAGGTTGGACACAGGGGCTTGGAGCAGCTGCTCCAGTGGAAGGGGTCCCTGCCTGTGGCAGGGGTTGGAGCTGGAGGAGCTTTAAGGTCCCTTCTCACCATTCCATGACCCTCTGATCCTGCAGGGAGGACACAGCTGCTCTCAGGACACATGAACACCATGGGGCATGGGCTGCCTCTCCCTGCCTATCATGCTCCACAGCAGGACCCAGGGGCTGTCACAGCACAGACCCCATCTCCCCCAGCCTGCACAGGGTGGGCAGAGCCGTGTCCCCCCCCAGCACCCAGCAGCATCTACGAAAATACTTTATTGTGGCTATGGGATGTGCAGGAGCAGCTCCATCCAGGGCGGCCACAGCAGCAGTGTGGGCACCGGATGGCACAGGATGTGGCCCCATAGCCCAGCACAGGGGAGACAGTGGGAGCTGGGGGGGGGCAATGGCCCTTACGTGGCCTTGGGCCGGGCGTTGAGGCGGATGATGGCTCGGTAGTCCCGCACCAGGTCCCGCAGCTGGTCCAGGTAGGGGTTGACGTTCTCCTCCAGCCACTCCTCCACCGTGTCCGGGTAATAGACCCTCTCCAAGTGGGTGCGCAGGTCACGGATGAAGCTCTCCCAGTCCTCATGGAGCCTGGTGGGGGACAAAAGGGGACTCCAGCTCCATCCTGTGGGGGACCCCAGAGCTGAGCCCCTCACACACACCCGGGGGGTTCCAGCATCACCTACTTGAGCACCTTGCTGCCAAAGCTCTCCATGTTTCGGGGGTTACCAAACTGGTGCTTCCGATGGTAGGGGCTGAACCAGCCCTTGATGGCACTGGGGAGGGTTAGGGTTAGGGTTAGGGTTAGGGTTAGGTCCCATAGGAAAAGTCCCATTCTCCACCCCTGCCCTCTGTTACCTCTCTTCCTCCAGGGCTTTATGGATGCTCTCCTTCAGGTGCCCATTAACCTGCTCAACCATGTGGTAGATCTCTGCACCAGGGAACACTCCTCTGCCCTCACTGGGGAAGGGAGAAGGTGAGAGCTCAATGTGTGGGGTGCACAGGGCTGGGGTGTCCTCCTCCCCAGGTGGGTCTGGGACCCCCTCCAGTGCATCCCTTCAGATGCCATGGGACCCCCAACACAGCCCCTCACCATGTGCTCTGCTCCAGCTGCATGCTCTCGAAGCCCAGCACATCCAGGACCTTCCTCTTTGTCTCTTCCGTGAATCCCCCTGTGCAGAGCAAATAGAGGGGCAGAAGGGGGCACCCCACCAGCAAAGCCAGGGGAGCTGAACCCATCCTTCCCCTGCTTCCCACCTCCCTGCAGGATGGGGTCTCGCTGTGGGGCAGGGAGATGGGGCTGGCAGTGGGGCTCACCGGTCACCAGGGTCTGCAGGCAGATGGCCAGCGAGGGGATCCCGACAGGCAGCAGCTCACAGAGCACTGAGTAGTGATCATACCTGCGGATGGGAGCATCACCATCACCTCCTGCATGGCACCGCTGCAGCCGTGGGTACCAACACCCTCACCTCTGCCAGCCGGTGAGGACGGTGCCATGGAGCCGCAGTGGGGCCAGCTGGGGCAGTGCCTCCATCACCCGCAGCCAGCTCAGGTGGTTCCGCAGGTGGAAGCTCAATGGGGGCCAGGCCTGTGCTGGTCCTGTGGTGCCCTTGAAGGCGCTGGCAAACCACACGGCCTCGAAGCCGCTCTCTGCGTACTTGGTGAGGAACGGCACTGGGGGGGACACCAGTGGTACCATAGCCGGGAGGATGGGGGGGGCTGAGGTTGCCTCCTCCACCAGCACAGGCACATCCCCTTACCAATCTGCTCGGCCTCGAAGTCGGGTGCATAGAACCACACCACAGGTGAGACGTGCTTTGCTATGCCAGAGTCTGCAGAGGGAGCAGGGATGTGGGTGCTGGTACCTGGTGCTCCTCATGCTCCCCTGCAGGACCTGGCACCATGCAGACACCGAAGCTCCTGTGCCACCATCCCCATCCTCTCACCCTGCAGGGCTCCCACGCTGATCTTCCGCAGCATGTCATCCCACATGAGCACCCGCAGCCCCCAGTACTGCGTGGTGATGAAGCCCAGCACCTCCTTGATGTGGTTCAGGAACATGGTCCCTGTGTCGCCCTTGTTGTGGCTCATCCAGTTCTTGGAGTCCATCCCTTCCCCGAGATGGAAGACCTGGATATGGGGGAAGGAGGATGCTCAGCACCCCTAGGAACACCTACAGTGCATGGGTGAGGGCTGGGGTCCCAGCACAGCCCAGTGCCCACCTCATCTGCACCAATGTGGATCCATGTGGAGCGCTTGTGCTTCTCCATCACCTGGGACAGGATGCTCTTGAGCAGGGCCAGGGTGTCCGGGGTGTGAGGGTTGAAGCTGTTGGGGAAGCGCTCGACCTCCCGCAGGTGCTGGTACTTCTCATGCTTGAGGATGAACTGCACCGGAGGGGCCATCAGGGGCTGCAGTCACCCTGGACCCCCCATCATGGTGCAGGATGAGGAGCAGGAGCATCTCCTACCTCCACGTGCCCAAAGGTCTGCACCAGGGGAACCACCTCCAGCTTGTGCAGCTCTGCCAGCTGCTGGATGCGCTCGATGTCCTCCTCACTGGGAGGGCAGGGACGGGGCCATGGGGCAGAGCGTGAGGCCATTCCCTCCTCCTGCTGCCCCACACCCTGCCCGGCTGCCCCACACCCCTGTGGACTTTGCTATGGGGACACAAATATTGACCCGGCGGGGCAGGAAGCTGGGCTGGGGCACACGGCCCGGCCCTCGCACCGGGGTTATCATGGGGCCAGGCACGTCCCACCCAGCCCTGCCTCACCTGTATGCGTATGGGGACCTGAGCACTTCCAGCTCCCCTTTGAAGGGGAACATGTCCTCGTACTCCATGAGGACACCGTTGGCTCCCAGCAGGGACAGCAGTGGGAACACCTGCATTGGGCAGCATGGGCTCATTCCCGGTGCTCATCCCTCCTGGCACATCCCTCCCATCCCCAGCATCTCACCTGCTCCAGGTAGGAGACTCGGGGCGCAGCTCCCTTGAGGTCCAGGTGGACCAGCCTCATCGGGGTGTCCCTGGTGTCCCTGGTGACCTGCCCAGCCTCCTGCCTCGGGGCTGTTATCTTGGCCACCGGGAGCAGCAGGACCTGGCTCTGGGGTCCGGTGTCCTCAATGGTGTCACCAGCATCGCCCCAGAACCCACTGTCCTTGCTCACCTGCTTGTGCAGCTCCAGGGTGAAGCTGTGGGGACCACATCATTGCTGGGGTGCCCCCATACACACACAGGGGGTCCCCATGAACCTACCCCGGGTCCTGCTGCCTCTTTACCTGTCACGGAACAGGAACTTGATGCCAGCCAAGGCCACGAGGAGCAGCACGATGAGGCGCAGCAGGTTCAGCCGGTGGCTCCGCTGGAAGCCCATCCCTGCAGGACACACACGGGCAGCACCCCAGGGCCAGGCAGGGGCCCAGCACCCACATCCATCCCCATGGACCTGGCCAGGGCAGCACCAGACCCACAGGGACATGGGGGGGACCCCCCCAGCACCCCCAGCACGCTGCTCCCCATGGGTACCCCATGTCCCTCCTACCTCCTGTGCCCCAGCCTGGGGCCGGAGCTGCCTTTGCCTCTGCCTGCCTGGCACAGCCTCCTTGGCTGTGCCAGCACCGGAGCAAACAGGGTGGTGGCTGTGGGGCAGGTCCCCAGCGGGGTCCCCTGGGCCCTGCGGGGCCGGGGCAGGGTCACGGGGCCGGTGGCTGCGGTGGCATCAAGGGGATCTCTGTGGATGGACGGGAGGGGGTTGGACCCCTGGAACATGGGGTGGGTGCTGGCATGAGGGTGGCAGCATGGACCCCCCAGCACCCATGGGGATGGGCACCAAGGAGGGCATGGGGCACACACCAGTACGTGATCCCTTGGGGACAAGGAAAGCTCATGTCAGAGTTGCCACAATTAAAGTCAATAATATTCATTCAAAGTCCTTTTTTTTCCCCTAAAGCAATTTTGATAACTCCCGAGGTGGGGATGGACCAATTTAGCTGGATGTGAGCCCAAACCACCCACAGCTCCATGGGGCAGGAGGCAATGGGTGCCCCTTCCCTGCTGCCCCCCCATGGCAGAGATCTGTGTTCGGTGTGTGACCAGCCCCAACACCGGCCCCACAGCAGCAGGAGATGCTCCATGCACCCAGAGGAGGTCCCAGCACCACACTGGGACACCCAGCAGCAACCAAAGCCCTTTAGGTTGAGCTGCACCCGAACTCAGGGTTCAATCCAGGAGCTGAGGGATTTGGGGACTGAAAAGCAGCTTTGGTGCTGCACAAGCAGCTCAGCCGATCGCAAGGGTTTGGTTGGTGGTGCCAGAGCATTGGCACCATGGGACAGGTGCTGAGCTGCCCCAGGCCAGGGCTCTGGATCAGCCCTTGCCCAAGACACAGCACTAATCCCTCTGGACACACTCCTCCACTGCCATGGGGCACAGGAAGGGTGCAGGACCGGAGCCCTGGCACATCCTGCAGAGCCAGCCTGGGATGTGCTGTCCTCAGAGCACCAGCACCAGCACAGCCACATCACAGGGCAGTGCGGGAAGGAGCTGGAGCATCACATCCCCATCCCCATCCCCATCCCATCCCCATCCCTATCCCATCCCCATCCCCATCCCCATCTCCATCCCCATCCCATCCCCATCCCCATCCCCATCCCATCCCCATCCCATCCCCATCCCCATCCCCATCCCCATCCCCATCTCCATCTCCATCCCCATCCCCATCCCATCCCCATCCCCATCCCCATCCCCATCTCCATCCCCATCCCCATCCCCATCCCCATCCCCATCCCCATCCCCATCCCCATCTCCATCTCCATCCCCATCCCCATCCCATCCCCATCCCCATCCCCATCCCCATCCCCATCTCCATCCCCATCCCCATCCCATCCCCATCCCCATCCCCATCCCATCCCCATCCCCATCCCCATCCCATCCCCACCCCATCCCCATCCCCATCCCCATCCCCATCCCATCCCCATCCCCATCCCCATCCCCATCCCCATCCCCATCCCCATCCCCATCCCCATCCCCATCCCCATCCCCATCCCATCCCCATCCCCATCCCCATCCCATCCCCATTTCCATCCCCATCTCCATCCCCCAGATCCCACAGGAACCAGCTCCCTCAGTGCTCATGCACAGGCTGCAGGGCAGGAGCCTGGTTTTGGGCATGTGCTGTCCCCTGCCCTGACCCCCCTGCATGGACACAATGCCCTGTGCTCATGGACAGCCGTGGCACCCACACTCTGCCCTATGGGTGCTCCTGGCAGCTCCAGAGCAGCACAGCAGGGATGTGCCAAGCTGGGAATAGGAACGTGCCAGGCTGGGGATAGGGATGTGCCAGGCTGGGGATGCTGCCAGCCCAGCATCACCTCCATGGGGTGCATGAGGAGGCAGGGGGCACATGGGGTGGGCATGGGGAGCCCAGCACCCAGGAACACCATAACCATGCCGAGTGCTGATGGTGCCGTGATGGGAACACAGCACTGATGGGAGCAGGGATCAGTATGGAGACAGACACCATCAGCCTGCTCAGAGCTGGCTCTTTACTGCGGGATCTTATTTAAACAGAGAACAAATCCTGGGATCCAGGCCCCTTTGGCACAGCCCAGGCAGGGTGGGCACGTGGGGCACAGCACCAAGGGGGGGCCGGGGCAGCCACAATGCGGTGCCAATGCCGATGGGTGATCCCTTTGTAGGCAGGGCTCAGCTGATGGATGCCACCCCTCGCTGCCGGCATCCGGCCGCCAGCACCCGCTGGGTTTGGGAATGGGACATCTTCCTCTGCCAACCCTTTGGGGACGGCACTGGCACAGACCCCAGGAGGCTCAGAGCAGCCCCTGGCTCAGTGCTCTCAGGAGCCATAGGGCAAGGGGGGAATGGATCTCACCCCCTTGCCTGCATCCACACAGTGGGGTTTGCTCCTAGCTCCCCAAAACCAGCCCGGTTCCATGCTCACCTGGAGGAGGGAGGGATGGAAGCAAATCCAAACCTGGGCCTGCAGAGTGGGGCCATGGGGAGGATGGAGCTGAGAGCCCCTATGGTGCTGCTGCAGGGCACAGGCTGGCAGCAGGATTTGGGGTGCTGCTGTGGGGTTTGGATGCCACCCCCTGCTCACCCCTCTGCCATTCCCAGCCATTGCCATGCCAAACCCTCACTCCCATCAGAAGTGACACTGCTCCGTGCACCCCCTGTGCACGCTCACACTCACGTGCACACTCACACGCTTCCAGAGCCTTCCTCTGTCAGCCTGGCCGAGGACACCCCTCATTCCCGGTGTTCCATCATGGGATGAGCTGCCCCTCGCCATGGGGAGCTGCAGACCCTGAGCCCCAACAGCAGCAGCAGGGGCCCTGTCCACCCCCTGCACCCCACAAGCAGGGCCACCCCACATCCTGGGTACCACTCAGGCATCCCCTTGCCCTACAGCAGCCTCTGGGCTCTGCTCCCCATCCTGGCGGCCCTGGTACCTACTGCGACACGGGGAATCTCTGCATCCCACTGAGCATCCCTGCATCCCCCTGGCAACCGGGCATTCCAGCATCCCTGCATCCCACTGAGCATCCCTGCATCCCACCGGCCATCCTGGCATCCCTGCATCCACCTGAGCATCCCTGCATCCACCGGGCAACCGGGCATTCCAGCATCCCTGCATCCCCCTGAGCATCCCTGCATCACCTCGGGCATCCCTGCATCCCACCGGCCATCCTGGCATCCCTGCATCCCATTGAGCATCCCTGCATCCCCCTCAGCATCCCTGCATCCCATTGAGCATCCCTACATCCCACCGGCCATCCCAGCATCCCGGCCCCCCCCAGCCCTTACCGGCAGGTGCGGGGCCGCCGCGGGCGCTACCGGGAGCGGGTTGGAGCCGGGGCCGCAGCCGCTGCCGCTCTTAAAGGGCCCGTTGTGCAGCGGCACCGCGGAGCGCAGAGGAGGCTCCGGTCCCGACACCCCCGTGCACAGCGGGGCGGGGACCGGGCCCCACGCACCGGTGCGACACAGGCGCGGAGGGGACAGCGCACGGCCCTGCCCGGGGGTGGCACCGGCACCGCTCCCCGGGGTGTGACCGGTTCTAGTGCCCGGTGCCGGTTCCTGTGCCCCGGTCCGGTGGGTTCCGGTTCTAGTGCCCGGTTCCGTTTTCAGTAATTGGCCCGTTCTGGAGTGGGTCCGGTTCCGGTTCCTGGTTCCGGTGGGTTCCTGGTTCTGGTTCCCCGTTCCGGTTCCGGTACCCGGTTCCGGTTCCAGGTTCCGGTGGGTCTCTGGTGCCGGTGCCCGGTTCTGGTGCCCGGTTCCGGTGTGTGCCCGGTTCCGGTTCCCTGTTCCTGTGTGTGCTCAGTTACAGTGTGTGCCCGGTTCCGGTTCCCGGTTCCGGTGTGTACCCGGTTCCGGTTCCCGTGCCCGGTTCCGGTGCCCGGTTCCGGTGTGCCCGGTTCCGGTGTGTGCCCGGTTCCGGTGTGCGCCCCGTTCCGGTTCCCGTGCCCGGTTCCGGTGTGCCCGGTTCCGGTGTGTGCCCGGTTCCGGTGTGCGCCCGGTTCCGGTTCCCGTGCCCGGTTCCGGTGTGTGCCCGGTTCCGGTGTGTGCCCGGTTCCGGTGTGCGCCCGGTTCCGGTTCCCGTGGCCGGTTCCGGTGTGCCCGGTTCCGGTGTGTGCCCGGTTCCGGTTCCGGTGTGCGCCCGGTTCCGGTTCCCGTGCCCGGTTCCGGTGTGCCAGGTTCCGGTTCCGGTGCCCGGTTCCGGTGTGTGCCCGGTTCCGGTGTGTGCCCGGTTCCGGTGTCCGGTTCCGGTCCCCGCTGCCCTCCCTCAGCTCTCAGCATCGCCCCCTGCCGGCTCCCCTGCCACGGCCCCCCCCCTCGCAGCACTCATGGTACCTCCCACAGCCCCGCTCTGCGCATGCGCTCTCCCATAGAGCCCTCCTCAAGCAGCATCACTCCATGCGCGCTGAGCCGCCGCTCCCTCCGCGCATGCGCAGAGCGCCGAGCTCCGGTACCGGGACGTACCGGGGGCTCCGCTGGGTCCCGGTGCCCGTCGTGCGGTGGAAGCGGAACCATGAACGCGGCGCAGGGCACGGTGGGCAGCGACCCGGTCATCCTGGCCACGGCCGGCTACGACCACACGGTGCGGTTCTGGCAGGCGCACAGCGGCATCTGCACCCGCACCGTGCAGCACCAGGACTCGGTATCCTTCACCGGGGGGGGGGCACGGGGACGCGCACCGGGCGCGGCTGGTTCGTACCGACCTTAACGGGGGCGCGCAGCAGGTGAACGCGCTGGAGATCACACCGGACCGCAGCATGATCGCTGCCGCAGGTGAGCCCCGGTGACGGTGGGTACGGGAGGCGGTGGGGCCGTGGGTCACACGCTGCTCGCTGCAGGCTACCAGCACATCCGCATGTACGACCTCAACTCCAACAACCCCAACCCCGTCATCAACTACGACGGCGTGAGCAAGAACATCACCTCGGTGGGGTTCCACGAGGACGGGCGCTGGATGTACACGGGCGGGGAGGACTGCATGGCCAGGATCTGGGACCTCAGGTGGGCACCGGCAGCATCCCGAACGCTGCGGAGCTCATTGCATGCCGTTAACCATGCTCTTTGCTCCCTGTTGTCTCGCAGGTCTCGTAACCTCCAGTGCCAGCGCATCTTCCAGGTGAATGCTCCCATTAACTGTGTGTGCCTGCACCCCAATCAGGTGAGCACCGAACTCACTGTGGGTTCACAGCCCAGGCTTTGCTCCTGCTCCTTCAGGTGGGCATGAGGGGCTGCAGAGTTCTATATGGCATCCACAGCAAGAGATCTGGTAGCAAAGACACATGAGCATTGCAGGACATGGAGCAGCCATGTTTGTGCTCATTACCTGGTGGCTGATGCAAAGAGACAGTACTGGGAGCATCCCCACTCCTTTGGGGCTGTCTGCCCCATAGGCATAACTAAGGGGATGTGCTGGGGTGGAAGTGGTGGTGTGGGGTGGGATGGGGAGTGTGAGGGTGTTACCTCTGCCAAGGAATGCACCCCAGGGTTGCAGTTACCATCAGGACTTCGGTCAGATCCGCTCGAGGTTCGTGTTCACCACTTGGGTGTTGAAGAAAGGGATGCTCAGGGCTTGAGAAATGAGGCTAAACTGGAGCACAGAGCATTGGAGGGAACGGTGGTGGTATCACTGCAGTGTTAATAACCCATCTGGTCCATTTTGTGTTCACAGACACAGCAGCACAAACCTCTGTAAACAGCTGAGCACCAGAAATGTTTCTTTGCCTTTGATCTTCAAAAGGTTTAATCTCCAAGTCTGGAATTTCAGACCCAATTTGAGATCAATGATTTGGATCACACCCAGACGCTGCTGATGCTCCTATAGAGTGGTCCTGGGTGAACGTACAATGTTAAAGCCAAGTGTTATTGTTGTACGCAGCTCTTACACTGTCTGGGATGCTGCTGAGGTGCTGGTCTGTGAGCAGAAGGCAGTTAGTCCAAAGGTGGCAGTGTTTATGCAGATAGCTTCATCCCTCTGCAATCCCTGTTGCCATGATGCTGATGAGAGGCTTCTCACAGCCTGTGTACAGCAGTGATGGCTTTAGCAATGGCATTTACAGCTGCTAAGAGAACCAAAGAAGACTCCAAACTGTGTTCCTCAGGAACCAGCCATTGCCTCAGGGGACAGGAAGAGCTGGTCATGTAACCTGCTGTCCTGCAGGGACCTGCTGAAGTGATGCTGTTGCATAGCTGTCGATAAAAGCCCTGGGTCGATGGAGAGCTGCCAGCTTGGAGCATGGGAGTGGAGCCAGAGCTCTGCCCTTCAGCTTCCTCTTGTCCTTCCCCTGAGAAGGGGAGGGAGGGAGAAAAGCCCATTTAGGCTGGAGGCTCTCAGGTATTTGTACACTCCTGAGTGCTTCGGTTGTTCATCAGCCAACCCACACCCCAATGCCTGCGGCTGGGACGTGCTGAAAATCCTTTGGCTTCTGTGGAAGCTGCTGGAGCTGTGCACAGGTTCTGAAGCTGAGGCAGCTTCTGCCTCCTCTGGGGTTTATAAAGTGAGCAGATGCTTCTGTAAAGCCTTTTTGCAGTGTGAGGTCCGTGCTCTGCTTGCTCTCAGTGCACAGGCACTCAGCAGGCTCCTAGGGCTCTGAAGCAGCCCTGTGCTGGGGAATAATGAGGCGAAACAGGACCGTGGTGCTTAAAACCAGAGCATGATGTGAGCATCAGCTTGAGGCTGCTGCTTGCGGGGCTCCCCTCAGAGACACGAGGCTGCTGCTCTCTTGCAGGCAGAGCTGATCGTAGGTGACCAGAGCGGTGCCATTCACATCTGGGACCTGAAGACCGACCACAACGAGCAGCTCATTCCAGAGCCTGAAGTTTCAGTGAATTCCGTCCACATTGACCCCGACGCCAGTTACATGGCAGCTGTGAACAGCTCGGTGAGCCCCGATGGCATCCAGTGTTGGGGGGGATTCATGGTGCTCAGGTGCACGTACCAGCATTGCCTGCAGTGTGCCTGGGGTCGGACATGGGAAGTCCAGGCTGCTTTGGGGTGGGCGACCATCACCCTTCTCTCCACAGGGAAACTGCTATGTGTGGAACCTGACGGGTGGCATCGGGGAGGAGGTGACTCAGCTGATCCCCAAGACCAAGATCCCTGCACACAACCGCTATGCGCTTCAGTGCAAGTTCAGTCCCGACTCCACGTGAGTGCTGCAACCAGCGGTGGGAAATGATGGTCCTCTGGGGCAGGGAGAGGCCAGCTGCGCCTACAGATGTGGCTGGTACTGGCTCCACGCTGCCCTGCAGGTGCCCAGGGAGGAGGAGGACATGGCACTGAGTCGCTGTCAGTGCATCCCAGGCTCGTGGACCGTGATCTCAACAAGCTTTGTGGCCATGAGGTGTTTTAAAGCTGGGGTTCAGTTGCTGATCTCCAAGAGCAAAGTGGGGAACTTGGTGTCCTTCATAACCCTGTTCAGCTCAAATCTTATAAAGCAGATGATGTAGGTGTAAAGAAATGTGATTGCAATGAGCTCAGGTCTCCAGTTTGCTACTGGTCCAGGCCCTTGGCCTGGAGACGTAATGAGACGTCCTCGGGCATGCAGTGTGACTCATAAGGCTGCCCTTGCACATCTCTGCCTCGCAGGCTCTTGGCTACGTGTTCTGCAGATCAGACCTGTAAGATCTGGAGGACTTCAAACTTCTCGCTGATGACGGAGCTGAGCATTAAGAGCAATAACCCAGGAGAAACCTCTCGGGGCTGGATGTGGGACTGTGCCTTCTCCGGGGACTCCCAGTACATCGTCACAGGTGAGGCCCTGCTGCACTGCTTGGTTTGGGCTGCAGGCCCTGCACTAGCACAGGACTCACCCATTTCTATAGCTGGGACATTGCCAAACCCAGCTGTGTGAGAACACCCAGCCTCACACCCACAACACAGCCTACTAACTCTCTTAAGTGTCTACTAACTCCCTTAAGCATCTACTGACTCCCTTAAGTGTCTGCTTTTAAACTCTCTTAAGCATCCTCTAAGCCTCTGCTAACTCCCTGTGCTGCAACAGGGCATCTGTTTAAACTGTGGGACCTTTTCTCACCTGTGCAGTTTGTTTCACCTGATAGCACTGCTGCTTGCAGTATGCAGCAGGATGGTCCCTTCAAATCACACATGTTGTAACTTCCACAGTAGCAAGTAACCTCTGTGTAATACAGAAATGCAGCAAGGTTCTTGCTCCGCACAGCTCCCTGACCTGTTGTTGTAATAACAATGTGGAATGAAGCAAGGGGAAAGTCTTGTAATAGTAATTAAAAAGTAAGTGTAAAGGTTAATGCAGTTTACACCATTCTTCTCCCATTTCTCTCCAGCCTCCTCTGACAACCTGGCCAGACTTTGGTGCGTGGAGACAGGAGAGATCAAGAGGGAATACAGCGGCCACCAGAAAGCAGTTGTCTGCTTGGCTTTCAACGACAGCGTCCTGGGCTAACGGCCGCATGTGGGAGGAGAGGACCTCTGCTTGTTGTGCCTTGCCCTGCAGTGGCAACACCCTCTCTGGAGCCCGAGACATGACCTGCAACCACCATCCCCTCCTCTGGTGGAGGGCTCAGTCTCTGGCAGCAGCAGCTGCCTCGGTGGGACCAGGCTGCAGCTCTGAGCACATCATCACTGAAACACATGTGGCTTCCAAGGGAAGCTGCCTGGACAAAAGGGAATGGGAGAGGGAGGCAGGATCCCACCGAGGGCAGCAGGGTGCTGTTCAGCCAGAGGAATCCCTGTGGCATCAGCTGCTGACAGCTTTGTGATGTTCCTGTATCCCAAAGTGGGGGAAAATAAATCAGCCTTTCTAACTGCTGGAAGAGGCTGAGCAGAGGAGAGGCAGCGGATTCCTTGGCTTGCATCCCTTTATTCAAAGTGAATGTCACAGCTCGCTGGGAGAGCTGCACTGGTACAAAGCCAACCCCCTCCCAACAAGTGTAATAACCTTGTGTTGAGCAGGGCTTGTAGCCGTGTAACACAAGCTACACCACAACATGCCTCTAGGCCTGGGTCTCCTAACACCTACATAACATGATGCAGCCCGGAGCACAGCTGCAAATAAAGTGTCTGTCATGGTCAGCTGCAGAGTTATGGTCATTCTCTAAACAGTCCTTGCCAGCAGCATGAGATCAGGAAGCTCTGGGGACTGGAGGAGCTGTTACCTTCCTTGGAATCAGAGGTGTCTCAGGAATCCAGTTCAAGTATGTAGAGAGGGAATCCACAGCTGCAGGACTTACTCCGGGAGGTAATAGAAGCAGATAGACACACAAATGTTGCTTGGAAAGCAGATGTCAATGCAAAGGTAGATGAGGCGCTGCTTCCCTGGACCTGCCAAATGAGCAAGGACAGAAGCAGGGGGAGGGGAAGGCTCCTGTTGTCACTGGGGAGCCAGCCAAGCAGAGAGCCTCCAGGAATGACCTTTCCCATTAAAGCTGGAGTGAGATGGAACAGAATGAGAGCTCAGCAGGCTGCTCTGGTGAGGGTGGAGGTGACAAGCATTAAGCCACCAGCAGTGCAGGGGACTGCTCTGTGGCTGCACAAGCTGCTGTGCTGCCTGGAGAAGGGGCCTCAGAGCCTTTGCCAGCCAGTTCACTGCAGGTTGTGGGTATGAGCCAGCCCTTGGGGAGCACTAACAATGGTTTGATTCTCACTAGAGGTCACCTGTCCCTTGGCAGCCCATCCTAGGACATGCATCAGCTTCTGCACAGCCCTCTAAGAGGTACCAGAACAACCACACCTCCCTCCTGTGCAAAGGGCAACACACAGCACTCACCCTCGCTTCTCCTGACCCTGAAGATGGGTGTCTGCTCACACAGGGTCTGCACAGCCTCCCCCAGGCCCCTGGGATCCACCTCTCCTCCTGCCAGAACATCCAGGAACTCCTGGTAGTGCTTGGTCTGGTTATTGAGATGGAGCAGCTGATCAGCCTGCAACAAACAACGTCCCTGTTAGTTCCTCCCCAGGCTCTTTGTGCCTCCTGGGCCTGTGGCCTGGGGAGCAGGGGACACACAGTTGGTGGCCAGGACAGGCACCACCAACTCTTTGACTTCCATTAAGGAACCACAGAGCCAGGCAGATTCTTTGTCCTCTTTGCAATCCCTTTGGTAGCGTGCCCTGGTGGATGCTGTGCTCCTTCACTGCTCTGGGTTAAACATTACAGGAGCAGGCAAAGGAGCCCCTGAGGAAATGGAGAGCAGATGACAGGGGCACAAAACCATGGGGCCTTCTGTCTTCTTGAAACAGAATCTACCCCCTGCCCATGCATCCATTAGCATTTAGCTCAGAGGGTCTGTGTACATGCTTTGCTCCAACCTTCCTCCCCGTGAATTGCTAACAAGCCCCCTTTGTTTTTTGTTCCTTGGATTTCTGAGCAGGTAACAGAATCCAGTGGGAGTGGGTCCTGTGAGAGCCCTTCTATTCACCCCATGGGACATATCCCCCCCTCCCAAGTGCAGCTCTGCTGTTTCTCGCAGATTGGGTATCCATAAAAGCAGGAGCTGCTGCTCTGAGCTCACACACAGCACTGCAGAGCAGAGCCCTGCTCCTGTGCCAGGCACCAACCCAGCCTTACCACTGAGCTGCTGCTGCTGCTACCCCAGGCTGGGAGAGCCCCTGCCCTCATTTAGCCACATTTGGGATGCTGGTGTTAGAGTCAGCACTGGAAACCCAGAAAGGACCTTCAGCAAAGCAGGACTATGTGCAAAGCCCAGTTCATCACCCCTGACCACTCAGCTGCCCCAGGAATGGCCATAGCTGCTGCTTACTCTCTGCTCAGATGTGTTGAGAGGTGTCTGTAGGGCTTGGAGGTCCCAGGAGTCCATCCTCTTCAGGTAGCACACATGCTGCTCCATGGGCTTGTAGCACACGTAGCCCTGCAAGACAGATGGTGCTCCCACAGCTACCTTAACAGCCCCCAAATGGACATCTCTCCTTTTGCCCTGTGTTCTTTCCTAACTAAAGGTGCAGAGAAAGGCACCTAAAGTTTCTGGTTACTGCATTTCCTGGTCTACACCTCCTGCTCCCACCTCTGCAACTCTTCTCCCACCAGCCTGGGCTCCTCTGTTCACTGCCATGCACATGAGGAAGGTGATTTAACACACTTACGTTCCTGCTGTCGTACAGCACCACGGCAGTGTGGTTGCTCTGTGAGGTGATGTAGTAGGTCACGGTGCTCCTGGACTTGTCCACCAAAGCTGTCTGATTTCTCAGCAGGTCCTGCTGGCCCTGAAGTGTCAGGCGGATGAGCTGCGAGCCAGCCTGGGCACAAAGAGAGGGACAGTGCCACCAGTCATAGAATCCCAGAGTAGTTTGGGTTGAAGGGACCTTAAAGCTCCTCCAGCTCCAACCCCTGCCACGGGCAGGGACCCCTTTCACTGGAGCAGCTGCTCCAAGCCCCTGTGTCCAACCTGGCCTTGAGCACTGCCAGGGATGGGGCAGCCACAGCTTCTCTGGGCACCCTGTGCCAGAGCCTCAGCACCCTCACAGGGAACAGCTTCTGCCTCAGAGCTCAGCTCAGTCTCCCCTCTCTTGGGCAGGTTCAAGCCATTCCCCTTGGCCTGTCCCTACAGGCCCTTGTCCCAAGCCCCTCTCCAGGTTCCTGTAGCCCCTTTAGGCACTAGAGCTGCTCTCAGGTCTCCCCTTAAGGAGCCTTCTCTTGTCCAGGCTGAACAGCCCCAGTGTTCTCAGCCTGCCTCCATACAGGAGTTGCTCCTGCTTCTGATTATCCTCATGGCCTCCCCTGGACTCTCTCCAACAGCTCCATGTCCCTCTTGTGCTGCTGCCCCAGAACTAAATGCAGGGGGCTGCTCAGAAGAGCAGGATCTGCCTCCCCAGCCAGCACAGCTCACTGGTAACTCACCCTCCTTCAGAGGCCACACATCATAACTCTCCTGCTTTGACACATAGCAGCTCAGCACTCACACCATGACTCACTCAAAGGGATGCTGTTCTTGGCACCCACTCGGCAGTGGTGCCAGCACCTTCCTGCCCCTGTGCCTGCTGGTCTTCCAGAAATGGGAACCAGCTGGAGCTGGTCTGGATCACAGCTATCATGGTTTAAGCCTGGCTGATCACCCAGAACCATGGTCACACCCCCTCTGTGTCTGCCTCTGCTCCCGGAGGGATGGGGAGCAGCACTGATAGAACATAAATCCCATGGATTGAGACAGGAACAGTGCAGTCACTCAGGTATAACACAAACCCACTACTGCTACCACCAATAATAACAATGATAAGGGGAATAACAAGGGGAGAGAATATGAAACTAAAAAGGGAAGGAAAAAACCCAACAATAAACACAAGTGACGCCCAAGTCAGCACCCACTAACCCAGCCAGACCCGAGCAGTGATCTGAGCCTTCTGAGTAACTCTTCCCAGTTTCTATTCTGGGCATGATGTCCTGTGGGATGAAATACTCTTTGGCTAATTTGGCTCAGGTGCCCTGGCTCTGCTTCCTTCCAGATTCCTGTGCCCCTCCTCACTGCAGAGCATGAGACTGAAAAGTCCTCGATCAGGATAAGCACTACTGAGCAACAACTAAAAGACGTGTTATTAGCACTGTTTTCAGGTGTCCTGCTTTGAGCTCTGCACCAGCTACTATGGAGAAAAACAACTGTAAAGTTAAAAACCAGCTGAATCCAGGACAGCAGCCCATTCATCCCTCCCATCAAGTGCTGACATGCATTAAGGCTGTGGTGAACAGAAGGCTTCCTGCCTGACTGGGGAGGGTTTCTTACCTCAGCAGAGCTGGGGGAGAAGATGAGAACCCCCAGGATGCTGATGCCAATGGCACAAAGCAAGGTGATGGACAGGATGATGCAGAAGGTCCTGCGTGGAGCTGTGAAGCACACTGCAGCTCTCCTGTCCTGGGAGCCAAAGCAAGAAGGAAAGGAGTTAAAATCAACCCTCCTACTGATTATTCTTCTTCCCTATAACAGGCAATTCCCACTGATGACACAGATTATTGCACAAACTGAGGGGGTTTGAGTGCAGAACTGCCCAAACATCACAGCAGCCCCAGAATAACATCACTTTTATCCCACAGTGCTGGAGCTTCAGGTCCAACATCCCAGTGATGGGTACTCCCACAGCTGAGCACCTTCCTCCTGCAGCCACGGGAGCATGGAAACGCTGGGAAGCCACTGGAGAAGGGCTGGAGCTGGAAGCTTTCCACAAAGAGGAGCTGCTGCTGCTGCTGTGCTTTAGCAGCAAATTAAATGACTTTGGTTTATAGCAGAAATCCCCAGAGAACCATCAGCATTTGGAACAGCCCCTGTTGGAGCGATCCTGCTTCAGTGCCCCACTCTGTATTTGGTTGTATTTACCTTCTGGATCAGCTGTTATCGTGCAGACCAAGCTGTCACCTGAAGCAAAAGAGCTTGGCATTCACCTTCATGCTTATATGGAAACAATTCCAACTTAATGGAACCTAACATTATTCTTTGCAAGCAGAAAGCATGTGCTTTCAGTAATCCCAACTGTGCAACCCCCATCAGAAAAGAAACAACCTGTTTCTCAGTCTGAAAGACATGAAGAAGTCCAATACATGTTAATGGTTAGAACTGCTGCAGCCACACGAGGAAGGGGCTCTTCCAGGCTCTGGGTCAGTCATGGATCTGTTTTGGTGCTATGTAACCTCCAGACCTATCCCACCACAGAAGCAGTGAGTCTTGCTCAGAGCTGCAGGCTTCACAATCCACATGCAATAGTGCTCAAGCCCTACCCTCTCAGGCAGGTTTTCAATAGCTAATGGAATTCCCTGCATGGGAAAGGTGCAAAGGCAGAAATCCAGTGACTCCCAGCCCTGAGGCTCTCTCATGCACACACACACCAAGTGGCTCTGCAGGGTGCAAGTGGAGTGCTTCAGCACCTCTACCCTGACCATCCTGCCCTGCCTTGTGAAAGCCACGCATGTCTAAGAAAATCCCTAAGAACAAAACCTCACCAGGATCCCCAGGAACAGGAGGAGCTCAGCCCCTTCAATGAGGAATTGATCAAGCCCAGAGTGGGGTCTCCCTCTGTGAATAGGGGGGATGAGGGATACTCACTGTGGAGACAGCGCTGCCAGTGTTATTCCTGCCCTCCATCCTCCACTTCAAATGAGGACCTTGCTCCTGCAGCTCTGCCTCCTGGGTGTATGCAGACTGCATATACAAGTCCTGGTATGTTTGAAAGTCTCAAAATCGTGCCAGGAATCCCTCAGCCAAGACTTTGGGAGGCTGAAACCTGAGAGCTGGCACCTGGGGAGAGGGGAGATGGGGCTGAATCCAGGAGTGCCAAGTGTCCGTTGTCAATGCCTAGCACAGTGCTTCCTCGTGACCGAGCTAGAGGGGACGGGATGACAGTTGGGGACTTTGTCCTGGCCTTCCCTGCTGGCAGGACCACTGCAAGCTCATGAAGAGTGGAAAATAGAGCAGAGAAGAGGGGTAGCCTGCCCCTGTCATCAGTTACTTCCCACTGTCAACACAAAGCTCGTGCTGCCGGAGCTCCACAGGCTGAAGCCAAGTGTTGCTCCTGCAGGCTGCTGCCCTGCAAGCCTCAGCTGCACGGACATGCTTGTGCTCCAGCAGCCCTTGTGGTAGGTAGCCCCTGGAGAGAAGGATCTCTGCTAGAGAGGCATCAGCACAACCTCAGCTGCACTCATGTTCATGCCCCACCCCACCAGGCAGAGGTTTGTGGGTTTGAGACCTGCCAGTGAGATGCAAACAGCTGGATGGAGGCAAGGAAAAGCTCAGCATTCCTTCACATAGTCTGTTAAGGAAATATAAGGCTTTTGGACATTTTCCTATTAAGCACAGCCCAGGACTGATCCAACTCAGCCAAGAGGGCAGCTCATCCTGGAGCTTCTCATTACCAAAGCACTGGCAATCCCTCCCCACTCACTCTCTTTCTTGCTGTAAGTCAAAAGTTAGCTATTACAGTGGCAGCATCCATCCAGTTCTGGCACGATGCTTCCATGGGATGTGAGCTCCAGCTCTGAACAAACACACCCTGTGCTGTGGCACTGCTGAGAGCAGGACAGGGCTGGCATAGCCAAACCACAGCTCTGCCTCACTGGGCAATGTGAAGGGGACCCAGCACTGCTCCCACATCACCACCTTCAGCTGAGCTTCGCACAAGAGGTGTGAGAACCAAGCAGCAACACACAGATGGGGGGTTCTCCCCAAAGAGATTGTAACAGCCACACAGGAGACACTTCCTTGCTCTAAGAAATGGAGGCCCTGCCTAATTTGAGGCACAGAAAGAAGCAAAACCCTCTACAAAACACTGGTGGTGGCAGGATTGCTGTGTCCTGCTCAGCACTGTGCTCTTCAAGAAGCAAGTCCCAGCCCACACCAAGGGATTTGGGACCTGAGCCCCAGAAATACCCTCCAGAGCTTGGATTTCTCTCCCCATTTCTGCAAGTGAGGAATAGAGACAACAACCACAAACCAACCCCTAACTCCCACAACCTCCACACAGCACAGCTGTGCCAAAGATCACAGAGAAGACACTTCAAAGTGAGACAATGCTGGGGAAAGCAGGTTTTGAAGTTTAATGTGAATTCAAGTAGAGGCTTAAAAACCGTTTGGAAGTTGCACAGAGTTTCAAAGCACGGCTGACACCTTCACCCACACGTTTCAGCACACACAACTCGAGGTAACAGGTCCCTTGTGTGGGGACAGTGCTGGCTCCAGCCAGGCCAGGCCTCTCCTGGTGTTTGCTGCTTTACTTGTCATCTTCTGACATTCCAAGCACCACATACAGGAACTCATCCTGAAGCCAGGCTCTCTCCCTGCAGGAAATCCATCATATCCATGTCCACATTAACCCAGAGTTCTACCTCTAAGGGTTTATCTGTGACTTCACACAGCCACAGGCTTCCAGCTGGAGGGAGGAGAAGGGAAGAGGCAATCCGTGCTTCCCGACACAAGGGAACACCTTGGACAGGATCAGCTAATACTCTGGTTAACACCAAAAGACAACGGGAACTGCAAGGTTATTGCTCTACAAACAAGTGACTCGTTGTGACTGGAAGGAAACGGCACCAACACACTGCCAGAGCTGCCTGGCTGCACAGTGGGAGGTGAAGGAAGGAAGCAGTTTAAAGTCAGCTACCAACAGTGGAAGCTATGGAAAAAAGCAGCTTACTTGCATATTTAATTTGTCACTTAATTCTGTAATGCAAAAGCTTTCACCTGTGTCCTTGGATCCAGCCATCACAGACAGAGCTGTGCATCACCCAAACCCAGCTCAAGATCAAACTGGAATCATCACCTGAGCCAGCAAGTGCTGCTCTGTAGCCAAGCACCCGGCTCCAGGCCCACAGGGAAGAGCTGAACCTCAGGTACTGAAGGAAGCACATGCCACCATCACACACAGCCTTGGGATTGAGAGGAAAGCTGTGGTAGATCCATCCCGTTTGCCGAGCATCACCTCTGATGCTGCAGCTAAAGCCAAGGAAAGAGCTATCTGGATGCTGAGGGAAGTACAAGAATTAACTTGGTACTAATGGATCCAGTTATCAAGGAAGCAACAGTAGTGAAGGACAGTCCTATGTGGGTACAGACTTTCTGCATTACCAAATGCAAAAGCTTGGATCTACTGTGATCAGTGAAGTACATTCTTCTCATCCTCCCTTCTGGGAAACAAGATATATTACCATATACTATACTTAAATTTATAATTTAAATATATTGTGATATATATTTAGGATGGGGGTAGCTCTGTATGTACACGTACTTTATACATACACCCAGCACTTGGATAAACACAGTGAGACCGAAGACCCTGCTTGTATTGTGAGAGTGGAATCATCCTAATCTGCACTAGTGCAATCTGCAGTGGTCACATAAACAAAGAGTTTCAGTTTCTGTGACATCTGCATTGGGCTGGAAGAAGAAAACTCAACCCACTGCTAAAGACTAATCCTGCCACCTGCCAAAGCCTGCAGGCATTGCCCAAAATAGCTGGTACTAAACATTCCAGGTTTCCCTGAATAAACCAGACTGAGTTACAATGTGTCCAGGTAAGTACACACCACAAGATGTTGGGTTCTTTTCCTCAGATCAACCAGCTCTACTTCCCTCAACTCAGTCTAGAAGACAAGGTGACATTGAGCAATAAACATTTGGATAGATTGTTGCTTAGAATTCATTTGAAAACAGCCCCAAGCCCTCAGAACATGGGTGACACTAATGCCCTTTTGGCTTCAAAGTGCATTTAAAGACTGAGATGTAAACAAAATCACAGCGGGAGGACACGAAGGTTAAAAAGCTGCTAAGGGCTGCTAACTCCGGGTAATATGCTAGTTATTGTCACAGGGTGATTAAGAGGGTACGTGCAGAGGCTGCAAGCACTCTGCTCTCCTACTCCCCCAGTGCTGACAGGAGGTCGGAGATGCTGTCGACATAGTAATCGGGCACCAGGCTCTGCCTGGTCGGACAGTCGCTGTCCTGGTGGCCCCTCACTTCATCCAGCGTGCTGACCCCGGTCAGCGTGAGCAGGGTGGTGAGGCCGCAGGAGTTGCCCATGAGGATGTCTGTGTCAAGCCTATCTCCCACCATGATGGTACGAGCAGGGTCGATGTTGAACTCACTCGCCACACAATCGAACATGTACCGGTTGGGCTTCCCCACGATGAATGCCTCGCGCTGGGCTGCTGTTTCCACTGCTTTTACCAGGCAGCCCGTCCCTACAGAGAGAGCAGGAAACACCAGTTAGGGACTGCAGAGGAAACTCAGCACCCACACGAGCCAGCAGACCACCATACAGGGCTTGGAAACACACCACCATGGACGAGACAGGCAGGGAAAGCGCTCTGCCCCAATAGAAGTGGTGGACAAAGCCTGCCAAGAGGCAGGAATACCGTCTCACACCGCGATCAGGAAGGAGCCGCTACTCCCGAATAAAGGCTCTGCCAAGGATTCCCCCTCCTTCAGTGCGGAGCCCAGGCTCTGGGACACGGAGCCAGCCACACTGCTATACACCAAAGCCACCCCGCACCCCTCTCCCACCCCGCGCACCGGGTATGGCAGCACCGCCCTCGAGCGGGAGCCGGTTGTCCCGGTTGGTGCCGACGAGGAGGCAGTCGGTGCCGCCGCGCAGCAGGTACCGCAGCGCCTGGCACAGCTTGGCGTAGCTGAAGTGCTCATCGAAGCCCACGAGGACAGCGCGCACGGCAGGGTCCAGCGGAGCCTGGGCCCAGTCAGCGGGCGCCGGGCCGGGCAGGGCGGCGGGGCCGGGCCCGAGGTGCGGGATACCGACAGCCTCCAGCTCGGCAGCGAGCGCCGGGCTGCCCAGCACGTAGGCGGCGGCGCCGGGCGGCAGGGCCTGGCGCAGGTAGCGGGCGGCGCAGTAGGCCGAACCGAACACGTTCCGTGTCTCCGCGGGGGGGAAGCCCAACCGCCGGAGCTTCTCGGTGTAGGCCGCACGCGTCCGGCTGCTGTTGTTGGTCACGTAGCAGAGCCGCTTGCCGGCCGCCGCCAGCCGGCCCAGCGCCGCCGCCGCACCGCTCACCGCCGCCTCGCCCCTCCATAGGACCCCGTCGCAGTCGAACAGCAGCGTGTCGGTGGCGGCCAGCACGGCCCGGGCCGCCTCGGCCTCCAGCCGCCGGCACCGGCGAGGCCCTCCGCCGCCCGCCATGGCGGTCGCACCTCAGCCGCGAGGCCCCGCCCACACGGCGCCGCCGCTGCGCTCTCATTGGCTGCTTGCCCCCCTCCGCGCGATGCCATTGGTCAGGAGCGCGGTCACCTCAGGCCGCCCGTTAGGTAACCGGTGAGGCTCCCGGTCCGTGTGGGCACCGGGGGTCAGAGGTTACTCATGAGAAGGACACCGGGGGTCAGAGGTCACTCAGGAGAAGGGCACCGGACACGACAGGGGCGGGGCTCGGGGCTCACCGTCCCTTGCGCCCCGCCGGGCTCCCCCTTCTCCCCGCCCCCGGCACACGGCCCGTTGTTATGACGACACGGCCGTAAAGCCGCCATCTTGGCGGTGCGGCTCGTTGCGACATGGAGGCCGCGGTGGCAACGAGCGCGGGGCCGGCGGGGCTTACGGCAGAGCAGCGGCAGGCGGCGGCGGAGGCCGGCTCCGGAGCTGCCGTCACCCCCGCGGGCCCCGCCGCCTTCCTCAGCCTCCCGGCGCCCTTCAGCGAGGAAGGTACCGGCCAGGGGCGGGGGGGCCGCCGCCACAGGGCCCGGCCGGAGCGCAGGGGGGAAGCGGAGCCTGGGTGGGACGGAGGGGCCCGATCCGGAGGAACCGGGACCTCGGTGCTCGGCGCCAGGCGGAGCGGGCCCTGACCGTGCTGGTTCTGTCAGCAGGGGCCCGGGTGAGGGAATGGCCCCGTTCCGTGCCACAAACCGGCTCGGAAACACCCCGCGGTGCGGGAGCTCACCTCCACACGCAGCACAGGACGTTTGCATGGCAGCTTCCTAAGCCGTGCCTGAATTCTTCCTCTTAGATGAAGATGATGTGCACAAGTGCGGGCGCTGCCAGGCCGAGTTCACGTCCCTGGAGGAGTTCGTGCACCACAAGCTGCAGAAGGTCTGCCACAGAGCCCCCGAGGTTCTGCCTGCGGCACCGCCGGGCCTCGGCCAGGACGTGGAGAAGGTGACGGAAGCTTCTCCTCCAGCCGGGGCTGTTGGAGCCGAGGGAGCAGGAGGCAGTGGCTTTAAAGGTCATAAAACTCCTCTGCTAAAGTGTTGTCTGTCACAGCAGGTCGTTCCTTCTGTCGAGGAGTCCATAACTGTTGCTCATATAGTGGTTGAAGCATCTTCGATAGCGGAGGAAATCAGCAATGCCTCTGCTATAGTAGGTGAGCTTTTGGGTGCCTGGGTCTGTAGCTGGCTGGGTCAGGAGCTTGTTTTCCCCTCCAGTGTGCCCTGGAGTGTGAGCGGTGTGTGGTCGGGTACGTGTTGCCTCCGTGTTGCTGCGGGACTTGGGGCTGAGGATGCAGGACTCATCCCTCGGCCAGCAATATTGTCCCTGCAATAATACAAATTAGAGTTAAAACCCTGTTCCAGAAGTGGCCATTTTAATAGTTATGCTGCAACAGAATCATAGAATCAACCAGCTTGGACAGGACCTTTGAGCCCATCCAGTCCAACCATTCCCAGCACTGCTAAGGCCACCCCTAACCCATGGCACTGAGGCCTCATCTCCACAGTGTGTGAACACTTGCAGGGCCGGTGCCTGCAGCCCTGCCCTGGGCAGCCTGTTCCAATGCCTGAGCACCCTGTGGGGCAGGAATTGTTCCTCAGCTCCATCTAAACCTGCCCTGGTGCAGTTTGAGGCCGGTTCCTCTTGTCCCATCCCTTGTTCCTTGGGAGCAGAGCCCAGCCCCTCCTGGCTCCATCCTCCTGTCAGGCACTTGTAGGGAGCCATCAGGTCCCCCCTGAGCCTTCTCTTCTCCATCTGAACCCCCCACGTCCCTCAGCTGTTCCCTGTCACACTTGGGCTCCATGCTCCGTACCCCTTCTCTGGCCCTGCTCCAGCACCTAAAGTAAATAGCAAGAACTGTGCAATGCCCCATGTTCAGCTTTAAGTACCTGTTCCTCCTGCTATGTGAAATGCTGCAACAGTAAATTAACGTAGTTAGGTAAAGCTCTTCTGCAAAGGACATAACTGTCCTACCTTCTTCCCAGGTAGTGGGCACATCAAAGAAGTCATTGTTGCAGGAGATCATGTTTTTGAAAACCCAGATGGACACACCGATGGGGAAGTCCCAGAAGAGCCAGGCAACCCTGATGATCCGGAGCAGGATATCTCCACGGAACTGATCAAGGTTAAGCTGCTGGTTAACAAAGAAGGGAGATATGTATGTGAATTATGCCAGAAGACATTTAAAACAGTAAGTATCACCTGTGTGTTTGGGTTAGTGAGTTATTTAGGCTAGAAGTTCACTAAGATATCTAAAGACTCAGTAACATTGTGCTGTTCTAGTGCATGCGATACTTCCAAAAGGAAGGTCCTGCTTTCAGAAGGAGCACATACTTAACCTCTAAAATTCTTAACCTTAGCTCCAAGAAGCTGTGGCTGCCCCATCCCTGGCAGTGCTCAAGGCCAGGTTGGACACAGGGGCTTGGAGCAGCTGCTCCAGTGGAAGGGGTCCCTGCCCATGGCAGGGGTTGGAGCTGGATGGGCTTTGGGGTCCCTTCCAGCCCAACCCAGTCTGGGGTTCTGTGACTTGAAACATCTTTTAAAGTGAAATTCTTTCCCCAGGCCAGTATCCTCAAAGCTCACATGATCACTCACAGCAGCAGGAAGGACTATGAATGCAAACTCTGTGGCACTTCCTTTAGGACAAAAGGGTCTCTGATTCGACACCATCGGCGTCACACTGGTAAGAGCTCTGCAGAATAAGAGCTCCTCGATGCTGGGGTGTGCTCTGTGTGGGGGGAATTCACTGCTTTCCTGCTGCTGAGCTGAGCACGTTGAGCTCCACAGTGCTAGGCTGCTGGAAGGCAACATAAGGGATAAGCACAGGGCTGGCTGTAGGAAGCTGAAGGTGCTCTCCAAGCTGGCAGTGGTTACCTTAATACTCGTTTCGATCCCTGTCATTCCCAGATGAAAGACCTTACAAATGCAAGAAATGTGGGAAGAGCTTCCGGGAATCAGGAGCTTTGACTCGGCACCTGAAATCTCTTACACCCTGCACTGAAAAGATTCGCTTCAACATGAATAAAGAAATAGTGGTCAATAAGGAGGATCTGCCAACAGGTCAGTGCTGTTGCCAGCACCTGCCTCGTGTCTGGGAGAACTGAGCATATAAATGAAACCCACTTCTGTGATACTCAGTTTCTAATTTTATATAGGAAAAAGTAATTTATAGAGCTGAAGTATTAACCTGAAGCTCTGTAGCCAGGCAGTGACTGTGAAGAGTGTTTGATGCTCTGGAACAGACCTGGTTTTAGCAGGCACCTTGTGTTCTAAGGCACATTTTCTGCTGGGCACAGCAGGCTGGGGAGGGTGGCAGCACACCCATGACTCACTGTGCTGCTTTTCTTGCAGGATCCTCTAGTTCAAACCCAGACACTGTTTCCTCACTAGCAAGTGAGTCCATGGAGAGTTCACCCGTCATTCACCTGGTGACAGATGCAAAAGGCAACGTGCTTCACGAAGTCCATGTCCAAATGCAGGAGCTTCCTGTTGTCGATGCAAAATCCCTGGACCAAGATGTGAGTGCATTTTCTCTTAAAGGCCCTTCATGTGCTGTATGCAGGGAAGTATTTTGAAGCATTTCACCTCACAGAATTCTCATAGGTGCTAAAAATCTGTGTGATGGGAATAAATGGGTAATGAGCTGCTTTTTCATCCAAGCACATAAAGGTTCGGCTCTGCTAGAGTCCAGCTGAGCTTAGCAGCACAGCTGTAGCATGCAGGAGAATGCGTAGGATTCACCATCATGCACTGAACAATCCAGAAGGGGAAAGGGTGTTTTTGGTGATCATTCCGTGCTGCAAGACACTGTGATAGCAGCAAAGGCTTATCGTTCCTCAGACTATGTCTTCAGAGTACACATTCGCCTCTTCTTCCTCCCCAGTCCAAGATCATTCCCTTGTTGACTTTCCAACCCTGTATTACAGGGTTGAAAGAAAGAATAGCTCTAAAGAGAGGGCTGAGGGTGTATTTGCTGTACCCATTACCAGACTGTTCCTCCCTTCAGCAGTCACATCCCGAGGAGCTGCCATGTGAGGGGGAAGCGACAAGTGAGAACCTGCTGAGGGAGGCCATGAGGAACTCTGGTATCGTGATAGAGCGAGTCGCTGTGGAGGAGATGCAGAAGCCAGAGACAGAGCCTGCTGTGGCTGCTGCAGAAGGACTGCAGAATGAAGTGGTGGAAGCAGAAGAGGAGCCGTGTGGGGAGCAGTGTGTTGCAGTAGAACAAGCAGAGGCTGTATGTATTCTGTAAATAGGTTCCTTGTGTAATGTTCCTTGCCTGGACTTGGTTGTGCACAGCACTGTTAGCATGTTACCCTCTCTGCATCAATCCCTTGCCCTGGGAGTTGTGTCAGATTGTATAGTTAAACATATTTCACATGTGCTTTAAGTGTGGTGGGAGGACACAGAGGTGCTCTCTCTCTCCTGTTAACAATATGGGTTTCTTTCTGGTCAAAGCTGGAGTATTTAACTGCAATACTTACTATCCACACCACTACAAATATACTTACGTTGTACCATTTTCTTTCCAATAGACAGAAGCAGAAAGAACAAACGGGTACAAAAGTTACGTTTGCCCTCACTGTAACGAAGCCTTCAGTGAAGCTACTTCCCTTGAAACACACATCAAAGGTCATTTAGGTAAAGTGCTACTGCTTATGCCTAAAGTGTCTAAAATGTGAGGTGTCTCACACAGCACAGCTTGCTTTGTTTCAACTCCCTTGCCTTTACATGGCTTTAGCCATGGAAAATCAACTGATTACAATCAAACAATTAGTGACACACTAATATGAAAAGGTTGACTTTGGATGAGCTCTAGAATAAAGGGTAAAAGAAATACCTAACAAAACACTCCCAACTTTCACACTTCGGGGCTGCACTGCATCCTTGCAAGTGGAATTTGATGAAGAGGCCAGGAAAGGGTTGGTGAGGAAGAACAGGTTGATAGGCTGGACCTGCTGCTTGAAAGGCACCAAAGACCAGGAGAGCAACACTGGAGCAGAATTCACTTCTGAACAAGACAAAGACCTTACACACAGTTAATATGATTTCCCTCATTCTCCTGGGTCATGTTTTCAGCAAGGATCCTGTTACAACATGTAGGAGACACTTGCTCCTGTGGGTTGTCCTGTACCAACCACGTGTCCTCTCTTCCTCTCTAGATTACAAGCCTTTTAAGTGTGAGGAATGTGGCAAAGAGTTCACCAAGGGATACCTGCTAAAGAAGCACCAGGAGGTGCACGTGAACGAGCGGCGTTTCCGCTGTGGAGAGTGTGGGAAGCTCTACAAGACCATTGCACATGTGAAGGGGCATCGACGAGTGCACTCTGATGAGCGGCCCTATTCCTGCCCCAAGTGTGGCAAGCGGTACAAGACAAAGGTGAACTCCCTCACCACAACCTGCCCTCCAGGTTTCCCTTTCCAGAGCCAGGGCTTGGGAGAAGTTAGGAGGCTTTGCTGCTGAAAAACAGAGGCCACTTACCTCTTAAAGAGCTGCAGCTCCGGAAGGAGGCTTCTTAGTAAGGAAAGAGATGACTAGTCATAGAATCATAGAATGGTTTGGGTTGGAAGGGAACTTAAAGATCATCCAGTTCCAATGCTCTGCCATGGGCAGGGACAACTTCCAGTTAAGATCTTAATGAAACCTTCACAATTGAGAAGAAACTGTCTGGAAAACGATGTAATAATTGTAAAACCTGGTTTTTATCATGTTGTACATGAGAAGAAGTCCTCAAGGATGTTAACTTTGACTCAGGAAGCTAAAATACTGCTTGCTCCAGTTCACAGTTCCCTTTAGCTCCCTTCTCCTGCTCCTCTCTTTGGTACAGAATGCCCAGCAAGTCCATTTCCGCACGCACCTGGAGGACAAGCCCTATGTGTGCCAGTTCTGCAGCCGTGGCTTCAGGGAGAAGGGCTCACTGGTGCGCCACATCCGCCACCACACCGGAGAGAAGCCCTTCAAGTGCTACAGGTGTGGGCGAGGCTTTGCAGAGCACGGCACCCTCAACAGGCACCTCAAAACCAAAGGTGAGCTGGCAGAGTTTGGCTGTGATGGGTGGGAGTGTGGGGTGGTCTCAGGCTGGGTTTGGATGAGCTGCTCTTTGGCTGAGCAGTGATGGTTTCTTGGAGTGGAGCTAATGACTGGCGTCCAGGGCTATTTATCTGCATCCCAGTTGCATCAGGAGATGTATTATGGGGGGTTTTAATGTATATTAATGAATATTTCTATTGTGATTTTTCTGACCAAAAGCCAGCTGAACAAACAGCCATAAATCAGTTCTAATATAAAATCTAGATCATCTAGATAAAGATAAGCAAAACAGGACTTGCATCCAGACTCTTAACTGCAGCAGTGCTGTGGGTTCTCTGCTCCAGCCTCTAGCCTAAGTGGTCTCTGCAGTGTCACCACTGTCCTAAGTAGGGAAGACAGAGCTTTCACCCTACTGGAGCCTACCCCAAACTGTGAAGGGGCTCTGGTCCAAGGCTATACACAAAGAGGGAGAAAATGAACATTGCCACAAAGTAGTGTCAGAGAGAGCTCCATTCCTGTGTTGGGGAAGAGGTGAACTGTAAGAACACAAAGTGTGGATGGTCTGTGAGGAAAATGTCCTGAGTTCTCACAGATAATCTTGTTTGATCAGGTAAGTTGCACTGGACCTGCTGCTCCTTTAGCTCCTAAGCATGGATTTTCCAGCTTTGTCAGGTAGTGATGATGAGGAGTTTAGATTGCAAAGAACAATACAAGTTCACTGGAAGGAAAAAAACAGTTCCCTGGTAGATAGAGAAATGCCTAAGAAGAAAAGATACTCTGTTCTTCACACACAGCTTTTGAGATCCAGTATGGATTTACATCTGAACTGAGCTGTGTGTCTTTTGGCACTGTACTGGACAATGGCTCTGCTCCAGTCTTAGTTCTCTTGGCTGTCACTTCGCTGATCTCAGTAGGATGAGAGCCTGGTAGCTCACACTTGTCAGTGGTATTCTGTTACAGGTCCTCGTCTGTGCCGTGTAGTGTTTTCCATGAGGACCTAGAAATGACCATCTCCTGTATCTGAGATAGTTATGAAAAATGATGTTCTTGTGGCATTTTTGGAATACCATTCAGGTGGCTGCCTCCTGGGTTTGAAAGAGGTGGAGGAAGTGATGGTGTCTGAGGAAAGCCAGTCTGCTGACAACTTGGCTGCCACGGTCATCTCCGAAGATCCTCACACGGTGCTGGTGGAGTTCTCTTCAGTGGTGGCAGACACTCAGGAGTACATCATTGAGGTGAGAAGAGGGCAGTGCCTTTGCCTGCTGACCTCAGCACAGTGTTTTGTCACTAAAACTGCAGTTGTGCATGATGTTCCTCACCTAGGCTCTTGGGAGGAGGTAAAACAGGATCTAGCCAATGCATGACCCTAGGAATAAGTAGGATTAAAGAATCTTGTTCAAAAAGAGAGCACCTGGAGCCTACTTCACCCCCTTCCCAAAGCCTTCCTGTACTGTACGCAGGAAAATGAGAATGCAGGAAGACATCAGAAAGCTGAGACTGAGAACTGACCATACCACATTTTATGTCCTCCCTGACTTGCTTCAGCTTTCCCTCAACTTTTACCTTCTATTTTCTCCCATTTCTATTTAACTTGAAATAATTTAGCAGAGAAATAATCTCAGGTTTTAACTGGCTGTGGCTGCCCAAAGCAATGAATTCTGCATTTTGCTCTCTCCCCCCTTGTGACAAAGAGCCAGTACTCATCAGTGCAGAATAACACAGTTCATTTACCGAGTCCCTTTAGTGCTGCCACAGTTCTCCTCCAATAGAGGAACCTGCCAGTTGGCCAAGTCCTGCTGAGAGAGGATGTCCTCTTCTGGTTATCTGTGAGCACTGGGAGTTACTTTTAAGTAGCTCTTGACAATGGGATTTGGAGGTAATGTCAAGGCTGGCTTTAGAGGAGCTACTGAAGCAGGAGGGGAGCAGACTCTTGTAAAAGATCTTAATATCTTATATCTTAGTAATAAACGTGGTTTTAATAATAATCTAAAAAGAGAATCCTCATATTTTGTCTTTCAAGACTGCTACTGAAGACATGGAGACCAATGAAGCTACTGAAATCATAGAGGGAACAAGACACGAGGTAAAGCAGCCACATGAAGGATTATTATGGGGACTTGCTGTAGATGAGATGAATTGCTTTTGGTGTCCTGAAAGTCATGCTGGCTAAACCCAACTTCAGATAATCAACTGACTGATCCCTGTAGGTTTGCACAGCTGCCTGTACTGGTCATACTGCATTTGACTGGGTTAGTGCTGGTAACCCTAGGTCCTTGAACCACATTCCAGAATGCTGGCACAGTCAGAGGCTGGTTGGGCTCCTGGCTTGGATTCTGTCAGTTCAGAGGTCCTGGAACACATGGCTTGTATTTTGGCTATAAATAGTTTGACATCCGATGGGTACTGGAGAGGGACTCTTCATCAGAGACTGTAGTGATAGGACAAGAGGTGAAGGGTTCAAACTGGAACAGGGAAAGTTCAGGTTGGATACAAGGAGGAAGTTCTTCCCTGTGAGGGTGGTGAAGCACTGGAACAGGCTGCCCAGAGAGGTGGTAAATGCTCCATCCCTGGCAGTGTGAAATTCATGCTGTTGCACTGCCCTGCTTGTGGTGATGAGAACTGTCCATACTTCTAAGAGAGAGCACCACACTGAGACATAACGAGTCCTCTTTTCTCTTCCTGTAGGTTGACAGCCACATTATGAAGGTCGTGCAGCAAATAGTTAATCAAGCAAACTCTGGTCACCAGATCATTGTGCAGAACGTCACCGTGGCTGAGAACTCTGAAGTAACCACTGATGCTGCAGACACCATCACCATTGCCACCCCCGAGAGCCTCACGGAGCAGGTGGCCATGACACTGGCTTCTGCCATCGGAGAGGGAGCAGTGCTGACCACAGAGGGTGGCATCGAGACGGAAGAGGCGACGGTGACCATGGTGGCATCTGAGGACATTGAAATCATGGAACACGCAGGAGAGTACGTGATTGCCTCGCAGGAGGCAGAGGTAGAAGTCCAGACTCTCATTGTGTGATGAGCAGCATGCACCCAGTGACAGATGCTAATGTAGAACTTCCTGGGTTTCTCAGTTTGGGAGTTTGAGCAGCCTTACCTTTGCCAAGGGAGGGAATGCTTCCATAGGAAAGTGACTTAACATGAAGGTACAGCACTGAGATGTTTCCTGTTTGAAATGGAAGTACTGATAGTTAAAATCCTCTGCATGGTTGTACTGGGGAAGTGACCGATGCACCAGAGTTGACAGTCTCAGTAGTTTGTACAGCTGCCTCAAATAAAGGAAGGTTCCTTGTAAAGCCTTGATCTCTGACCACAGGACAGTGGTGTTCTGGTGTTCAAAAGCATTCAGCAAGTGAAACAAAGATGTAGGGGTCTCATAAGAGACTACTTAACATATGCATTTAAAGGAAACCAAACCTAAGGAGTTCTGGTGTGTGTTCACCACCACTCAGACTTTCATGCCTTTAACCTCACTCCTTTATGCCTGCTAAGGCATGGTACTGCAGTATCTTCATTTTATATCCCGGACAAGTAGCCTTATGTACTGGTCTATGAAAGAATGCATCATTGTACCCTTGCAGTGCCAGACAGGCTGCCCTGAGAGGAGCCTGGTGGCGTGTAAAGCCATATTGTATATGATAGTTTCATTTTTTTAAAGCATATCTGGGTTTTTATTTGCATATTGTACAGCTCCAGCATGTAAATAAACACCTTTGTAAAAATAAAGCTATTTAAAATTCTTACTAGACTTGGCCAATTTCTGCTCTGTTGTCACCCAAACAGAAGGATGTCTGGAAAGAGAACAGGGTCACTTGACATTGTGCCTAAGAAACCCTCATCATGAGGAGAGTCAAATGCTTTTTCCCCAAACAAGCCTCCAAAAGCTGCCAGTACATGTGTGCTTTGGAGCCTTTCACATGATCCCCAGGTAGAGGGATGGCAGAGGCCACTTGCACAGCTCGAAGGTAACTTTTCTGCTATTAAGGCCAAGGGTTTTCTGAGGGACAGCCATGAAGTGTCTTCCAGTGTTCACCTGCACAATCCTGGTACAGACTGGTTTCTGTTGGAAGAGACCTTAGAGCTCATCCAGTTCCAACCCCTGCCACAGGCAGGGACCTCTTTCACTAGAGTAGGGTGCTCCAAGCCCCTCTGTCCAACCTGGCCTTGAGCACTGCCAGGGATGGGGCAGCCACAGCTTCTCTGGGCACCCTGTGCCAGCGCCTCACCAAGCACCTCACTTGTAATAGTTTCCAGTCTAAATTCAAGGTGCTGCATCCTAACCCAGATCTGCAGTAGAACATGGGTTCTGCAAGTTCAGGTTCTGCCAGTAATCATAAAGTCTTTCAGTTAAATCTATGCAACCTGTTCTCCATATTGCTAACAGAAATGGGTTAATCATTTGCCAAGCAAAGATACTCACACAAAGATGAAGCTTCCTGATAGTTCACAGCAGCTCTTTTGTTAGCTCTTCCCTTGTAAGTGTGCACAGGGAGAAAGATTCACTCCAGTAAGATGGACCCAACTTGTCTCTCCGAACCAGCCAATTCACTATCGCTTGCTCCAACAAGGAAACAAGAGGATCAAGCTTAACCTCAGAGATCTCACCCAGGGAAGTATCTTACATAGTGCTCTGCTGAGGCACTGTTAACCAGAGCACTGCAGTCAGCTCTGTTACTGTCTTCCTGCAGGGCAAAAGAAAAAGTGAATGATTGACAAAGCAGCGCCACTTCCACATCTGTGACACTGCAGGAATATAGCAGTGTCTCCTGCAGGAAGGAAGACCTACTTAGGATGGACTAAAGCAACAGAGGAACTCAGTTATACAGTAGTATATATTATGCAGCATACAAAACGAACCATAAAACCCCCAGTTTCTTATCTATGTGTTCGTTAGCTGGTCCTAATCCTAATGCTTTTGCATTGTGATTGTGTCTGAAAAGACTTACAGGCTGCTGCCACCGGTACAATGTCTGTCACAGGCAGACTGGTCAGCTTTATGCAAACACAGTTTCCAATCACTTCATTGAGATACAGTCACCTTTTTACAAAAGCTGCTTGGGCATCAGAGCCCACTGCTGGAATAAAGTCTTACAAAAGCTTAAAAACACACATACAGACACTGGTATCTTCATGTTTTCTTCTTGCTTTCCAGCACTGCAGGAGGCTTAAAGATTTCCATCAAATTCCTCCAGACTCCTTTAGAATAAATGTTCCTGTAGACAGCTTGTCTGTCACGAGGCTGCAGTGTTGGATGGTGGCAACACCTGTGTCTTCTGGATTTATACCATTCATTGGAAGTTTGGTTGGTTAAGGCCAGATAGAGATTGAAACAGGAGTATGCACCCAGAACCAGGGTGAGGAGAATGACAAAGCCAAGCATGAAGACAATCCTAGGGAAAGTCAAGAAAAGGTGCTGCAAAGAAAGAACAACTCAGTTACAAAGATGGGGCATTAAATCACATGGAAGGATGTGAGTGCTCAGCATGCAGCTGCAGAGCACAAATGGAACTGTGGAGCCCTAGGAAGGAGGTCACAGCCCTCTGTCAGCTCTGTGACTGAATCCTTGAGTAGAGCATGCAGATTCCCAAAGCCTGACTAATATGTGGGAGTATTTTCTCCATCCATCTATCTCAGAATGTTGTATTTCATAGCGGAGTTCTGCTTGTTGGGTTTCTTAATTAAGAAAATCATTAATGCAGATCATCTGAAAACAAACTGCCAAATGAAGGGGCCACAATCTGGTGCAATTTCAGGTTTTGCTGACACGATGCAGTTTAAGCAGCTTTTTCCTGAGTTAAATTCCAGTGCTGGGGAGTGGGAATGGTACAGCTCTAACATGAGCAAATGCTCCCTCGCCAAGATCCCTTTATAACAGTCCAAGGCTGAAACATCTGCTGTTTAGGATGAGGAAAAGAGAAAGCATTTGCTATTTATCACGTCACTGCCATACTACAGAAAGGGGTGAGGGGACTGAAAAGCAAATGGCTCAAGTGCTAGAGAAGCTCAAAGTCACCCTTTGTTTGAGAAAACATTAAACAATCTAAATTCCAGGGCAAGAGAGTCCTGCTTGAACATCTCCATGAAGATATCTCAAGGATTTTCAACTGTTTCCTAAGCATTCCTGCAGTAGATGGTCACTGGAATGTGAAATCACTCCCTGTGAACCAGACCTGCTGAGTGAAAGCAGCCTGGAGACAGAAATGTAAAGAATGGGAGACTGGAATGAAAGCCTGTGAGAAAAACCCTGTACTTTTAAAGCATTCTGCAATGGCAGTTTTCTACACTGCCTTAGCTGTGTGAAGGTGGTAAACCCCTGCATCTGTCCACATCTGCCTGTGAGGAGGATTAACAAGATTCCTGAGAGTAAAGACTGAGCTAAACCTCTGTATATAAACTAATAACCCACACAGCATAAACTCACCTGGATGACGAAGAGAATGTCAACAGCATGCTCCTGTCCTTGGTCATCAATGTAACTCCCATGCATCATGCCTGAGAGCAGCACCACTTGGATAAGGAACGCTGCTGAGATGACTGCAGTGGTTGCTGCCATGGCAGTCAGTGTGAAGAGGTAAAGGAAGAAGTACTTGGCATTGGAGGCACCAATGCAGTTGTTGACCCACACACAGTGGTGATCAAACCGATGCACACACACACTGCAGAAACCTGGGGAGAAGGGAGCCACAGGACAGGTCAGTTGCTCAGGGTTTAAGTGATCAATTTGAATTTTACACAGCTAACAAGAGTTTTTCATCTGACAAAATCCAAGAATTATGATCATGATTTTAAGCAAACACAGTAACCCCAATACTAAACCCAAAGCTGTGTTATCCATTTCCTCTTTTATTCCCTAAGACTGCAGCTCACAGACTGTTTTCTTTGACAGTACTGCCCAGCAAAGCACAGGAAAGGTAGAGTCTGCAGCTCTGGAGAACTGATCTGGGGAGGTACCACTGTTTTGCTTAGCAAGGAAGTTAAGATGCTTACTGCAGTGTTTTGACCTGGCTGGCTTCTCCAAGTCACACGTAGGACACACGATGCCCTTCTGAAACAACACACCATCATATGCGTAAATCTTAACCAAAGATGCATGATTTGATTTAGTTATTATACCTGTGAAAGAAACGAGAGAGACAGTTAGTAATGGTGTTTGTAGCCTTTTTTAGGTTCCATTTTCAAATGGCTACAGCTCCCAGTCAGCAAGAGCTTACCAGGATTGGCTCGGGAGCAGAGGATAAAGCAGCCCACGTTCCCAGCCAGCAGCAGGTAGGGCAGGAGGAGGATGAGGAGGTGAAACTGCAGTTCCCAGCAGTACACAAACACTTCCCATGTGTATTCCACATACACTGCAGCTTGCAAGACTACGTGCAGGACAACAAACAAACAGCTTCTGTAACAGCAAGGGGACAGTCTGTTCACTACATAGCATCCTGCTTAACAGGTACCCTCAGAGGTGACCAGCAAAGACTTTTCAAAACACAGAGACACCTTTCAGGTTTTCAGGCCAGCATGGGTTGCATATTAAGTGTTTTCTCCTTCCAATGCCTTCTTTCTCTTCTTCCCACATACACTCCTTACAATACACCAGCTAAATTCACTTCCACTACTGGCATCTCCTTTGGCTTTCTTTTCCCATCAGTAAAATACAAAGTCTCGTAATCACTTGCTGCTGACAAAACATGCCACAGCAATAGGGCACAAAGCATTCTGCCAGAAGACGTTTGCTATGTGCTGCTCTGCAAGCAAAGAAAACCCCAGTGAAAGCTGAGCTTAAAACCCCTGTAATAACCTAAGAAGCTGTTAGGAGACAAGCATGGCAGGAGTTTGCAAGGGCCAGCACTGGTGCCAGGCTGCAGCTTCTGTGAGGCACATTGCACCACCACTCAGCACACAGGTTTGTTTGGGATGCATCTCACTGAGAACAACTTCCAGCAGCCTAGCAAAGAGATGCCAAGATAAGCCACACATTAGGAAAGCAATGCTCACTTACTACAGTTCTCTGCATTACACATCAGTTTGCTGGGCTTGTATTATGAGTTTTAAATAACTTGTCATGTGTACTTTACTACAGGGGAAGTCTGCTGCAGACAAGCTCTCCTCTGCTGCTCTCTCCTCCATCATTTCACGTGCAATCCAGAAAGATCCTGTGAAGTCTCTCAGCTGCAGGGCTACAAGAAGATGCTCCCAACCTTGGCAGCTGTGAAGCTTCCTCTTGAGCCACCCAGACACCCAAACTGCTGGACTGAGAGTAATGGGATTGTAGGGAGAGGACAAGGGTGGCCAGATCTGTCTGGAGGCTGCTGTACTCCACCAGTGTCACCAACATCTGTTACACTGGAAGCCACTGAGCCACAGCATCTTTATCTGTCAAATACTTCAGGGTACCATCTTCTAAACAATAAGCAAGGAACAAACAGCCTACAGTGTGGCAAACCTTAAAGGGAATCTGTAATCCTTGACAAGCACCCTTGACAAAGAGAGAGTATCTAAGGGTAACACTGAAAGCTCTGTTGGGGGTAGGAGGTCACAGCAGGAACCAGAAATACAGTAACAAATAATGTCAAAAACATTAAGAAGTGCAATACCTTGTGTGGAAGAGCCTGTGAAACACCCTCTGTGCCACCCTCTGGAGCTGTGCAGGGATCACAAATGACAGTGCCTGAAGCAAATGAAAATGCTGTTGTTACCTGAATTGCACAATGTTTCTGCCTGTGGAAAGGTCAAACAGAAACACAAGTCACCTATTCCCTCAGTTATGGATCTGTATCAGTGGGGAGGGAGCTCAATTTCAAGGGTATGTGAACTCCTAAGAATACAGCAGGAATGTTGCAGGGGTTTTCACCATGGGAGTGAAGTTCTGCGTTCTTGGGAGCCCAACAGGCACAAATGTATCTGGGTTAATGTGTGAAAGTTGTAAGGAGCTTATAGTGGGTTATAGGCTGGTAACTGGTTAAGCAGGGGATAGAAGTGAGCAATTCCCAATCTACAATATGCTTCATCAGGACATCTGACAGATGCCAGAACAGATAAGCAAAGGGACAAAGCCAGATGCCCTCCAGAAGGGGAAAAAACCCCCACAACCCAATCAAAACAGAACCAACTCCCCCAACCCCCAAAATCTACAGTTCTTCAACTACAGCTATGACCTAGCCATGTCTAACTGCTGCTTCAAACCAGCCAGCCATGATGAAGAAGGAAAGTGTCTGTGTTCATTCAGTGAGCTCCCCAGCAGCAGTCTGTGACTGCCGAGCTGTCTGACTCTGCTCTTCAGAGGGTGATAGATCTCTATAGCAACACACTGCTCCATCAGCGGTGCAGGAATTGGAGCAGCTGAGCCTATTTCTAGCTGACATGGAAAGAAAATATGCAGTGAGAGCTTCTTGTCTCAGATGTGTAAGACCAGAAGGCAAAAAGCATATGTAAGAGTTGAGAAGATGCTAAATATTTTTCTTTTAAGTAGTATGCCTCTAGCAGCAGTTCAAGTGACAAGTCTTGCTTCAAAGATGAGATGTGTTCTGCACTAGGAAACACAGAACTAGACAGGAAAGCAGCCTGCATCAAATATTAACTGTGTGTCAGTACGGTGTAACATTGCATTCAATACCCATCATCCCCCCACCTACAGCACAGCAATCCCCTGTGTTTCAGCCACTGCTTACACCAGAGCAAGAGGCTCTTACAAACACCATTTGTGCCTGCAGGGATGATGGAAGTAGGAGAAAGTGAGAAGAGTTGCACCATGAATATAACCACCTCACACAACTGAACCAGTGGCAGCAAGGAAAGCAGCCCAGGGGTGGAAGCTGACTTGCTCAGAGCTGTGCTCTGTGAGTTAATGCCTTCATCTCCCTCACAATGAGTATCTGAAAGTACAGTCAAACAACTTCAATTTCCAGGCTTGTACCCTTCATCAGTTATAGTCAGATACCAATTTAAACTACAGTGTCCAGAGAAGCTGCTCAGGATTACCTTTATGTATTCCATGAGAATAAGCATTGATTCCATTTCTCTAGCCAGTGACTTTACATCTCAGCAGTATTTGAATTGCTGACTGTTACATGTTTCATAGAAGCAGCTATTAATAACTCTCTGCACAGTGATCTATGTGTCTATAAAGCAATATAAAGCCAGGTTGGACGGGGCTTGGAGCAGCTGCTCTAGTGGAAGGTGTCCCTGCCCATGGAGGGAGCTGGAACTGGATGAGCTTTAAGGTCCCTTCAACACAAACCAGTCTGGGAGTCTATGATAAAAAGTATAATACCAGTAATAAAATCAAAGTCTGTTTAGACTAATGTGAACAGCATTAAATATTATTTATAATTTAAGTAATTCTCTTATCCTTTCCCTGCCAAGAATATCACCTTTTCCTCTCCCCTCTTCATTCAGACACAGTCCAACAGACAGAAAAATAAGCTTGTGCCTTATCAATTCATTCCCTGCTTTTGCAATAAAATGCCAATTCTTAATCCTCTTTTAAAGCTCTTCATTCCTCCCCCTTTCTTAGGCACAGCAGCCTGCAGCATTATTACAGGCTCACATTCCCCTAAAACATTTGCCACCAGTTGTAATTCTCTCCCTATTTTAATCCTCAAACCTCCTCCCACCTTCTTCCTCTTAATGACAGCAGCAAGTACCATGAAACTGCAAACACACGGGACCTCATTGTTATTTCACGTCTCAAAGCTGGCGTGTTACAGTGCCACTGAACACCACACTTTGAGCATCACAAGTCCCATCCGTGCCACCACCCTCAGCACTGCAGCCAGACTGGCACATGCAGGAACCATGAGACACAAATGGGCTTTTCCTACCTGCTTGGGCTGGGTTTCAGGAGCTGGAAGGAAGCATGGCTCTATTTCCAACCCCAGTTACTTGAGAGCAGTTGTCAAAATAAGATGAAATGTGAGACACATCACATTGTGTGTATGAGGGTGCTGAGGCGCTGGCACAGGGTGCCCAGAGAAGCTGTGGCTGCCCCATCCCTGGCAGTGCTCAAGGCCAGGTTGGACACAGGGGCTTGGAACAGCTGCTCCAGTGGAAGGTGTCCCTGCCCATGGAACGGAATGAGCTTTAAGGTCCCTTCCAACCCAAACCATCCCACGATTCTATCATCCCTCTGACCATATACAGGTGGGTTTACAGGGGAGAGATGCAGCAGCTGCACTGGCTTTAGCCCAATGAACCTGCATTGGGAGACGACCATGGCTCCGAGAGCTGTGTTCTTTACCTGGCTCCCAGCAGTGAGGAAGCTGTCCCCCCTCCCCGCGCAGAGGCACAGCAGAGCCATGGCACTAAGCACAACACCCGAGTAGATGAGGAACAGGGCCAGGAAGTCCATTCCGCTCCCTGCAACACAACACAGGCCCCGTGTCAGCGCCAATGGCTGCCGGTGCTCGGGGCAGCGCCAGGCCCAGCCCTTCCTCACCGGGGAGCCGCGCACTTCCAGGCCCCACAACAAGGCCTGCGGGGACAGGGGCCCGAGGTGCCCGGGGGGGCTCGGTCGGGGCCTGCGGGGTGTCCGGTCTCCAGCCCCGGGGGTATCCGGTCGCGACCACACCAGCCTGAGGCGCTCCCTCAGCCCTCACCGGCGGTTGTCCCCCCGCCCGGCAGGGGGCGCTCTTAGCACCACCCCTCCCACCGAGGCCGGCTAATCGATCGCCGAACTCGCTGCCCCCTCCGGTCGCTCGGGGATCTACAGCGGCGGCAGCGCCTGGCCGGTACCGGTACCGGGGTCAGGCCCCACCGTTCCGGGGGCCTGGGCTGCAGGGACGGGGCTGCCTCTGTGCTGCCTGCGGGGCGGCAGAAGGCACCGACCGCCTGCCGGAGGAGCTGAGCCCCGGGGCAGCGCCACGTGTGCGGCCGAAGCGAAGGGTAACGCGGTAGCAATAAACGTTAAATGACGGTCGTAAACCCCATGTCCGTTCGGAGTGTTCCGGGCAGCCCGTTACCGTGCGGGCTGAGAGCGGACCCGCTGTTCCTTACCGTTTCCAGGGGGTGTCTGTGGCACCGCAGCCCGCATGGCGATTCCTGGTGTGACTGCATAGGGATGTGCAGGAAGGTGTTGATCGGAGCCCTTTGGTTTTCCAGTTGAGCTCCAGCATCAGATCCTGTTTAAACAGAGCCTCCCCTCTGCCCATCACCTCCCATGCACTGCAGGGCAGGAGCACCGGGTGCAGGGGACGGTGCCCCGGTACCCGCAGGCGCTCACGGGGACCAGGAGGGGCAGCCGTGCCCGGGGGCTGTCAACTGAAACCGCCGGTGCCCTCCGAGCCGATTGGGTTACGGTGCCCGGGTAGAGTTTGCCATAGGAACCGGGACACAGCCGAGAGCCGCTTGGAACTGCTGGGATGCTCTCACCTGCCCCTGGGGTCCCGCTGGCTGCATCCCGGGTACCGCAGGTAAGCCCGAGGGGTGCTCGGGATGCTCGGGTACCAGAAGTGGTTGAAGCACAGCATGGGTGAGGCTGAGCTTCAGGAAGGGGACCTTGTTTTCCGTGGTAAGCTCCTTCCCCTCAATGCACTAAACCAGAACCTAAGAGAGAGAAATGCACCCAAAGCATTGCCAGGGCACAGGGATCCTGGAGTGCTTTGCTCCTGAGAGAGGCTGTAGGGAAAAGCTGTTTTCTCCCTGTTGACACACCGGAATCCCTGCACTGCTCCAGGTACAATGGGATGATGGATGTAACCTGGTAAGTTTGGCAGCATAGAAGGGGTCCTGGGATGGGTGAATGGCATCAGCATGGACACAAGGAGGTTGTTTTGCCTGCAGACAGGCAGAGTTTGGGTGCTGGAGCTGCCTGCAGTGAGTGTTAGCAAGCAGGGCACCGTCACCAGCAGTGCTGAGGAGCTCCATCCACTCTTCCTGGTCTTCAAATAGCCAGAAAATAGCTCTGATATCAGCTGATTCACTTGCTCACAACCACCACAGTTTTACCTGCCTGCTTGGGCAGCTGGTAGTGAAGAAGACACCCTGACGATGAGCAGGAGGTGTGTGTGTTTCTGTGTCAGCACAGCAGGGCAGTGCATGCTCTCCCCAATGCATACCCGAGCATCTCAGCTGCTGAGAAGGAGATTTGTGCTTGTACAGAACCTGTGAGAGTGGAGCCACGTCCCCTCTCCAGCAGAGCATCACCAGCACCAGGGCTGGCAGGACAGGAGGAAGAGGGCTTAAAGTCCCCTGCAGCAGTGATGTGCATGAGCACAAAGGGCACAAGCAGGAGGAAGACCACTGTATTGTGCTCACCTTCAGGTTAGGCTCCATGCAGCTCTCCTTCGAGAGGCTTTACCTGATCCCATGAGAAGGCTCCTGGGTTGCTTCCCCTCCAGCCCATTGCTGCTGACCCCTCAGTCACTGCAAAGGGAAGACTGAGGGGTTGGTGTTGTCACGGATGGGATGCAGATGACCCCTCCTGCTGGTGCAGCAGCAGGACATGTAATACCATAAACCCTCTTAGTGTGCTAAGCCCTGGGATCCCTCAGTGCTGAGGAAGCAGAGGAGAAAACCAGAAATAGCACCTTAACAAACAGTGCCAGTGGGGGGGCTCTGCTGGAAACACCCCCACCTGCTCCTGCTGTGAGGACCCTGCATGGAGCAGCCTGGTCCAGGCCCCCAGATCCCTATGGCAATAGTATCCCTATGCCCCCTATGGCAAACCCTGTGTCATTTGGCACAATCACACTCCCGAAATCTCTGCTGTCCCACTCAAACCAGCAGTGATGGGGCCAGTGAGGTCTCAGCACACCCAGATACCTCCTGCATCTGCTGCTTCACAAAGTGCTGTCTCTTCACATTCACCCTGTGGGTGAGGGATTTCCCTCCATGGCCACTAATCTCTTTTACCTCCTTCCAGCTCCTAATTCCCCCCAGCTCTGCAGGCTCAGCTCAGCCCCAGACTCAGCCAGGACCAGCACAGCAATTACCTTGTCCTTGCTTCTCTTTGCTATGGAAATAAAGTTAATTAGAACAGGAAAAGGCCAAACTGCCCTTTCTGCCTGCCTGGGGCTGACCAGGAGCCACTGGAAGGGCTCAGGCCTGCAGTAAGAAGCCTGGGAAGGAGCAGCCCCCCTGGCTCTGCCCCAGCTCCATGGCACAGCAGCCGTTTGCCCACCCCTGGACCAGCTTCCAGGGGTGATGGAGGAGGACCAGGAAAGCACCAACCCCTTGGTGGGACCAACCTGCAGCTGGTGAGGGCTCCCCAGGCTCGCGTGGATGGCTGCAGACTTCTGTAAGTGCTCCAGCATAGGGTGCAGAGGTGGAAGGGGTGATGCAGCGAGGCCATAGCTGCTGCTCTGCTGGGCTTTGCTGTGGAGCTCAGCCCAGAGCGGCAGCACTGGGGCTGTCCCAGTGGTTACTGGGCTCTTGCTGGAGCCTTCAGTGCTTGAGCTTCTGTGCTGGGGTTCAGCTGCAGATGGGTTCCATCCCGCTGCTGCCAGACTTGCCCCATGCTTCACCTTGGGCACTTCTCCTCCGGTCCTTTGCATCTGTACCTGTTAACATAGGCAATGGCTTTATCTCCTCTCTAAAAAATAGCAGTAATAGCTATTATAGTATATATTATAGTATAGCATTTTAATCAGCACTGCTTTACAGAGGAGGACAAGATTATTACACCTGTAATGTGAGTGACTGCACAGTGCTTGGTCCTTTTGATTTCCTTATGAAGGCTGCACATCTGGTGCCCTCTCATACAGCCTGAGCAGCTGTTTGCAAGAGCAGAGCAGGCTCCGGTTGTTAATACAGCTTTCTGCTGTGTTCCCTGCCCATCCTTGTGATTCTGCTCTCAGAGCAAGCTGGTCTGTATTACCTGTGCTGAAAATGGACATGAGAAGAGTTCCTTTCATCGCCCTGGTCTGTAATAGGGTATAAACCAGTATATCCCAGGTCTGAAAGGAGCAGAGGAAATGCCATTTGATCATTCAGATCAAAGCCTGCAGAGCCAAGCTGCCCAGCGAGGTGGAGGTGGGCAGTGATGCCTTTGCTGTGCTGGCAGCAGCAAGGACCAGAGCAAAGTGGGAGCCTCTGAGTTGTCCAAGGGGGATGAACCAAAAGCCAACTTTAGGCTGTGTCTCTGAGCCTGTGTTTGAGGCTTTTTGATCTGAAGAGCACAAAAGTCAAGGTGCGTTAGTGAGGATGTTACTCTGAGTGATGCTGAGTCCTCCTAGTCTCTATAAGACAGTTTGCCCAGGTAAAGCAGGCTGTGTTTCATTCTGCAAGTGTTTAACACATGTTCAGTAGCACACATGGACTAAACATGGGGGTAAGAAGCATCTCTGCAGACAGCTGAGATCAAATGAAGAGCAAATCTCCATGCAAATCACTATAACAAGTGTCAGCCATCCATGGAGGTACTCACACATTGGCAGCATCGAAGGGCATCCAAGTGAGCTGCACACATCAGCTGCTCCGATTACCTGGGGCAAAGATGACTTGTGCAGATGTTGAGGGCTGATGTGCCCGCTTTCTCCTTGAGCATCCATGGAGCCGGTCCTGACCCTTCAAAGCAACCACAGACAAGTCCTTTTGAGAGTCCTCATCTTTGCATTCAGGATGCTGTGATCAGGTTAATCCTGTACACAGGACACAGAGAAATAACCTGGGAGAACTGAGAGGATCTGACAAATTCTAATGAATTGGTGTTGATCTCACAGTTGCAAACAGCTCCAATATTGGGTATTGCAAAGAGCTGGTTAAAATCAGCTGTCTGAAGTCACTGGATGATCTGGTCATTAATGGGAAATGAAATAATGGGTTTGATAGACAAATTAATACAAACAGGAGCCTAAAGGCACCTCCTGGTAAGATGGAGGTGGGGAATGTGCCACCTCCAGTGGGACACAAGCTGTGCAAGGCCATGATCCGGGTGCTGGACATAGCCCCACCATGCAGCCAATGCAGCTTCCTCCTGCTAATGGCACTGGCACTGCTGGCACTCTGATGGTGGAAGAATAAAGCTATTTTTGGTGAAATATAGAGGAAAAGTGTCCCCATTGGGGTCTTCCTTCCCACAGCTGGATGTGCAGCAGCCCCACACCCAAAGGGACCCACACAGCACCTACAAGAACTAATATCAAGGATAGAAAACACACCACAACTCCTCTTTTTCCCTTCTTTTCCAGTCGCAGCCATGCCAGCAACCAACCAGGGCTGGCCCGAGGCCTTCGGCTTCAAGATAACGGGGACTGGTCCATGCTACATCCTCTGGGTGCAGGAGGGCAGCAGCGCAGCGGCAGCAGGGCTGCGGCCGGGGGACGAGGTGCTGGAGATCGAGGGGCAGCCTGTGTCCTCCATGGGCTACGAGGCACTGCTGGCACTGGCCCGGCGCTGCCCCAATGTGCCCCCCAGCATCGGGGTGGTGTCGCGCCTGCAGCACCTCCACATCCCCCCCGCTCCATGGGGATGCTTTGGCTTCGAGCTGGCAAGCGGCAGCCCCCCAACAGTGGCTGGGGTCAGCCCGGACTCTGCGGCTGCTGCCTGCGGGATGGAGCCGGGGGATCTGGTGCTGGAAGTCAATGGGATGCCGGTGATGCTGCCCGAGGCGGTCGCTGCCTTAATGGGGTCCTGCCATGGGCACCCCCTGCGGTTGGGGCTGCTGCGGACACAGCACGGGGCTGGGACACAGGACCCCATCCCCAGCACTGATGCCGTGCGCCAGGAGAGGAGGCAGAAAGCCCAGGAGTTCAGCAGGAAGGTAAGGATGAGCTGTGGGGCTCCAGGCACCCCACAGATCCCCACATGCAGCCTTTGCACTGTGCTTGGATGTGGGGATGCTCCTGGCTTGGTTATGGGGCTGGAGAGCAGATGTGGGGATGCTCCTGGCTTGGTCATGGGGCTGGAGAGGAGATGTGGGGATGCTCCTGGCTTGGTCATGGGGCTGGAGAGCAGATGTGGGGCATCAGAACCCAAGAGAAGGCTCTGATAACCACCTGATAACCTTTCAGTGGCCCCATGGAGAGCAGATGGGTGCTGCAAAGAGCTTGGAGACGCTCTGGGTGCTGACCCCAAGGGCTTGTTCCTTTGCACTACAAGAGTATGTGGAAGCCCACAGGGGCAGATCCCCATCTCCTGCACCTCTTCAAAGTGTGAGTGTGTCCTCCCACAGACATTTTAGCTCTAATTCTGTTGCAAAGACAAAACATCAACATGATTACATCCTCATTGTGTTCCTGAGAGCTTCCTAGTGGGGAGTTTACCAACCCCATCTCCTCATGCTGACTATAATATTGATCATGGCTGGGCTTTTTTAATGTCTCTAATTTCCATTTCAAAGTGGCCTTTTAGATACTGTTATTGAGACTAACCAGGGCTGAGGGTTCTTGGATCCTGCGTTAATAAAGGAACAAGACATTCATAAAGACATTTGTGGGTATCAGCTGAATCCCCTCAGTCAGCGCCTGCATTAAAGATTCACAAGCATGCGCTGAGGTTTGGATTCATAGGGGAAAGCATCACATGTGAAACAGATACCTGCTGATGACAGGAGATTCACAACAGGCTGGGAGGCTGCTCCATGCTGCCTCCATCTCCTGAAGTCACATTAAAGCCAGTAAACACTTCCTGGATGGGCACAGGAGAGCCCTTCTGGAGCCAGCAGGATGCTCATGATGCTGTGAGCTCCACAGCAGCACCTCTGCTGCATCCCTTCCTTGCCCAGCCAAGCTGCCCTGGCCAGAAGTGGGTTTGAGGAGCCACTGGGTGCTGGAGCACAGCTCAGTGGGCAGCACCTCTCCAAAGGGAGTTAATGGGGGTGATTTAAGTGGCCTCATCTTTTTACATGATGCAGAGAGTAAGAGAACACTTTACCCCTCTTTACCTGGGAGCTCAGCTCTCGTTGGTGCTCCTGGGGCTGGTGCAGTGCTCCTGTGATGGAGGTGCTCATGGGTCCAGGTCCTCTCATCCTCTTCGTGCTCAGGGACTGCACTGACACAAGACGCAGCAGCATCCCCCTTTCCCACCCACCAGGCCCTGGGATTCCCATCCCAGGATTCATCCCACCAGGAACACTGTGGTCCTTTGTCATTTCCAAGCCGGACCCTGGGACTTGGCAGCACACAAGTGAGCCCAGGGGATGTGTCTGCCCCACATTCCATAACCTTGAAGCGCTGCTGCCAGCGCCTGCGCAGACCCAAAGCACCCATGGGGCTGCAGTGGGGGACAGCACCAGCACCGACCTTCCCATGGGAGCTGCCAAGTGGGACAAGCACCTGGAGGAAGCAGCTCTTCCTCTTCCCTGGATGAGGGATGCTCCCAGATGATGCATGGGTGAAGGCTGCTGGTTCCCATGCAGGATGCACACTAAGGAAGGGTGAAGGGCTCTGCTCCCCTCACTGCTGCATCCCCCTGTGCTCACAGAGCTGCTGTCAGCACAAATCCATCACCTTGCAGGGAAACCCAATGCACACAGGGACTGCAGGTACCAGCATCCTCCATCCAGCACAATCCCAGGCCACAGAGCAGCCCCTGGCCTGGGAAGGGGCTTATAAGGAGGGTCCCATTGGGAGTGATTGGCTGGGTGGTGATTAGCTGATTGCTCTGCCTGTCAGGGCTGTCACAGGTGGAAGGGATGGGATGGGACAGCAGCTTGGTGCTGCTGATGCTGTTTCAAGCATCACCTCCAAAAACCCATCGCAATGGAAGGCAGATCCCAAACTGATCAGCCAGATCCCAGCCTGGCCATGCCACAGCCTCTGTCCTGGTGCAATGTTTGTAACACACAGAACAACCACAGCAGGGACATGTGGGAGACCCCAGCAGTGCTGTGTGATGGGCTGGTGTCTGGTGTTTCTCCTCCTTCCCCTTTACTGACTGGGTACTGCAATGAGATGGACGTGTTTCTGCACCCTCAGTGCCTCCATACACACCATTACCTGCCCTGCTCAATGTCCCTTCCCTCTCCTTTCCCGGCTCCCATGTTGCAGGTGGATGCCATCCTTGGTGACCAGCCAGAGGTGAAGGAGAAGGTGTTCACTGTCCTGAAGCAATACGCAGCAGAGCGGAAGGTGGAATACTTGGCCTATGCCCTCTGCATGGTCCTCACCCAGGAGTCCCATCAGGATCTCATTGACAGCATCAGGTACAGGGTGACAGTAACCTCCTGTGCTGGTCTATAAGCCACGGGTGTCCATCAGCCTGTGGGTGATGCGCAGTGCAGGCTCAGGCCATCGGTGACCTGCACTGTACCAGCCACCGGCCATCCCCATCCCTGCGGTGCTCACAGCCCCATGGAGCCACCAGCTCCTCCTGCAGCACGGATGTGGCTCCTGTTTCTGGCTGTCATTCCCAAAGGATATGGGATTGGCTGCAGTAGGGCTGATGGCTCTTCAAGAGCCTGGCTAGGAAACAACCCAGGTGAGGGGCAGCTGGGGGGGTCTCTATAGGGACCATGGCACTGCCTGCAGCATCCCGGGATGCTCTGGCAATGCTCTGCTTGGGTTTGGGCACCTCCTGAGCCCCTGGCACAGCAGATCCCCTGTTCTTGCTGCAGTGTGGACTGCAGGGCAGTGCATGGACACGTGGTGGGGATTACAGCCGGGCTGAGACCATGGCCATTAGGGAATCAGGTCTCCATCTGGCCGCGCTCCGGGTCCGGCTTTCCAATTCCTGCTTTAATCAGTGGAATTGTGAGCTGTCACCGTTACCATAACAACGTCCCCATGCCGGGGTCTATGCTGTGCCTGCCGCCAGCCGATGAGCCGGTGATGGGGATGGTGGGAAGAGAGGGTCAATGGTCCTTGCCATGCGGTGTCCCCATGCTCTGCTGTGGCTGAGCATGGGTCAGCTGGAACCCCCCTGTATTGGAGTGGGGACAGGCACAGAGCCATATAGAGCCAGCATGCAGAGGGGATTGTTATATCCCATATAATTACATATTCCCTATAATTACACAGGATCATTTCCTGCTCGGAGAGGATCTGCATAAGTGTCCAAGTACTTCCTCTGCACCCAAGCCCATCTGCAGGGCACAGCAGGTTCCCCCAGGATATCCCCATCCCAGTGACCCCCATGTTAGCAGAGGAGAACGTGGCTGAACCCAGTCCTGACCCCCCTGTATGCCATGGGGCAGCACCACGGTACAGCCCCTGATGTCACATTGAAACCCCGCTGCTGCCCCATGCTGCTGTGTGAAGGGTTAACACTGGGGCAGGATGTGCCGTGTATCAGGAAGCTGATCTTGGATTAATGGAAATGAAACATTCAGCTCAGGGACCAGATTTACCATTTCATTTAATGGAGTGAGGACAATACAAAATCAAGGTGCTTTGGGGGCTGGTTTCCCAGCTGTGGGGTGCTGGGGAGCCGGGGGCAGCTCTGTGGGTGCTGCTGTGCCCCATACGAGCTGCTTATCCTGAGGTCTCCCACCCTATGGGTTTGATGCTGAGCAAGAGCTTTTAATGCTTTTAGTAACCCTCTGAAAGGAGTGGGCAGCTCCTGGGTGCTCTGTAGGTGATTTCCCCATGGCTTGAACCAGTTTGGTCCATTGCTGACTGAGGGGTTTGGGGTCTGTGCTCTGAGCCAGCATCCTAGGACAGGGGAAGGGCTGTGGGGAGGATGTGAGGGTGCTGGTGTGGCTGCCCCATCATCCCCATGTGCAGAGCAGCCACCCCCAGGCAGTGGTGTGTGTTGGTGCAATTCAGGTGCACAGGGATCCCATCTGAGCTGCCTGGGGCTCATCCTGCAGGACAACCCCTGCAGGCACATGGACCCATTCAAGGATGGGCTTGTGACCATACAGGTACCCCCTGTCCAGCCTTGGAGGCCCTATGAGGCTGTGCCCGGCTCTTTGGGCTGTTTCCACCCAAGATGCTGGGGTGGAATCACACTCCCTCAGCTCACCCCTGCCTCCTGCCCTGCAGAGCCCAGAGGACAGCATCCGATAGGAAACTCCAAGGGGCTGGGATCACCCTTCCCTCCAGGGTTGGTGATGCCCCTCAGCCAGGAACCAGGCAGTGATGATGAGGGTGATGGTCAGGGCTCCCCAGCCCTCTCCCTGTCATGGGGTGCATGGTGATGAGGGTGATGGTCAGGGCTCCCCAGCGCTCTCCCTGTCATGGGGTGCACAGTGGTGTGCCCCTGCCACGCTACATCCCCATGTGCCACTGACCCTCACACTGGCCTCATTGCATCTTCCCTCTGCACCAGCTGGGTTCCTTCTCAGGCTGTTGGTGCTGCTCTGTCCTCCCTCCTGTCCACTGGGTTTTAACGTGCTCCCTGCAGGCTGCAGCATCACAGCATAACCCAAGACCCCTCAACCCCATCGACCTGGGGCTGCAGATGTGTCTCCTCTGCTCGCCTTGAGCTGGGCTCTTTCCAGCATTGTAGGGCTGGTTTCTTTATTCCCCTCCAGCTCAAACGGATTCCAGCCCATTTGCCCAGAATTAAGCTCCTGCAGGTTTTAATTTGCTGACATTTTGCTCATCCCCGTGGCTGTGGATAGCAGGGATAACGCACGTGCTGCGCCGGTTCCTCCCCGCTCCCATCCCCTGCCCATAGGGCTGGAGTAAAAGTGCACAACTGTGGTTCTGCTCAAGGATGACATACGGCAGCGAGGGGGGAAGATGAGCTGCCTCGGGTGAGTAACGGATGGACCTTCCTGGGGGGCTGGGATGGGGAATGGCTTTTAAAGAGCTTAATACTCGAACCGAGCAAAAGAGAGATGTGCTAAAGTTAATTAACTCTTAGCATCCGTGTGCGCTGGGGCTGCTCCTGTCAGGGACCTGCTGGGGATAGGGAATGTCTTGGTTTGTGGCTGCAAATAGCAAAGGCTGGGGCTGGTCCTGGGGGGGTTTGTCTCCCCTGCTCCCCATGGTGATACCGAGTGCGTGTGTGGGGCTTGTGGAGGGGAGCGGGTTATTCTGGGCACACTGGGGTCCCAGGGGTGAGCGCCTTGGATCTGCTCTTGTTTCTGAGCTGGTTTCAAACCAGGGCACAGCTGTGGTTCCAGCAGAGGAATGGCAGCGGCTCCGCACCCCATGCTCTGCACCCCATGCTCTGCACCCCGTGCTCTGCACCCCATGCTCTGCGCCCCATGCTCTGCACCCCGTGCTCTGCACCCCGTGCTCTGCACCCCATGCTCTGCACCCCGTGCTCTGCACCCCATGCTCTGCACCCCGTGCTCTGCACCCCGTGCTCTGCACCCCATGCTCTGCACCCCGTGCTCTGCACCCCATGCTCTGCACCCCGTGCTCTGCGCCCCATGCTCTGCACCCCATGCTCTGCACCCCATGCTCTGCATTGCATTTAGGTCTGAACTACCTTTATGCATGGGAATTAGGGAGTGATGGGGACACTGGTCCACTCGTCCCCGCTCACCTGCAGTGTTACAAAAGCTGGTGCATAAAGCACCGGTGTTGACGCTCGCTGGACATCGTCCCATTAACCTGGATTTGGATAGCGGGATGCGGGTGTCCTCCGGAGCACATCCAGCCTCTCACCCTGGCCCCATTAATTCCTTAGGTGATAACTGTCAGGCTGTTTGGACTGCTCTGTGTTGTCATGGATCTGCTTTGAGTCGTGTTGTGCTTCACTCTGCTGCAGGGAGAACAGTTTGGGGTAGTTTGTTACCTCCCTGCTTTGGTTATGGTCTGTTTGCTTCCCAAATACCCCCTGTTCTGATGGGAAACCCAAAGAGAGCAGCCCAAGTTGCTGGTCCTTTGGGCTGGGCAAGCGCTGCTTTGGTTGCAGTCCCTTTTGATCCATGACAAAGACAAACCCACTGCCCGTCAGGGGCTCCCTTATAACAGGAATTCCATCAGGAATTAACGGCGCTCCAAACACGATCTATTTGTCTCAGCTTGTTGTTCACAGTAATAACGGCGCTTGGCATGTTCCTGTATTAAAAGGCTCCAGCCATCTGTGACTGTCTCTGGATAAGGAATTTCATTGGAGCCATCAGGATTTATATATTATGGGTTGTGCAGCTTCCCTGCTTGTGGTCCCCTCCATGTCCCCCCTCCTCTAGGGCTGGGGGCAGCTTTCCAGGTCTTTCGGGCACTGATGCAGTTTGTATTGGGTGACCCCCCCATCCCGCATGGCTCTGGCTGTGCCTGATGCAGCACCTCAAACCACACACAGACACTGTCCCCCTGCCTGCATAGAGCCTCTGGTGATGGAGGAAAAGCAGCTCTGGTTTGCTTCCATTCTAAAGAATCCCTAATCCGATGGGCCAGCATATGTTCAACTGCCCAAAAAAGGGGAATTAGGGCAGCAGGGATAAAAACCATGTCAGCAGTGAAACATTGGGGAGCAGAGTTCTGTTTTCATTGGCAGAGTTCAAATAGGTCATGGCCAAAATGCCTCGGTGCAAATGGAGATCAGATTCTGACAACTCACACTATGGCTGTAGTGCAGATTGTAGCATCCTGCTCTGCTTGTGCCCCAGCACTGAGCCACCTCTTTCCTTTGGGTGGTGGTTACATGGTCTGAGTTTGCCAATACCTTATATAGACCATGGAAAGCTGTGTTTGTGCTGGTGTTCCCAACAGAAAGCAGGCTGGGGACAGTGGGCTGAGGAGGCTGCTCCCTGTGGCTCTGGGAAGCAGGAGGTGACACAAGGATGCTCGTGCTTCCTGGGGGCATCTCTGCAGGCCTCCAGCAGCTTCAGGGCTGTCTGTCCCTGCCAGGGAAGGACAAAGCCATTGGTTCCTCCTTTGGACACAGGGGCACTGGGTTTGGGAGAGGTGAAAGCCCCCAGGGCTGATGGGGAAGGTGACCCCAGCCAGGCATGGGCTGCGGTGCTGCTCCAGGGAGGCTCTTACCAGCAGCTGATGCATCATCACCACTGGAGCCGGTACAGGAGTGGGTCAGGAGAGTGTGACCCTCCCCAAAGGCCCCTGTGTGGGGCTCAGGGGTTTGGGTTGTCCCCAAGTAGCAGTGGGGTGGCTGGAGAATGGCTGTGAGAGGCTTCTGAACCTGACATACAGCCACTGCATCCCAGCGTGTCTGTGCTCTCGGGTGCAAAACACCTTCATTCCTATTTAATGGTAACAACAGCCACATCTGCAGAACATCTGCAGCCAGAGGAGTGGTTACGGAGCTTCCATTAGGGTGGATAATGGGATACCAGCCCCTGTGAAAGCTGCAGGTCCAGCTCAGTGCTGGGCTGGAGCGAGTCCTGCTTGTGCAGGAGGGTTCAGATGTTCCATGTCCCCTGGTGCTGTCGGTGCTGCTGGGGCTGGGGACCAGTGCATGGCTGCACATGGGTAGGTCAGGATGGATCAGATCAGTGCAGGTTCACAAGCAGAAGCCCTGATGCTGGGTAAGGCTGTGCAAGAGTTTCCTCTCCCCAAAGTGCATGAATTCCAGTGCACACTGGGGAAGTGCTTCTCCAGACTGGGAGCTGTTACATAGCACAGTTTAGACCTAATCCAAGAGTAGCTCAGTGCTTTAATCCACCCTGGGATGTGTTTTTCTCTGCACAACCAACAGACTCAAGGTCAGGCCTTTGCTTGTTGGTTTCGGACTAAACCATCCGCTTCTCATTTTCCCTTCCTTTGGTACCCGGAGATCACATCTGATGTTGGCAGCTCCGGGAAGCTTCACATCCTCTCCATCAAACGCGAGCGCTGTGCTTAAAGACAGCATTATTTAAATTAGAGATGTGGGGTCTGTGATCTTCTACCCTTAACGCACAGCACTGCTGTGTTAAATGATGCTCTGTGGCATGGGGAGAGCTTTGGGCCCATGGTTTTGATGCCGGTCCTGGTCCAGAGCATCTCCACCATCCACATACCCACCGCCGATGCTGTTTGCCTTTAAGCTTTCTCACCCCTTATTGCAGCGTGTCATTTAAACAGAAGCACTTTAGAAGTCAACTAATTAGCACCAGGGAGGCATCCCCCCGGAGTTCAGTGCCCTCCTTTCTGCTGCGAGATCCTTCCAGATACACATCACAGCGCCTGCAGTGCTTGGGGAAGGCTCTGGAGCAGGGAGGGCAGAGCAGGCACTGGAGCCCCATTGCTCCACCGGAGGCACGGGGTGGATGGTGCTGGTCCAGCCGGTGCTGGGTGCGTAGTGGGCAGCAGGCAGGGGCTCGGCACAGGTAGGGTTTGATGCTCACCAGCCCATCTGGCTGTGTCCCTGTGCACCGCAGGGGTGACAAGTGACAGGGCAGCACCGGCTGGCGCAGGGCTCGGTTGTTGGATCCGGCTGCATTGTGGGTGTGAGCCGAGGCTGAGGCTCAGCTGCATGAGGATCTGAAGCATCTCCCCTTTGTTCCCGACCCTGACAAATGGGAAAGGACCGGAGCTTCTCCCGGCATTTTCGGTATGTGTCCATGCTCTGCTCCTCGCGTGGTGTGTGTGGTGCTGGGTGTGATGGGAAACGTCCCTGCGATGTCTCCGGCATGAGGTGGTGCCGTAGAGGCTCATCAGGAGCTGTTGGGGGGAGCTCAGATGGAAAACTGGGGTGGGAGAGGTGGGAAGAGCCCATCTGGGTCTGCTTTGTGTCCATCCCTGTGGTCCAGCAAAGGATGGGTGCTGAGGATGCGGTCTGGGGGTGCTGTGTGGTGCAGGGGGTGATGGAGCAAGCATTGGGGTCCTCTTGCTCCCAGCCCTGGCTGAACATGAGCTCTGAGCAAACATGGGGCTGCTTCTGCCTGTTCCCACCAGGGCTGGAGCCACCACCACTGCCCTGCTTAAGGGGATGGGTCTGGCACTGGTGAATCTCAGCACCCAGCATCCCAGGGCAGAGCTGGGTGCCCATCACAGGACCTGTGTGCTGTGGAAGTGGTTTTCCATGGTGTGGGGTTGTCAGTGAGCACAGGCTGCAGGAGCAGGGATGTTTGTCCAGAGGGGGCTGCAAGGGGCATGTCTTGGAGTTTAAAAGCAGTGAGTGTGACTAAGACGAGTGCCAGGGAGCTAAGTTGATGGGGACCATCCTGCAGCCCTGTGCTGCTGTCCTGACTGGGCTGCTTCAGAGAAGGATCAAAGGCAAAGCATCCTGCAGCCTCTGGGGCCTCTCCTGGCCTGGAAAACACCCTGAATTCCCATTCAGAGCATGGGCTGGGGATGCTTTTCCCATCCCCTTTCCCACAGGGAACAGAGCCAGGGCTGACCTGGAGCACCTGAGGAGAAGGAAGAGGAAGCTGAAGGCAAGAGGTCAGCGCTGGGCAGATTCCAAGCCCTCCCTGTCTGCCCAAACAGGGTGGGCGCATCCATGCTCCCTGCATCCCAGTGGGATTTGCTGGGAGAGGGAAACCCCAGCTGGGTGCTGCTCTTCAGTGCCACACTGATGGGCAAAGGCAGGTTTATCCCATGGGATTGCAGGGAGCTGCAGACATAGCCAGGGTTCCTCACTCAGCTCTGGGCACTGTGCTGGAGCAGAGCACAGGCTGAGGCACCAACCATGTCTAATGACATCCCATGTGCTACCTTTGGAGAACTCCTTGTTCAAGACCTCCTCTCAGAGGGCTTTGCAGAAGGAAACTCTTCTGTTGCTTTAATGGGATGATTTTCACCAGTGAGCCCCTCTCCTTGCTAAGACACCACTTTACTCCTAGCCCTGAGCCAGTTCATCCCTAAAGCATGTCCTTTGCCTGGTTATGGAGCCCAGCTCACTCCTCAGCCCTGATGTCTGCATCAGGCAGCACAAAGTGGGGCAGCCCTGCTGCAGTGAACAGGGCAGCTTAATTTGGCCAACTGAAATGGGAGCATGATGCTTTTCCCTTCAAGGAACCCGGACTTCTCCCTGGTGGGAGCCCATCATGGGCCAGAGGTGTGGGACTCACTGCTCCCCTGCATCCTCCCTTGCCACAGGGCTGTGATCCCATAGGACACCGCTGAGTTTGAAGCATCTATTGGCATCACCTCACTCTTTTCTATTGCTGCTTGATCACAAAGTGATTGTGAATTGTACCAGTGTGATGCTTATTTTAAATCATCACCAAATGCTTTGTGGGAGCATACACCAGGCTCGGGATGGTGGTGATCTGTTTGCTCCTACTCATCAGGCTTATTTTGGGTTCTGCCTTTTGCTGGGGGGAAATAAAGATGTCCTGGTCACAGCAGGTTTGGGTTTGAAGCCTCCCCTTCCTTCTCCTCTGGCTTCAGACAGGGTTCCTTTGGTGACACTGCCTGAGGATGGGGACTGATGGCAGCCGCAGCCTCTCCACCACCTCCATTCCATCCAATGCAGCCCCCCTAGAGCAAGGTGCTGTGGGTCCTGTGACACTGAGATTGCCCCAGTTAATGCTCCCCATGGGATGAGGTCCATGGGCAGTTTGAGGTGATGCTCACATCCCACCTGCAGCACAAGTGTCTGGGTTTGTGCTGATGTAGGGAGCGCGTCCTCATGCACCGGAGGTGATGAGCACTAATGAACCTCACAAGATGCTGTTGTCTAAGGCAGCTGTGAGGAGCAGCCCGGTGTGGAGTTGCTATAGAAACACCCGGAGATAACAGCTCCTCCTGAAGCCCCAAAATGTGCAAACGGGAGGTGGGAGTAGGTGAGGGGGTGTTGGTGTCTCACTGTTGTGGTGGCAGAAGGGAAAGGAAAGGTGTCTCGGGGTGTTACAGGGGTGACACCTTGACTGAGGTGGGAGCAGTGTGGATGTGCTCTCATCCCAGTATCCCACTTTGCATCCACTGAGGGTTCAGGGGTCATTTTGGGGGGCACAAGGGCCTCTTGGCTGCTGGCACAGCAGCTCCTACCAGGCAGGGGGTGACCTGGAGCAGAGCAAGTTCTCAGTGGTGTCCCCTTATCTGCAGCATCCTCATCCCTGCAGCATCAGCATCTCACAAGGGGTGAGGGTCCTGCCTGCTCATAGGGGAAGCAGTGTGGCAATAGCCAAGGCTGGAGCCAGGGAATGTGGAGTCCTGTCCAGGCTGTTTGAATCAGTCCCAGTGCCGTGGGGAGGTGTGACATCCTCATCCTGCTGGAGCCATGGGATGGAGCAAGAGATGCTGTGAGCATCCCTGGTGTCCACAGCAATGCAAGCACTGAGGCCAATGGAGCACAAGCATCCAGGGCTCTGGGTCACATCCCCCCCACGCTCCTCACTCCTTCCCTGTGTCCCTCCCGCAGGATCTTCATCCCCAAGAAGCACCGGCAGCGCTTTGACGAGGTGGTGTCGCAGAGCCTCATCAGCAAGCTCTGCCGCTCCAAGAGCCAGCAGCACAGCCACCGCCTGCGGCGCAGCCGGAGCGAGGACCACCACGAGCGGCTCCTGGTGTCCACCCGGGCCAGCTCCGTGCCCCGCAGCCACGAGGAGCTCAGCAAGAGCCTGCGCAAGTCCACCTCGCTCCTCACCAGCAATGTGGCCTCGGGGGCTGCCCGCAGGTAACACCGCTCCTGAGAGCCCCATGGTCCATGGGGGCAGCCTCTGGGTCTGGGGATGGCTTTGGGATGAGGAGTGGGGGGAATCCAGCTGGGATGAGGGTGAGCAAAGGCTTTCACTGGGCATGTTTGTGCCCCTTGTCCCAGCTCTGAGCCACTCTTTCTGCCCCCTTGCTGTCACAGGGCTGGGATGAGCCGCAGGGTGTGAGGGGATGCTGGCTTCTGTGACAATGGGATGTGGGGTACTTTGATGTGCTGGTGGGATGCAGGGTACCCGGATGTGTCAGTGGGATACAGGGTACCTGACCATGCTGGTGGGATGCAGGGTACATGGATGTACTGGTGGGATGCAGGACATCTGGCCATGCCAATGGGATGCAGGGTACATGGATGTACCGGTGGGATGCAAGACACCTGACCATGCCAATGGGATGCAGGGTACTTGGATATGTCAGTGGGATACAGGGTACCTGACCATGCTGATGGGATGTGGGGTACTTTGGTGGGCCGCTGGGATGCAGGGTACATGGATGTACTGGTGGGATGCAGGACACCTGGCCATGCCAATGGGATGCAGGATACATGGCCATGCCAGGCACCTTGGCCCAGAACAGGCTGTGTTATTCTGCCCTGCCCCAGCGGGTGTCTGTTTGAGGCCATGGGAGGAAGGATGAAAGAGGGACAATCCCTGGTGCACAGGGGATTGACCCATTTCCCACTCTCATATGGCCAGAGCACAGCTGGCGGTGCCTCCTGCTGCATTCCCAGCAGGATTTGCTCTGACAGCACAGCTGGGGAATCCTCTGGGATGGGCAGTGCTGCCACAGGCATGCCCGGAGCCATTCCCCTGCCTGCAGCTGGTGTCAGCAGCATCCCACCCCCTGCCAGGCTAATGTTTGGTGTGACTGGTCCAAAATCCAGCTCCAGCACAGTCTCCTTTCCTGACTGTGCAGGATACATCCCTACAACAGGCTCTGTATCATTGCTTCCCTTCAGCTTCCTGCAGGGAACCATTCCCAGCTCCAATCACCCTCCCAGCAGGGAGATTTCCTAATGCTCCTTCCAAAACTTCCTAGTGGAATGTAATGTCTCTCTCATCATCCGATGAGGTCTCTGCCCCTGAAGCACGCTGTCTCCTATCCTGTGCAATGTACAAGCTATATCCCATGTCCCACTTTAAAACCACGCTGGCTTTGAAGGGCTGGATGCTTTATTTATGGATTCAGTATTTAATGTAGAGTCAAAGTCCATGCTCAGGGGCTTTGCCCTAAAGAGCCGTTGTCTCCTCCTGACCCTCCAACCTCCCCAGGCTGCAGCCCTGGTTAATGGATGTTAAGCTTCAGCTTGCAGAAAGCAGGAACTGGGTCTAAGAGCTCCAGCATGGAGGGGCTGATCCCAGTGGGGACTGCGTCTGCCTCAGGGTTGTGATGATAACACATAAGGGATGGCACCTGCATCCCTCCAGCCATCCTCAAGGAGATGCCAGGGCATTGGAAGGGCTGGGGAATGGAAGAAGAACCAAGCACTGACTCTGGTTTCATGTTTGCCTTTCCCCTGCAGAACTGTGCGAGTCTATAAAGGCAACAGAAGCTTCGGCTTCACGCTGCGTGGCCATGCCCCGGTGTGGATCGAGTCTGTGCTGCCAGGTAAGGAAAGCCCCAGCCACCGGATTCAGGCACTGAGATAGCTCAGCTCTGAATTAGAAGCTTTCAGTACCTGCTGTTGGCTGGAAAACAGCAAAAGTCACTGGTGCCTTTGGTGTATTGAAAGGTGGGAAACGTTCTATGTGCAGTGAACAGCCTGGAATCATACCCAATGCAAGCTGGGTGCTGGCGTCACCATGCCCAGTGAATGGCCCCAGCTCACTCACATAACCCAGCTGCTGTGGGTTCCCTGCTCCATGGGGGGTTTCCCTGACCATGGAGCAGCTGGAGAGCTGGGACCCATCCCCATGAGCAGGGATCTGCCAGCTAAAGCCCCTCTTGTTCCCTGTGGATTTAGGGAGCCCAGCAGAGAAGGCTGCTCTCAAGGCTGGAGACCGGATCCTATTCCTCAATGGCTTGGATATGAGGTAGGAGGCTCTTTAGAAGACCTGGGGTGGGAGGTGCCCGAGCACCTGCATCTTCATTGTTCTCTCCTGTGCTACCCGAATGAGAGCTCTCTGCTGATGTGCATGGGGGGGATTGGCCCCTGTGGACATCTCCTTTAACATTCCCTTATAAAGACCGGCTCTGCGAGTGGTGTTTGAGCTCCATCCCTGCTCCCCCGTTGACTTCTCTGCACCAGTAACCATGTACAATGCATGGCACTGCATGTAACTGGTGTCCTGACTGCAGCCCACCCCAGACCCTGATCCGAGCCACTGTGGGTTATGTGGTACATGTCAAAGCCCTGGGGCTCTGCTTTTGAAAGGAGCAGAGCACCAGCCAGCCCATGGATTGCTCCCAGAACAGGATCATAAACTTAGAACCATGTGCAATGCATTTCTATACAGAAGTTAATGCTTCTGTGTGTCATTTGCTCACAGCAATCAAACCAGAGGTGAGTGTTCACCCCTCCAGCAGCCCATGTGTCCTCAGGCTGGGCTTTCCACCCAAAACCCAAGAGCAGAGGATGAGAGGAGGCTGCAGGATGAGAGACAGTGATGAATATTTAAAGGTTAAACATCTGATGCTGCTTCTGTCAGTGCTCAGCTCCTCACGTTTCAGCTGATCCAGCACACCCGGGGCTGATGCAGCATTGCCAGGGCATAGAGGAGAAACAAAGACTGTCCTCTGAGCAGGCAGTGTCCCAGGCTGGCCTGTACCCTATTCCAAGGGCACTCCGAGATGGTTTTGCCTACAAAAATACCTTTTACACCCACCTTGCGTTTTCCTTTGCTGCGGAATTAGGCCAGGCAAGGAGAGACCCGCAGCACGGCACCATTGAAAGGAGAAGCTCATCTTCTGTGTCTGTGGGTGGTTAAAGTACCACCGGTTCAGTTGTAGGGTGTTATTGGGGCTCTTCTCTGTGCAGCACAGATAAAACCAAGCACAGATTGAGAGCCTGGGGGTCAGAGTGGGGCTCAGCGCTGCCTGGCTCTGAGCAATGAGATGAGGCTTCCTGTAAGACAAATACAAGTGGCTGCTTCACTGCTGCTCTCTCTGAGCTGCTGCCCACTGCAGTGCCCTAATCCTGCCCACTGCACTGCCCTAACCCTGCCCACTGCACTGCCCTAATCCTGCCCACTGCACTGCCCTAACCCTGAGCTGCTGCCCACTGCAGTGCCCTAATCCTGCCCACTGCAGTGCCCTAATCCTGCCCATTGCATTGCCCTAACCCTGAGCTGCTGTCCACTGCACTGCCCTAACCCTGCCTCTCTGTGTCCCCAGGAACTGCTCCCATGACAAGGTGGTATCGATGCTGCAGGGCAGTGGGGCGATGCCCACCTTGGTGGTGGAAGAGGGGATCGTCAACTTCTCCAATGGTAAGAGCATGGGAGGAGGGTTTGGGGCTGCAGGACTCCTTCGCTGGATCTCCAACTCCAATTCCCCACAGTGGGAATTGCCAAATAGCTCCCATAGGCTCAGCAGGTTCAATGCACTGCCTGGAGCACTGCTCCCCTCGCCTGCTTTCTGGGATCAGGCTCCATCTCCGGCTTGGCTGCTCTGTGGAAGGGTTCATCCCATTGTGTGATCGCCCTTGACAGCCTTTGCCAATGTCCTTTCTGTGCTGTGTCCTTGACCGGAGTAACCCAACCCTGTGCATCCATGGCCGCTGTGCAAACCCCTCCTTGTGTGTGGATGTTGCTGCTCGGAATAGCTGCTGCTGGATGAATAATTCAGCTGCTGTGGTGAGCACAGCAGCAGGGAGGGTGGCTGGGGCCATGTGGGTGCCTGTCAGCACTGCTGGGGCAGAGGGACAGGACCACAGCCCAGGGCAGAGCATGGTCACTGCTGTGTTGCCAAAGGCAGGAGGGTCAGTGTGTTATTGGGATGCTGCTCCACAGTGCAGGAATTAGGGACTGGCTTTTCCCTCTGGAGCAGCAATGGATTCTCCAGAGCTGCACCTTAGGAGCCCTGTGATACCAACTCATATGTGTGTGTGCTAGGAACAAACCTGAGCACCTCACTACTTAACACTACCAAGCAGTGGCACTCAAACTGCATCCCTGCCTCCCAGGAGAAACCAAGGAAAGAGGGATACTTTTCTCCTGCTACTTCAGTCACATTTCTAAGTGGATAAGCACATCCTATGGATATTCCTATGTGGAAAGTGTATCCCATGGTCTCGGTCAGGTCCCTTTTTGCAGCTGCATTGCCCTGCACTCGCTGCAGAGACAGCACAGGGAGCAGTGCAGATGGGCCTGGCAAAGCAAATGCCCTTCCAAGCCTGAGTTCACTCAGAGGTAACCCTTGACTGATGCTGCTTTTGAAGTCAATGATTATGATAAATTACTTTAAAACATGAGTAGAGGCTTTAGAGAGCCAGAGAAGGGACAACATCTGATTGTGCTCACAGAAAGTGGGAAGCAGCACGGGTGAAGAGAGAGATCCAGAGAGCATCCCTGTCAAAACACCCAGCTCATGTCCAGCAGGTCCATGGACTTACTGGAACAGACACAAGCTCCAGGGCAACTGAAGGCAGGGGCACTCACAGCCCCAGATGAGCCATTCCGCCTTGTCCCCATGCTGCCTTCCAGTGCCTGAAACCTGCTTGGTTTTACCCTGTGCCCACAGCCTCTGTATCAGCACATCAGGGTCTGTATTTCTATGGGGCTGAGGCTCCATGCTCCGAGATCTCCCTTCCCCGAGGTATTTAACGGGAGGACCAGGAGGTGGAGCCCAGGGTGTGCGAGTGCTTCGGCTGCAGGCAGGGAATGGGGACACACATCCAGGACCGTCCGCAGCCCACTGCCCGAACCCCATTGCGTTCACGGCATCCCCAGCTCTGCCCCTTGGTTTCAGGACCAGCCTCTAACCCGTGGTGGAGGCTCCATCTGTTCAATTGTCTCTTCTCTCTCTACCTGCGCCCTGCAGACTCGGACGCTGCCGACCCCCCGAGCAGCTCCTCCGCGCTCACCTCCCTGCAGTGGGTGGCAGAGATCCTCCCCTCTAGCATCAAGATCCAAGGACGGACCTTCACGCAGCAGCTGGAGCATCTGCTGACCCCCCCCGAGCGCTATTCCGTCTGCAAGGCGCTGGAAGGCTTCTTCCAACATCGGTAACTCGGCGGCAGCTCCATCCCTCTAGAGCTGGTACCCAGCCTGGCAGTGATGCCCAAGCAGAAGGCAGACCCCTTTGCTGGCAGCACATCCCTAAACCCCTCATGGTGACCCTGCTCTCTTGCTCTCGGCTGTTCCCAACAGCCCCGTTCCACCTCTTCCAGTGAATTTCCAGTGTTTCATCCTTGTCTTCCCACTCTGAGCAGCTCAGCAGCAGCACGCCCTTGGTGGCAGTGCGAGGATGCTGCGGCTGGCAGAGCCCTCACCCTGTGATGGAGCACACCCTGCTCTGCTGCAAGGGTTGAAACTGATCCCTTTGCAGACTCCAGGCTTTCAGTAGTGCCCTTGTTTCCTGCCCTTGATCTTTAACCTCCCTGCACCACAGTGAAGGAGCCATCCCTTTGGTGCTGGGTGATGCTTCTGCCTCCTCCTGCAGAGCTGGGCTGTGCTGCTCCTCAGCAGCCTGGGTCGCACTCGGGATGTGGATGGGCTACAGCTGTGCCTGCACTGCTGGGGGAGGCAGCAGAAATCATTGCTTGTGCTCCCCTATGGGGCTCCCCAGATGGGTATGTCACCCTGAGGAGCAGCAGCTGTGGGAGCAGATCCAGTCCCCGGGGTCTGCAGCTGGGAAATACAGCCCTGATCCTAACAGGATACTTGCTCAGTGGCACAAGGATGGGAGCCCCAGTGCCATGAATCATGTCCCCAGCACAGGGCAGCACACGTTGCTTGGTCTCCCAGCAGTGTTTTACCTGCTGCCCACCCCAGCGCTGCTGGATGTGGGCATCAAGGATCTTGTCCCATTACTCATTTCTTGGGAACAGAGACTGACCCACCTCACTCCATCCTCCTGCAGGCACTTGTAGGGAGCCATCAGGTCCCCCCTGAGCCTTCTCTTCTCCATCTGAACCCCACAGCTCCCTCAGCCCTTCCCCATCTCTCTTGTGCTCCAGGCCCTGCTCCAGCTCCATTCCCTTCTGTGGCCCCTCTCCAGCCCCTCAATGTCTCTCCTGTAATGAGAGAACACAGGATTCAAGGTGCAGCCTCACCAGTGCCCAGTGCAGGGGCACCATCACTGCCCTTGTCCTGCTGGCCATGCTGATACAGGCCAGGATGCTCTTGGCCTTCTTGCCCCCAAGGGCAAGCTGCTGGCTCATCTTTACCTGCTGTGGGCCAATGTCCCCAGGTCCTTTTCCATAGGCACCTTTCCAGCCATTCTTCCCAAGCCTGGAGCATTCCATGGGGTTGTTGTGACTCAAATGGAGGGCCCAGTACTGAGCCTGGTGACCCTCAGCCATCAACCCAGCCTGTCCCTCCCTAGCACCAGGTTTTATCCCTGGCTGTCAGGTGCTGATCACCCAATGCTTCCCGTTAGCTCCAGCTGCACAACTCCACTTCCCAAAGGGCTCATCCCTTCCTTATAATCCAACACCTCTGGAATGATCCGTCTGCATCAATGCCCAATGGCAGAGCCCCAGCCGAGCACAGGGAAACAGGGCTGTGCCATAGGGATGCGCTCACTGCCCAGCCCTCTCTTTCCCATTCTGCAGGAACATTGACACCCTCATTGTGGATGTGTACCCGGTGCTGGACACACCGGCCAAGCAAGTCCTCTGGCAGTTTGTCTACCAGCTGCTGACCTATGAGGAGCAGGAGCACTGCCAGCAAAAGATTGCCAGGTTTCTGGGTTACAAGTCCTTGGAAGGTGAGAGGAAAGTCCCTGCACTCCAACATGGATGTGCTGCATCCCACCAGGTCCATGGGGACCGTGGTCCATCACACTGGGAGCATCCTGCCCATACACTGCCCTTAGGTGTGGGAGGTAGAGCAGCACAAAGAGGTCTCCAGCTCCTGTCACTGGTGAGGTTGATTTGCAGGTGTCAGGCAGGAGGTCACATTTCCTGTACCTTGTAGTTTTGGATGGAAACTGCATTGAGAGGGGAGATGACACCAGGGATGATGTCTTCAGGAGCAAAGGAAGCTGAGGAACACACAGGGTTTGCAGTCAGACAGCAGGAAAGTGAGGGCAAATTCAGACTGAAATGGCTTAATCTTTGGATTCAGACTTCTTAATTGCCTTCAAATTCATTTATTGCAAGCTATTTATGTTGTGTTGAGGTGTTTATTGTAGACTCAATGGAGGTAAGAAGAGGGGGTGCTTCAAGAGAGACTTTGGAGGAGCACAGTTATTGTAGCACAGCTTTTGCTCACCTCATTTACACTCTCAGTTACCACTGTGTGTGCAGAATCATGCCCCAGCCTACCTAACATGTCATAGGACTTAGACCCTAGAATGAGTTTATAAACCTTAGAGCAGAAGGAACCTGATATATTTTCCTCCTTTCAGCTTCTCAGGTGAAAGGAGCAACCTCAGCCCATGTGGAGCTCTGGTTGTTCTGGTGTATTGTGTGTGTGTCCATGCGTGGAAGCCCAATGGCCAAAGATCTCTGAGTTTGGGTTAGTCCCTCACCTGGGCTTCCAAACAGCGATGATCTCTGGTGCCTGTGTGCACTGGGCTGTCCACGCACTGCTCTGTCAGATACCACAGAGCCTGATGCTCCGGTATCTTCCCCCTGCTGTAAGCCTGAGCCCTGAGCTGCACATGGCCCAATGCATCACACACCATGGTTCTTCCATGGTTCAGGGCTGACCCCTTCTCCCTTCCTGCGGGCAGGAAGGCATCAGCCGAGCTTAGGGCTGGAGTTCATGTGCCCCACAAGCTGTTGGATGGAGCCACCCCATGTCCTGTTGGATGCGGGGGAGCCCCGGGTGATGGCGAGGGGGAGCTGTGGGTCTGTGCCTCACGGGGCTCTTGTGTGCCGCAGCGGAGCCGGAGGCAGAGGAGCGGTACCGCAGCTCCGTGCGAGGAGCATCTGTGTGCAGGGGAAGCCTCCGGACCCCCCGCCCCGAGGATGGGGCCGCAGGTGGGTACCAGGGGGTCCTATGGGGAGGAGGGAGCTGGGTCCGCTGTGCCCAAGCCGCTGTCCTGGCCCCGTCTGAGCAGGAACGGTGGGGAAAGGTGGGGTGAGCATCGAGCCAGCGCAGGGCTTGGATGTCCTGGCTCCTGCCTGGGTAAGGCGAATCCATTCGAACTGCCCTCCAGTGGCTTGGGAAAGGCAGGGACTTCAGGATGCATCCTCCCGGCAGCGCCTCACATACCTTTGGAGATGAACTGGGTCTCAGAGCTCACACTGCTGCAGCATCAGTCTCTGAACATCCACCCCATGGATGCAATGGGAAAAACGTTTTATTTGGAGCTGGTCAAACCAATGTCCCTCCTTGTGCCTTCATGGGATCCGGATCCCCCTCCCTCCTCCTGCTGAGCCCTGTCTTGGGACACTGCTGGGGTGATGGTGCTGCATGGGCATCTGCATCTGAAAGGATCGGATTTGGGACTCTGCAACCTCAGTGCTGCATATGGTGACCCCTGTCCAGCACCTACCAGGGAGCCTGAATGAGAAGGAACCATAAAGGAACATCCAGGGCACGGCAGTGTCTGTGTCCTGAGGGTTCTCAGCATAGCACAGAGTCCTGCACGTGTCCTGGATAATGCCTCTTGCCCTGAAATAGTGCGATGGGAACTCCGTGGTTGGACCATGCCCTGTGTGCAGCCTACTGAGGAACACAGTGACAGCATCATGGTCACAACACTGCTCTGGTGCTGAGGATTTACAGGCACATTCAAACCTACCAGTTGGGTGGACTGAGAGATGAATCCTGCCTTCATTATAGAGAGCAAGAAGGTGAATCTGGAGAGGTGAAGGGCAAGGCACGGGAGGACTTCTGCTCGATCACACTTGTTCTCTAGCACACACGATGCTTCCTTGCTGGCTGACTCCTGCTGCCACCCAGGGGAGCTGCAGTGAGACATTCCCTGTTCCACACAGCCCATGCACGGGGCCATCAGCTCCGGGTGCTTCACCATGCGCTGGGTCCCAGCAGGAGATGGGGGAACATTGATGGGTCAGGATCACTGGGGGCACAGGCAGAGGGGGGTCCCTGACTGGTTTGTCTCTTCCTTCCCTTCCCTGCAGGCCAGAGTGACACTGTGGAGGTCCCGGTTCGGTTGATCCCTGGGGAAAGACAAGCTGGAGATGGCACATCCCTGCCGGAGACACCCAACCCCAAAATGGTGCGATGCCCTCGGCCAACCCATGTGGGACTGTTGCGTTCACAGCATCAACAGTTTGACCCCTTTAGTGCTAATGCAGGAAAGCAGAGGAAGGGAATGGGAAAGGATGTGCCCATGTAATACCTGCGGTGGCTGCAGCATCCCTGCCTCAGAGCTCACCTCTGAGATCGCTTCCTGGGCAATCAGACAGCGTTAACTGGTGTCTGTCAGCATCCTCCTGCTGCCCTGTGGGGCTCTTGGGGAATGGCCTTGGGCTGGGTGAAGCTGGGGGTCCGCTGTGTCTGTCCTGTTCCCATCACAGGTCTATGGGGTCTCCACGAGCCCTGTACTGATTCAGGCATCAACAGCAGCTCTTTGCCTGCTTTGCAGATGTCGGCTGTGTATGCAGAGCTGGAAAACCGCCTGCTCAGCAGCTTTGCTGGCAAGAAGGGGAGCACTGCCCTGCACAGAGCATCACCTCCTGCCCCGGAGCTGCCGCATGCTACAGGTGAGCATCAGCTCCCCATGGACACAGGCAGTGCTGGGGGCTCAGCAATGGTGTCCTGCAGCTTCCCTTGGTGCTGTGTTAGACCGAAGCAGTGCTGGTTCCCCCATAGAACCCTCAACGCTGCTCTGCCCCATAGGCTCCCGCAAGTCAGTGATCTCCTGGCCCAGCGACCCAGTGTCATCCCAGCAGTGCTACTACCGGCTGCACAGCAGTGTGGCCTCCCCGACCAGCACCGAGTCCAACCCCTACGTCAGCCTGGACAGCAGCCCGGCCCCATCGCCCCAGCACCGGCACTATGTACCCAGCCCTATGTCGCGACGGAAGAAGCTCTTCACCTTCTCCAGGCCCCCGCGCAGCCGTGACACCGACCGCTTCCTGGATGCCCTCAGTGAGCAGCTGGGGCACCGGGTCACCATCGTGGATGACTTCCTCACCCCGGAGAATGACTATGAGGAGGTGAGTGTGGCACAGGGGGGGTTTGGTGATGGTCCATGGGCAGCCTGCACCGGGATGGATGCGCAGGCTATGGGGCTCTATGGATGGCAGAGGGAGGGATGCACACTGAGGTCCCACCTGCATCCTCTGCTCTCTCCATCACCAGATGAGTTTCCACGACGACCAGGGCAGCTTCGTCACCAACGATGTCAGCAGCAGCGAGTACATCAGCAGCAGTGACGAGGGCAGCTCCCTCACCTACTCCACGCTGTCGGACCACATCCCCCCCCCTCCGCTCAGCCCCCCCCCTCCGCCACCCCCCATGCAGTTCCATGACTCCCAGTCTGGCCCCACCAAAGCCGATGCCACAAAGACGGTGCCAGCACCGGCCCCCAAGTCCCTACTGAGCCACCTGCAGCCCATCCCACCCCCCCCCCCCCCCCCCCCCCCCCCCCCCGGTGCCCTGTGCCCCCCCCCTGCACCGCGGGCTCCTGCATCGCCGCAGTGAGTCCAACCACATGAGTGTGAAGAGGCTGCGGTGGGAGCAGGTCGAGAACTCGGAAGGGACCATCTGGGGGCAGGTATGGGCATGGGGGGGGCTATGGGGTGAGGGTACATGTGGGATGGGGAAGGGCTCCTGTGCTGAGGCTGTGCAGGTCATTGGGAGCATCCCTGAGCACTGCCCAGAGCATGGAATCATGGAATGGTTTGGGTTGAAGGAACCTTAAAGCTCATCCATTTCCAATCCAATTTCCATCCATTTCCAACCCTTTCCACTGGAGCAGCTGCTCCAAACCCCTGTGTCCAACCTGGCCTTGAGCACTGCCAGGGATGGGGCATGATGTCCTAACCCCTGCTTGGGCCACCCATGCAATACCTTGGCCCTCAGCTGGGGCAGAGGGATGGTGGCCACTGGGTGCCATTGGGTGTCCCTGTGGCTCCTGACTCTCACTCTCCTGCAGCTCGGGGAGGACTCCGACTACGACAAGCTCAGTGACATGGTCAAATACCTCGACCTGGAGCTGCACTTCGGGACGCAGAAGCCTACCAGTAAGTACCTGAGCCCCACAACAGGTCCTGGTGCTGGCCAGGGACCAGGGCACTGGGAGGAACTGGGGGGCCGAGGGGCAGTGTCTGGTCCCAGCATCACCCAGCACAGCCTTTGCTCATGCTCAGCATCGTGTGGCTCAGCAGGTCATAAAGGGGGAGATTGTTTCCCAATCTCCTTTAACTTCCCTGGCTGCTGTTCCCTGTGTTCTCCCCACGTTTCAGTTGGATGGAGCAGGAAGCTCAGCTGGAGTTCCTCTCCCTGTGCTGCTTCCCAGCTCACACAGCACCATTCCCATTGGAGCAGCCCCACAGCCCAGCAGAAGCTCAAACCTGCACCATGTAGTACTGAGCTGTGCCCAGCCTCTGCTTGCCATGGGTCGTGCAGTGGGGACACAGCCCTGCGGGAATGGCTGCAGCTGGGAAGGGAATTGGAGCTTTGGGAACTCGGCCTTGAGAAAGCCACAAGAACATTTCTGTGTCCATAAGGAGCGTTACAAACACCACTTCTCTTTCTGCATGTATGATATGCTAGCACCCCACAAGACATAGGTATGGGGTCCATGGCTACCACATGTCTCCCCTCTTGCTCTTGAATAGAGGTCTCCTGCTGACCCATGGACTGAGGCATTCAGGGTGCAAGCAGAGAGCTCCTGTCCCCCACAGTATTCCCAAAGGGATCCATGGGGCAGCATGGCCTCATTTACCCTGGGAAGAGCCAAATGCCAATGGGATGGCTGAGCTCTATTGCAAGGGACAAGATACATTATGGCAGCATGGGCAGAGCTAAGCCAGAAGGGGCAGATACATCTGGGACTGGCATTGGAAGAGGGATGAAACGGGATGCATCATTTTGGGGCTGTTTCGGGGCAGTCTGGGGTTTTGTGTGTGTCTCACCTCTCGTTTTGCCTCTTTCAGCTCCAACTGAGTCCTCCATTGAGGAGATCTTTGAATCGCTGAATTCAAGGATTCCCGGAGCCATTGCTGTGTGCAGCATCCGTGTGTCACTCATGGTTTCCCTGTTTTCAGGACAGGTTTCTTCCCGCTGGAGCCGCCTGAGCCTGTCCTTACCCATGATTAAATCTCTCAGTTTCTCTTCCAGAGCCAACTCTCATGCCTGAGAACTTTAAAAAGAAAGACGTGGTTGAGATTTTGTCCCACAAAAAGGCCTACAACACATGTGAGTAAAGAGCAGGGTGAGCCCAGCCCAGAACGGGCCCAGAGATGGGGCCGGGGATGTAGAGAACTGGAAAGGTAAAAGGAAGGAGGCCACATGAGCACAATCCCATGGGCACAATCCCAGCACAGCTCTGCTGTTCTGGGCTCTTCCCACAGCCTCCAGGCTGGGCTCAGCCCTGGGCAGGGGGAAGAAGCAGCATTTACAAGGGATGGAGATGGGATGTGGCTCATTGGCCTCAGGGGGCAGAGGGACAGAGCCTGCATGGTCCCATGGAGCAGTGAGGGTGTGCAAGGGGCAGTGCTGCTTCTTCAGGGTGTGCTTCTGATGTAAAGGAGCATGGAAGGGCTTGGTGGGACCCTGTGAGAACCAGGTCTCCTGTCCATGAGGAGTAGGAGAGGAGGAGATTTGGGGGTGGCTTCCATAGCAACCCAGCCTGATGCATTGGTGATGTGCATGCACAGGATGCAATGCCCTTCGGGGGTCTGCAGGACCAGAGCAACTCCTCAGGGTCCCCATGCAGCCTCTGCAGGGCCCTGGGGAGTGGGAAGCCCTTCCTCTCCCTATGGATGACCCTGTGCCGGTGCGGGCACATGGAGCAGTCCGCACCATTCACACCTTGAGCATCCTCTCCTGGCCCCATGCTGCTGGGCAGCCTGTCCCCAGCACAGCCATCCCCTCCAAGTGACATCCCTCCCTTCCCACAGCCATCCTCATAGCCCACCTCAAGCTCTCGCACATGGAGCTGCGCCAGATCCTCATGACGATGGAGACGGACCGGCTGGAGCCTTCCCACATCAAGCAGCTCCTGCTGTATGCACCGGATGGGGAGGAAGTGCAGCGCTTCCAGAGCTACAAGGAGAGCCCTGGGAAGCTGAGTGAGCCTGACCAGTTTGTGCTGCAGGTACCTGCGGGCAGGGATGTGCTCCAGGGATGTCCCTCTGCAGCTGGAGGGAAGGGAAGCACAGAGCAAGCAGCAGGATGCTCCTGCATGCTCTGGGGTGGGGAGAGCTGGTGGCACTGGTCACAGGGACCGCTGGGCACTGGTGCTCAGCTGAGGCATCCAGCAGCTCCCACTGGACAGCAACACCACATCCTTTGGTGTTTGCTCCGTGACAGGAGTGACTTTACCCAGCTCAAGGTGACAAAGTCACTTGTGGATATCAGCATGAAATGTCCCCATCCTGTGGCAGCAAACTGGCTGTGCCCTGCGAGTTCCAGCCACTGTCAGGCTGCTCCCATGTACAGGGAAATACCCCAGGACAAACACGATACAGGAGGGTTAAGGCTGATGGGGACCCTGGTGACTGTCCCCTTTTGATCCCAGATGCTGTCAGTGCCAGAGTACAAGATCCGCCTGCGCAGCCTGCACTTCAAGTGCACTCTGCAGGAGAAGACAGAGGAGATCAAGGCGAGCTACGAGTGCATCTGCAAGGCCTCTCTGGAGCTCAAGAGCAGCAAGAAGCTGGCCAAGATCCTGGAGGTCAGCACAGTCCTACCTGCTGCTATCAGCCACCGGTGTCCATGGGGATGCTTGCAGGAGCCTGGGCATCGCAGATCCTGCTGCAGGGCTGCTTGGCCCCACTGACTTCAGCTGCCCCACACTGATGTTCAAGGGGGTTTAAAAGCAGCAGGTGGGATAAATGAGCTCAAAATGTGACAAAGGCATTTCCAGATCAGTGGCACCTGGGCAGTAACCCCCAGCACTGAGTCAATAGGGGGCAATGGCTGCTTGCATGTTAATGGAAGGTGAAACCCGGATGATCCTGAGGTCCCTGCTCCTCGCCAGGCCCCAGGAGGGATGCTGGGGCTCGGATCTGGATCCTGATGTGCCTCTAAGGCTGCATTCTGGAGGGGAAAGCTGGCTCTGCTGCTCACTGTTCCCTTTGAAACACCCCCTTACAGATAACAGTCACAAAAGGCTTTGGGGAGAGGAGAGCTTTGGCACTTGCCTGTGTGTGCAGAGCCAGCAGGAATTCTGCCTTTACCTGTATCCATGCATTCATCTAACCCATTGAATGAACTGGTCATATTTTATTATTGATGCTCTATGAACTCATCTAGGGCCCCTTAGCAGAAGTGACTTGGCATGGAAAGAGGCCCTAAAGACAGAGGGTGGCTTCTTAGCTCTGCTCCTACCACATCACCCATAGGTCCCTGTGGCCCAGAAGGAGAAGGGACATTGGAAGTGCTGGAGGTCAGTGGCCAGTCTCTCACTGGGTTTTCTCCCTGCAGTTTGTGCTGGCAATGGGGAATTACCTGAACAATGGGCAGCCCAGGACCAGCAAAACCACGGGCTTCAAAATCAACTTTCTCACTGAGGTAGGACAACACATGCCTGTTCTGTATAGGAGGCACCAATGCTGGTGCCTGTCCCTGTACAAGGGTACTGGATTGATGCACAGGGTGGGCTTCAGAGAGGCTGTACCAGTGCTCTGATGCTTCAGTGTGCTGGGGCCTGAGACCCATGCTCGCTGACAGGCTGTGGGGTTGGAGAAACCAAAGGTCTTCATCCCACGTGGGCTGCTGTGGAGGATGGGGTGAGAGCATCGATAGCACCTCGGCACCACTCATCTGGGTGTAACATGCTGTCTAAACATTAAATGTCCTATTTAACCATTAATCCACATATCATGGCTGGTATCACCATGCACACAAATGCAGGGTGAGCTGAGAGAGCAGAAGAGCCCCTGTGTGTCTGGTGATGGGCACACTGAGCCCATTGCAAACCCCCCTCTCTGCTGAGGGACCTCCTGACCTGTTTTGCTTTGCTGCAGCTGAACACAACCAAGACGGTTGATGGGAAATCCACCTTCCTGCACATCCTCGCCAAGTCACTCAGCCAACACTTCCCAGAGCTCCTGGGCTTTGCCAAGGATCTTCCCACAGTGCCGCTCGCTGCCAAAGGTAAAGGGACAGAAGCATCTGTGAGCTCCGTGGCTTGGTTGTGTTGGGTCCGGAATCCATCGTGAGCAGCACAGCATTGGCATGAGCAGGATGAGTGAGGAACGGTCCTGAGGGAGAGGATGGGGTTAGAAGGGATGAGCTCAGTGACAGGGGAGGTCCCATCCGTCCCATGCTGCTGCACAGGGCAGTGCCTCAGCAGTGCTCTGTGCACTGACCTGAGCCTCCTGACCCGGAGCAGCGGTTCCCAAGTCCAGAGGTGTCCATGCAGCAGAGGGAAGGGCCCTGCTCCATGCAGCCCCTGCCTCCTTCCATCCCCAGCAGAGCACACAGCACCCTCGTGTGCCGGGTTCACCATCCAGGAACAGCTATGGCACTGCTGAGGACCATCCTGCTTCCCTGCCTGCCATAGACAAGCCATGTAGCTGCTGGGGATCACCCATCCACCGAGGTGGTGTCACAGCAGGCTGGCTGCACACGGAGCAGGGGCTGCATCCTCCTTGCACCCCATTCCCTGCTGTTTGTGAGCAATTCCCTTGGGAATTGGTGCCACAGTGGGTACATAAGGGAGGACATGCAGGCCTGGGGATGAGAATTCCCACTTGGAAGTCTGTGCCATAGATTTCCAGCTGGATTTTGTATGTGCCCCCACTGCTCTGTCACTGAACACTCACTGCTGCCCAAACTGCTGCTGCTTTATACCCAGTGTCAGACCTTGTCTCACCCATGGCTCTCACTGTGCTGCAGGCAGCCAGCCCTAAGCCTCCTAACCCTGACCCCTCCTTCTCATGCAGTGAATCAGAGGACGCTCACAGCCGACCTAAAGGACATGCACACCACTGTCAGTGACATACAGATGGCCTGTCACAACATGCCAGCGACAGCGGAGGACAGGTTTGCTGTTGTGATGGCTGTATCCTTCTGTGAATGGGACACATCACCCCGGTGACTTCACTGCCTCCAGTGCAACCATTCGGTGTCCTTGTGCCCCCTTAGGCAGCAGTGGGGCTGTGCCTGGCTATAGGAAAGCCTCATCCCAGCACTTGGTGAATCTTCCCTCTCCACTCAGTGTGGGAAACAGCTTTGGTGATGGTCACTGGTTCCCCTGTCTCTGCAGGCAAACCCAGTGCCACAAAGCCAGTGAGCTTGCTGAGCTGTTCATCCATCCAGACCGGCCCAGAGAAGCTGTGGCTGCCTCATCCCTGGCAGTGCTCAAGGCCAGGTTGGACACAGGGGCTTGGAGCAGCTGCTCCAGTGGAAGGGGTCCCTGCCCGTGGCAGGGGTTGGAGCTGGAGGAGCTTTAAGGTCCCTTCCAACCCAAACCTAAGGCTCTATAAGCGCTGCTGGGGAAGCTGAGTGTGCCAGTGGGCTCCATTCACAGCCAGCATCTGCAGCAGCTCCTTTCTGAGACCGAAGATGAAACCACTTGATAAGCAGAAGCGACTCTGACCTGTACCAGGCTTTGTCCTTAAGCCACTTCCCTCAGTCCTTCCTGGAGAGTGCCCAGCCTGCCATGCGCTCCCTGGATGAGCTGCAGCACAAGGCTATGGAGGAGTTCAGTAAGGTGCTGTCCTTCTTCGGGGAGGACTCCAAAATGACGACTTCAGAGGCTTTCTTTGGCATTTTTGCAGAGTTCATGAGCAAGTTTGAGGTGAGCTCTGCTTGTAAAGGCAGCTGGGGGGGGGTCTGTTAACATCAGTGTCTGACCCATGTGTGAGATGGGGGAGCCAGAGCAGGGCTTTGTGTCTGTAAAGTGCCAGGTTTCAATGCACAGGTTGGTGGGTGAGGGAGGGTTGAGGGTCACCAGCCCCATGGAGAGTCATGGTCCATTAATGAAGGCTGGGTTGGAGCTCCACATGGAGTGACCAGTCCAATGGGAAGCAGGGGTAGGATAAAGCCAGGACATCCCTGTCCCATGCCCATCTCCTCTCTCTGCTCTCTCTGCAGCGGGCACTCAGTGATGTGCAGGTCGGCGAGAGCCAGCGCAGCCCCCGGATGACATCCCCCCTGGCCTGGTGATGGGAGCATCCCATGAGCTGCAGTGTTCATTGCCAACCAAGTGCAATTTGCTCCTGTTGAGGCCGGTTGTACTCACGCTGCTGCTGTTCCCACCCAGCACCACACAGGGGTCGGGGTAGTTGGGGTGCTGAACGGGCACCACAGGGGGTGGTGGATGGGTGCGAGGGTGAAGCATGGGGACGTGAAGGTGAGCACCTCACTGGTCTTGACAAGAGCTTTCCTGGCATCCTCCATTCCCAGCTTATTCCAGGATTTAGGCACCCCTGGGTAAACCCCCACTTGTGTTCTCAGAGCCTGCCATTGCTGGCCGGTGGCAATGGGATGCAACACAACCTTCTGGCAGGTCAGTGTGGTCCCACAGTCTGGTTGTGCCCAGCTGTGCTGGAGTAAGGGAAGGCCAGAGTCCTTCCTGGCCACCAGCTTTGCTTAAAGGTGGGTTAGAGGCTGGCAGGTCTTGGAGTCATCCCTAGAGTTCAGCAGCAGCACTACAGGCCTATTGGAACTCACCAGGAGACACAAATCCCTGAGCAGTTTTGGTGCCTCGGGGGCAGAGACCAGTGAGAAATAGATCCCTGTCCTGTATGTGCTCCCAAGGGCTGGAATCCCAAGAGTCCCTTTCATGTATGGCCGGTTGTTCATGCTGAGTGTACCCAGGGAACTCAGAGTGTGCAGGTCCAACCTCCAACAATGTCTGCTTGTTGTTTAGATGCTGTCCCTGGGATGGAAGGGAAGCAGCATCCCCTGCTCAGTGCATGCCCCTCGGGGTGACACGGTGCCCCCAGAGCTTGCCAGCATCAAACACACTCCAGTGTGTTCACACTGGGAGGCATTGCTCCATGCAACCCACATCCATTGCCTTTCAGACCCCACTCGCTCCAGCATCCTGCCCAGTGGAAGACATAGCATAGGGAACCTTCCTCCCATCTATTGCCAGAGCCAGAGCTCCTCCTGCAGCCCCTGCTCGGGCACAGGGTCACCAACTGGTGCATTACATAGGGGGGATGCGATGAGCATCCCACCTGGGGGTTTCGGTCTGGTTCTAAGCCCTGCTCCAGGGAGTGAAGTGCATTTCCACAAGTGTTCTCAGCTCATACAGCTTCAAGTGCCAGGTAGCTTCGAGTGCTGTCCAGCCCTGACAGTGGGTCCAGGGCACTGCTGCCCCAGCCCCATGTGTCTGGGATGCTGCACACTGCATTCACTTCATGTTGGTTTACTTTTCTAACCACATATTCAGTATGGAAACCACCCGAGGTTCTTTCCCCTCGCAAAGGTGACAGTGCTGTACATAGGTTTTGCTACGTGTTGCCCCTTCCCAGGATGGGTAGAACTCCAACCCCTTTGGTATTTTTATGGGAATATTTTCCAAGAACCAGAACTCCTGACTTAGGGATGTATTATTTGATAATGGGACTTGTGTTCAGCCACGGTTCAGCCTCTCCCCATGCCTATGTGCTGTTCCTGAAATAAAGCTACTGCCTTCTGCCTCCTGATGGCATGGACCTCTGTGTCATGTCAGACCCTGCTCGGGTGATGGCTGCAGGTGGAATCCTGCCCTATGCACTGCTGTGACCTTGCTGGGTTTGGGCTGGGACCAGGTTCATGTGCTGGGTGTGAGCAGCACATTCTTAGCATAGCATGGAGTGTTCCTGCAGCCTTCAGTGCAGGGATGAGCCAGTGGTTGTTTCCCTATGCAAAGGAATTCCTGGCTGAGGCCGGGTTTGTGTCCCCAGAGGGATTTATCTCCTTTACACTAACAGCAGATAGGGGCCGGCTGCTATCGGCTTTCTGGTTGTAGTTTAGCCTGTTTACAGCAGGCTGCTCCGTCCTCCCTGGAGGCCACAGCACCAGCGACTGTAACAGAGCTCTAAGCAAAGCTAACAGAGACGTGACAGGTAGAAATCCCTTCCTGGACACGTGCATTTACAGTGGTCAGACCCCTCCTGATGCTCCCGGCTCTGGGATGATCATGGAATCCCAGACTGGTTTGGGTTGAAGGGAGCTTAAAGCTCCTCCAGCTCCAACCCCTGCCATGGGCAGGGACCCCTTCCACTGGAGCAGCTGCTCCAAGCCCCTGTGTCCAACCTGGCCTTGAGCACTGCCAGGGATGGGGCAGCCACAGCTCCTGTGCTCATCTCAGAGCTCATCTCAGTCTCCCCTCGGGCAGGTTCAAGCCATTCCCCTTGCCCTGTCCCTGTGTGCCCATTCACAAAGCCCCTCTCCAGCTTCCTTTAGGCACTGGAAGGCTCCCAAGCTGCCCAGTACAGATGCAAAACCTCCCACTGCCCATTGCAGAGGTCCAGAGCCTCCCTCGCAGTCAGCATCACCCATCCCACGCTGCCTTCCCTGCTTCTTGGTACTGAAACATGAGGTCATTTCTGCCCAGAACCAGTGCCCTGGCACTGCCCCACAGCCCCGGCTCAACAGAGCCCCTGCGTCAGCCCCGGTCACGGGATGCTCGGCACAGGAAAGCCTGTCCTTGGGAAGGAAACAATAAGTCAGGCAGCAGGCAGGGAATGCAGGCAGGGAATGCAGGCTCCCCCCTGCCAGAGCCGGGAGCAGGGACATGACAATCCCGGTTCCATCCCGAACCTCAGTGTATTCCAGGGGGTTTGCTCTTCCCTGCAGGAAATGGGGGGAAAGACTTCAAGGAGGAAAGGAGCAGCTTTGGTGAAGTCACAGTGAAGGCAGGAGGGCAGCTGGAGCTGGGGTAAAGCAGCAAGAGGCATCTCCAAGCCAAAGTGCAACCACTTTGAACCCTCTCTCCAGGTACCTTGATAATGGTTCGAAGGCCCACTGTCTATAATGATTCTCCAGGTGCCATAAAAGGTGCCAAAGAGGCAAACTGAGGTGTCAGCTCCAGAATGGAAAGGCTGGAAGTCAGGAAGGAGTGGCACAGATGGAGCCAGCACAGGGCACTGGGTCTGAAGCCCCAGATTCCAACGCAATTAGGGGAAATTGGGGTTTTCCAAGTCCCAGCAGATCAGATGAAAGCATCTCCCATCACAAGGTTCAAAGACCTGTAGCTATGCTCATCTGCACTACAAGCCAAAGGTGAAACAAGGGGATAAAACACAGACACCAAGGCTTCGCTTTCTGTTATTACAGACCCTGGGGTGCCCCCTTCCATTTAACTTGCCTCTGTTATCAAGGTCAAGAACTGCCTATAGGTGTTCAGGAGGTTTTCAGGCTGACGATGCTGAAGCCAAAACCTCCAGCCTGGTACTGGGATCAACTGGGAGCAAGTGACAAACCCCATCCATCCCATGGGTGGATTCTGCTCTCTGTGAGGCTCAGGCACTCTCACTGTCAGCTCCCCCCATGCTGCGGCTGTCAGCTCGGGAGGACAACAGCGTGGCTGGGTTATTGTTGCTGTCCCTTCTCGGGCTGTGCCGATTGCTTAAGAGAAAGGCACTCAGTGGAGTTTGACCCGAGAGCCCTGACAGTGAAAATAACGCTCACCAGAGCCACGGGACACCGGGAGAGTGAGCCCAGGCCAGTGGTTTAACTTTGACTATCCATATTCCTCCTCATTCCTTGGGACACCGGTAACGGCTCCGCTGGCAAATCCCGACCCTCTGGCAATATTTAAGCTGCCTGTCAGTTGGCAGAGGCTCGGTGGTGCCTGGTGCAGAATGAGACCCGGCTGAGCGCAGTAAGTTCCCTTTCCGCTTGTACCTCGAGTCGGGGAGCTGCGGTCGGTGCGAGGGTTGGGGGCCGTGGTCCAGCGCTGTGTCCTCGGGAGGATGGATGCACATGGGGATGCTTTAACCCCTTCCATGGGGATGCACTTGCAGTGGTCCCGGTGGGTCCCTCGAGCCCCACGTGGGCTGTTCCTCTGCCGGCACCATTGCCACAGGGCTGGCTGCAGCCGCTTCATTTCCATGCCACGGATGTTCCTGCGGGGACAGCGCTGCCGCCGGTGCCAGGAGCCGAGGGCACCGAGCGTGAGCTGCATGCACAACGCAGGCAAAATTTCCACTGGGATGTGAAACCAGAGCTGCCCCTTCCCGAGTGCCTGCCGGCTCCAGCAGCCTCAATGGGCACTGGTGCTGAGCTTGGGAATGCCCCCGGAGCATCCCCCACCTTTCACCACTGATGGGCACATCTGATGCCTGCAGAGCTCTGAATACACATGTTTTGGAGGGATGGACACAACTCGTTCCTATGTGTGGGCTGAAGCCTGACTGGGACTGAGTGTGTGTATCCTATAGCACTGTCTGTGCTGCTGTGCTACACACCTGAGACGGGAAGCATCTTGGGATGGAAAGAAACAGCACTATCAGAGCTGAGAAAGGGAAAGCAGGAGGTGTCAGCATGGGGTCAGCAGCATCCCGGGGCTGACATACCAAACCCTGTTTGTCTTCTCCTAGCTAGAGGTTAAGCATGCCAGTAAAAACTCAGTGACAGCCAAGACATATTGCCTCTTAAAGAGGTAAGACAGCTTCAGTGCCCTGCATCCTTGCCAGGCAGAAGCTCCCAAGGAATTCAGTGGGATCTGGGGGCTCTATGAGGCACAGAAGAGGCTCTGACAAGGTACTGCAAGTCCCTGGTCGCAGCCTGGTGCTGCTACCACTGCCACTCAACCCCAGCATGGCTCAGCACCATACTGAGCTCTGGTACTGGAGGCTGCTGCTGTGGAAAGTGGGTGATGGGATGGTATCAACCACCAGAAAACTCCTTATTTGTTGTCCAGCTTCTCCATAAGTGCACAAGCCCCCAGCCCCAGTGCTGGTGTAATGGGTGTAATGGGCACACAGGGCAAGGTTTGCCCTCCAGATACCGTCAAGCAGGAGAACCCGCAGCATCTCCATCACCACCACACCTGCACCTCCATCCTCTTGGCTTCATTCACAGCCCTTGGCGATGGGTGCAGGACCGCGGTGGTTCCCCTCATCCCATGGGGAGCTCAGGGCAGGTTCCAGCCGCAGTTCCCACATGGACAATGCGGTGAAGCCGGTTGTGACTGAGGGACAGGGTGGATGAAGCTGCTCTGCTCCGTGCTCTGCTGCACGATGGTGCTCAGAGGAAGAACTTGTTCCACCACTTCCTCTGTGCTGGTCCATGCGGGAGCCTGGGGCTGCTGAAGGCCACCCCTCGCCCCACCTGTTGGCAGGGGGGAGCTTATAAATGTGGCTTCACAAGTGCAAGAGAGGCCGAAGGACCTGGCCAGGCATGGGCAGGAGGAACCCGGGTCCCTGCTGACCATGCAACCCCTTCTTTAACAGCTACATGCATCGAGGCAGAGCAGCACCGGGTCTGCATAGGGAGCCATGGAGAGCACCAGCAGCACCCCTGTGACCCCCTCGTGGGATGTGTTCCCCCAGAGGACACTGGAAGCTGTGGACATCGCTGTCCTTGTGCTGTACTTCGTGTTCGTCCTCGCGGTTGGGCTGTGGGTAAGCAGATACCACTGAGAGCCTCCCTATGTGCTCTGTTGTGCTGAAGACCAGGCCTGCTTGGCCCCCAAAGTCTTTCACTTTGGCCCCAAAGTCTTTCACTTTGGCCCCAAAGTCTTTCACTATGGCTTGAATCAGGCAGAGCTTCACTGGGTGTAATTGAACAAGCAGAAAGATCAGAGCCTACAGGTCCTTTTCCTCTCTCAGTGCTCCAGGAGAGCTGTTCAGCTCCAGTGTTTGCCAAGCTTTAAGAACCCTTGTAAGGAAGAGGTTGTTTAAGTCCAAAGTATTGCAAAGAATAATGTTTTGTTCATCCCGGAAGGAATTGCTGTCCTATAAATCACCCGACCCTGTCCACAGTGGTCTAGACAGCGGGGTCCATAAATTACAGATGCTGTTTGATTATAATTAAGGCAGAAGGACATCCTTTTGGCAAGGCTCTTGTAACAGCAAAAGCACAATGTGGCTGTCATAAGGCAGAGATTAATAGCTGCTCCCTTCCAATGTGGTGATAACGCTGCTGGTATTGCATGAAACTGCCTGAAATCCCTGAGGAAGAGGAGTCAGTAACACATGCAATGCTGAGCATTGGTCAGACCCAATACCCAGGGTTCCCCATAGCTCTTGTCCAAACCCGTTTGACTCCCTCGCTGATCTAGAGGGGTTTAGTTTGCTTATCACAGCAAACAGACAATGAGGATGCTGAGATGGTAGAACACCTTGTGCATGGCTGCTCCCTCCTTGTCTGCTGCTCTCCTGTTCCCTGGGATTTCCCAACAGGAACTGCAGGTTCTTCCAGGAGCCCTTTGCTTTCACCCCATGGCACCACAGTCTCCCTCAGGGGGAGTCCCTCAGTGATGCTCTGCTCCACAATGAAGTGGGTGCTGAAACCTCTGTTGTGCTTTTCTGCTTCCCCAGTCCATGTGGAAGACGCAGCGCAGCACTGTGAAAGGATACTTCCTAGCTGGAGGACAGATGGTTTGGTGGCCAGTAAGTATCTCCATCACTACACCGCTTGTGCCCATCGGCTACAGTGAGACCAAAAGCACTTCTGGCCCAGCAGAACTCATTTCTCCAAATGGGAAACAGGAATAGAAAGCACTTCCATGTTTTGCATGGATGCAGTTACAAAACTGCCAGGTTTATCCCATATTTGAGACAGGGGGAGCAGAGCTGCTGCAGGCCCCATGCAAGCCAGGTCCTGCATGCTGTGACCTGGAGATATCCAGAATTACCCATCACAGACCCAGCTTTATACTGAGGGTCTTCCATTTGGGCTGGTCAGTCAGTGTGCACTAACAGAGGAACCTCATGACCTGACATCTGTACTTGTTATCTTGTTGTGCTCCCCTGCACAAGACCAGACATTGTTTTGGAAGCAGGATGGGGCTAAATATGCCTCTCATGAATAATGAGAGAAGCTGCATAAAGGTACCAGAGACACTGAATGTGCAGGGAAACAAAGAAGGTGGCAGCAGGTGATAAGGGTTTCACATCCTCCATAGTCAAAAGCAGGGGAACAGCATCCCTGTGCTCCCACCTGCCTTGTGCAGGACCAGATCCCATTTTCCCTCTTTCTCCAGGTGGGTGCATCCCTGTTTGCCAGCAATGTGGGAAGCGGCCACTTCATCGGCCTGGCTGGGTCAGGAGCTGCCTCGGGAATTGCTGCAACAGCCTATGAGTGGAATGTGAGTGTGGAGCAGCAATGCTGGTGCTGTACAGGGCAACTCCAGCACCTGTAGGTCTATCAGCTCCAGAGGCTCTGAGTCCTGCTGCAGGAGCCGGATGGCACCAGGGGCTGCTGGGGTTTGGGGGTTAACCCCATCCCTGTGTCCCACACCTTCCTTCCCATTTGCTCCATAGGGGATGTTCTCTGTCCTGGTGTTGGCCTGGCTGTTCCTGCCAATTTACATCGCAGCAGGGGTACGTAGGTGGGATGTGGTGTCCAGCAGTGATTTACTGGTACCTAAAGCACCTGCTTGGCTGCTGGGTTTAACATCTGCAGCTGTGGTCCTTCTGCAGGGCCTGGGCTAATGGGGAGGAGAGCTGTTGGGTACCACCACTCTGATGGCTTGTGTCTCCCACAGGTTACTACCATGCCAGAGTACCTGAAGAAGCGTTTTGGAGGCAAAAGAATCCAGATGTTCCTGGCGATTCTCTATTTGTTCATCTACATCTTCACCAAAATATCAGTGAGTAGAAAGCACTGGGATCAGACTGAATTGGGGCTGGAAACGGGATGAGTGAGGCTCAGAAATGCAGCTGCTGGCTGCAGAAAAGGGTGTATTAAATACCTGAGGAAATCAGACTACAGCCATTGTGAGAACCCCCCACAAAGAATCAATCCTTTCCCCCCATTAAGCACCTGAACTGCAGTGGGAGGGAAGCCGGGTGTCAGCATCCTGACCCATTGAGGAGTCAGGCTGTGAGTGTGGCTGTGGCTGTTGTTAGGTTTTGTACACCTGTCAGCTCACCAGGCTCTTCCCTTTGCCCATTCACTGCCTGCACAGACACCAGACACCCTTACATGCAGGAGGAATGAGGATGCAGAGGTGGTTTGTGCTCAGGTGAAGAGTGTGATTCACTGCTCCTGCCTGATGCAGGGCCTTGAACCGACCCGACCCTTGCGCAACACCTCGATGCTGTTCATTAACCTGAGGTGGGGCAGGGAGCTGTGAAGTCAAACAGGTCCCTGCTGCTGTTCCTGTACACACAGGGCTAAAGAGGGATGTGCTGTGTGACCCACACCTGCCTTGTCCCCACTGAAACAGCCACAGGTCAGGGGGTGCAGGCTCTAGGAAAAACCAGCTCTTGGATGGAGATCTCTGATAACACAATTCCTGCATCCAGGATGCTTCCATACCCATCATTCTGCAGCCTGCAGTCTGCCTATCCCACACTGCAGCATCTCCACCTGGCTGCAGAGTGAATTGGTCCAGCCCCAGGGACACCTTTCCTCCCTGTCACCGCATCAGGGAGGAATTCCCAACACAGCAAATGCAGGAGGTGCCACAATGCTCTGGTTCTGGGGCTCCAGGAAGGGATAAGCTCATCCCACCTGAACACAAAGAGGGAATGGAGCCAGGTCCTGATGCACAGTGCACAGCAGCTTGGGTTGCACAGGATGTGCTGCATGGAGGGCACACAGCTGGGACCTGGGGGTCCTGAGCAGTTACCAACCAGATTGGTTCTGCTACAGGAGCCAGCTCCATCAGCTGAATGCTCATGTTCCCTGGCACTGCCTGCTTCCAGGGGCACTAGAACTGCATTGACATCCTTCTTCCTCCAGGTTGACATGTACGCTGGGGCCCTCTTCATCCAGCAGGCCCTACACTGGGACCTCTACATCGCCGTGGTGGGTTTGCTGGCCATCACAGCCGTTTACACCGTTGCAGGTATGGGGCTGAGTCTGGGATCATACCACACATCCTGTGTGATGAGTGCACCGGTGCTCAGAGTCCAGTTTGCCAGGAGTATGGATAACAGGAAAAGCAGCTGACAACTTGCCTGATAAGCAACTATTAGCCAGTAGGAGTAGGTTAATCCCCCTTATAGGGCCATAGGCGATAGGGATGCATGGATGCAGAGCACTTCTGCTTTAAGGAGCAGTTACGCTCGAGGCATTTGCACAATACATTTTCCTCTGGGCTTTCTGGAGGTATGAGTGCTTTACATAACAATGAGCCCTGGAATGTGGAAAGCATTGTCAGTGCTGGATGCCCTTTCAGGGCTTATGAGGGGCCAGATGGAAAAGAGCCATGCATGGAGCAAGCTGCAAACCTCAAACCCATAAAGGTTTCTCCTTTCCCACTGCTCACCCCTGGTGATGTTGCTCATAAAGACACCCTTTTATTTCACTTCTCCTTATTCAGCTTGGGCTTTGCTCTGGAGTTCTTCCATGTATTTCCCGTACAAGCTCTTACATTGGACTTTGGCTTTTTTAGTGACAAAGTGGTGACTCATTATGATTCAAACATGAGAGATTCCAGCCAAACATGCTCCCAGTCCCAGTGTGACCAGTTTGCAGAGCACAGGATGCTACAGACCAGTCCCAGTTTCCCAGTTTGGTGCTTCTCTGCCCTCCCAGGTGGCCTGGCCGCAGTGATCTACACGGACGCGCTGCAGACCTTCATCATGCTCATCGGGGCTGTGACTCTCATGGTCTTCAGTGAGTGTTTCCCTGGGGTTATTCCTAACACTGTGATAGAAGCTTTACCAAGTGCTACAGACAAGGTGGATCATCACAATTAACACACAACTGATGTTCTGGAGTGGCTTCCTCTGTGTTCTCCTGTTGGAATAGATGCTCATCCAACAGCAATTCTTTGTGTGTTAAAAAGGCACAAATTCCCTCTGAAAACCTCTAAAGAAACATCCAGAAGCAGCGTTATAGGTGAACAAACACCTTCTCTAGGCAGAACCTTTAGCATTGTGCTATCCCTCACCCAGTGAGTCCATAGCTTTGGGTTTTCAAAGCATCACCCACAGCAAAGGACTCTTGATGCTATGGGTGATGCTGCACATAGCACTTGTGGAGCATCACCCATAGCAAACCACAGAGTGCAGCTCAGGGTGTCAGGGATGGTAACTGCTCCTCCTGACCTGTTCCAGGCTTTGTTGAAGTTGGTGGTCTCGAAGGCTTGCAGACAAAGTACTTCCATGCCATTCCCAGCTCCCGCAAGGAGAACAGCAGCTGTGGCTTGCCAAGGGAAGATGCTTTCCACATATTCCGAGACCCTGTTAACTCCGACCTCCCCTGGCCAGGGGTCCTGGTGGGAATGACCATCCCATCCCTGTGGTACTGGTGCACAGATCAGGTGTGTGACCGCTTGTTTGCTTTCAAGAGCATGGGGTTGGTTGGCTGGATCTGATCGCAGACCTCGGGTGTGCTTGGACACAGCCTGGGCTGGTTCACTGTTCCTGATGGGGATCCAGTAAAACCTGATGGTTTCAATCCTAAACTTGATGAGCACAATGAAATCTGGGGAATCATTTCAGTGTAAAAAGGGGTCAGACTGGGTTTGGAGTTAATCCCAACTTTGCTTTTAACTCAAGCCTTTCCCTTGCTGTGAAGCCTGACTCCGGGTGGTTAAGGCACAGGCTGTGCAGCACAGTGCACTGCAGAAGCAAGGTTGGGTTTGGTGACACAAGCAGCATCATTCGGGGCTGTGATCCTGTGAGTTTATCAGGATCTGAAGCAGGAATCACAGAGCTACAGCCATGCTCAGTGCTCCCCTTGATGGAGTTCAATAGGTCAGAATACAAAGTATGTGCAACCGGTATCACATCACCCTCTGCTGCCAGCACCAAACCCAGGCCTTCATTTCTAGGTCATTGTTCAGAGGTCCCTTGCTGCTAAAAACCTCTCTCATGCCAAAGGAGGCTCCCTGATGACCTCCTACCTGAAAATCCTGCCCCTCTTCATGATGGTGATGCCAGGCATGATCAGCAGAGTCCTCTTCCCAGGTAAGGGCTGAAGGAGATCATAAAATCCCAGCATCCCAGATTGGTTTGGGTTGAAGGGACCTTAAAGCTCCTCCAGTTCCAACCCCTGCCCTGGGCAGGGACCCCTTCCACTGGAGCAGCTGCTCCAAGCCCCTCTGTCCAACCTGGCCTTGTACACAGCTGCATCCCCTCTATCACTGACTGTGCCTACCCTATGGAGAGGGACCAGCCCTTAGCAAGAAGTTAAAAGGCTGCAATGCATCCAGTGCCCCACATAAAGACATTTACTTCAATCTGTGGCTGGAGAACACACATCCTCCTGCAGCAGACCCCATGCCCTGCTCCGTGTGCTGTCATCCCAGCTCACAGCAGCTGTGCTGATGGGGTCTGAGCCTGCTCCCTGCTGCTCCCCACATTGATCAGGCCCCTCCTGCACCCAATGTACTGTTATTCCTGCACGTTAAGTTTGGGGTCCCCAGAGCAATCCTAAATGTCAATAAGTGCTCACTCACCAGGTGGGAACGTGCGGATGTGCTTGTCCTGAGGAGCTGTGCTGGGCTGTGGGTCCTCAAGCAACATTCCTAGGGAAGAATGCAGCATCCTGCCTGTCCCTCCCCTCTGCTCATTTCAGATCTGGTGGCTTGTGCAGATGCAGACATCTGCCGAAAGGTCTGTGGCAACCCATCCGGCTGCTCCGATATTGCCTATCCCAAGCTGGTCCTTGAGCTGCTGCCTACCGGTAAGGAGCTTGGTGCTGGGGCTGGCACTGATGGGTGCAGAATGCCCCAGCCTGTGACAAAGGGTCAGAGAGGAACATACCCCACAGCTATCATTTCAGTGGGGTTTATGTTGGGCTTGGTGGGACAGTGGCAAGGGACAGTGTGATGATGGGTGATGGTCCAGCACCCGGAGCTCCCATTCAGTCCATCAGGATGGGAGATAAAGCACAGGTGTCTAATGATAAGAATCAATGCTGGCTCCTCCCTGACGCTGCCATTGACAACTGGGGCTAAACCCCAGGTTTTCAGGTCTGTTCTAGCTGAAAGGAGGATTCAAGGACACCCCAAGGGGGTCACTGGGGGCTCCTCAGGGCTGTTGAATGTCTCCTTCTGTTGCCAGGACTCAGGGGCCTGATGATGTCGGTGATGATCGCAGCCCTCATGTCCTCCCTCACCTCCATCTTCAATAGTGCCAGCACCATCTTCACCATGGACCTCTGGAAGCACTTCCGCCCTCGGTGCTCCGAGTGGGAGCTCATGGTTGTTGGCAGGTACAGAGAGCTACAACATGGATGTTACATCAGAGCCTCAGCATCAGGGGCACATCTGGCACAGCTCAGGCCTGTACAGATGTAGTAACTTCATACTGACCACGTCTGTATGACGTGAGATCTCAGCTGGACCCTTGCATGTTGAGCAACAGGAAAAGCCCAGCCTGAGCTAAGCCTAACGGCACCTTTGTCTCGCGCAGGGTCTTTGTGCTGCTGCTCACTGTGGTCTCCATCCTGTGGATCCCTCTGGTTCAGGCTGGCCAGGGCGGGCAGCTCTTCATCTACATCCAGTCCATCAGCTCCTACCTGCAGCCCCCTGTGGCCATGGTCTTCATCCTGGGCTGCTTCTGGAAGAGAGCGAATGAAAAGGTACCTGCTTGGCTGTGCTCGGTGCAGGGGTCCCTGTGCCCTCACTGGAGCCCTATAGAGCCCAAACCCACCTCCTGCTGGGGCACAGGAGGGCAGCCAGCCCTCCCCACAGACATCCATCCCCAATACAGGGGGGAGCAGCTCCTGCCTTCAGGAGCGAGGTGCCTGCATTGCCCCATTGCAGCCTGTCCTTCACAACTCCTGTAGCCTCTTATGGCTTGTTAGCCATTGCTTATTACAATGACTAGGGAAGGCACAGTGAGCCCAGAGAGTGAAGGAGCCAGACCAAATAGCATCAGGAGTCCTAAGGCTGGTGCTGGGTAAAGGTAAAGCCTTCCCAAGCCAGGCTTTGGTTAGGCAGAGAGCAGTTGTCAGCCCCCAGGTTAAGGCAACCATAGATAAGGCATAAGGCACATAAGATGTTATATGGCACATATGCCATAAGGCACATAGGATGTTATCCCTGCCCTCCACACCACAACTAGTGATCCCATTGAGCCCACAGAGAGGTACCAGGCTCCTGAAACACCACAAGCAGACCCATATAGCAAGAGCAGAGAAGGAAAAGACCCTGTGAGAAGCCAGCCTGAGCTCAGCCTGGATCCCATACTGGATATGGTAAAGCAGATCCTTCCTCTCCAGGGCGCGTTCTGGGGCCTGGTGACCGGGCTGCTGCTGGGCATCATCCGGCTGGTGCTGGACTTCATCTACCCAGAGCCCCAGTGCGGAGAGAGCGACCTGCGCCCGGGGGTGCTGAAGTACATGCACTACCTCTACTTCTCCATGGTCCTGGCCACCATCTCCACGCTGACCGTGCTGGTCGTGAGCCTGCTCACAGAGCCGCCCTCAGAGGAAATGGTGCGTTCCCCATCGGGGTTATTGTGTTATCTGTTCATGCCCCACACCACATCCATGGATATGGAGCCATATGGGGATAAATAACCCAGAAGTGCAGGTTTCCAGGCAGTATTTACCATCACACTTGCCATAACCTCTAACAACATCCCCCCCTCTGCTCCAGCACCCTGCTGCCGTTTAGGTCCCATAAACCAGTCCCACCTTGGAAACGGGTAACAGTGGATGCTACAAAGAGCTGGCCTTAAGCTCAAACACATGTGTTTAACCATGGCAAATTAGCTTTTTCCCCTCTCTTTTCCAAGAAATTCCAGCTTCTGGGTCATCTTTATCAACTCTCTTACTAATTTAGTGAGGAAACACTTTTATTCACAGGAAAAGAGGAATCAAGGGCAGAGAGAACTTCCCCTGGAACAGGTTTGTGCCAGTTTGACTGTGTTCAGTAGATAGAATGAGGCTACAGAGAACCATCACTAGGAGAAGGAGGGCCAGGAACCAAAGAGCCAACACATCCTCTTGCTTGGAGTCAGCACTAACCTGAACCTCCTCTGAGAGGCAGAATGCCCATGGAGGCCCATGGTCAGAGCTCACCTCCCTCCCAGCAGCAGCTCTAACTCATCTCCAACCTGAACCTGTGCAGCTCCACGTTGTGCTCCTCCTTTCCTTTACCCTATCCTTGACATTGAGAACTCTCCTCTTTAATGAGTTTTTTACCTATTTGAAGAGAATTATCCTAACTCCCATTGTTGTCTTCTCCCAACAACCCCAGTTCTTCTGAGCCATTCCTCTCTGGCCACAGTTCCCATTCTTTTTGCTTACTGACCCACTCTCAGTCTGCATCCCATGCACAAAAGCCTCCTCCTTGGTTAAAGAGAGAAGAACAGCATCCTCCAGAGAGCAGCCGTGTGCCAGACCCAACCAGTGTGCCAGACCCAACCAGTGTGCCAGACCCAACCAGTGTGCCAGACCCAACCAGTGTGCCAGACCCAACCAGTGTGCCAGACCCAACCAAACCCACCACGCTGATGGCAGCATCCCTTCTGTAGTTAACCCATGAGCACTTGGCTGTTCCCCTGCTCCAGCCGAGCAGGAGAACAGGGTTTGGCCCCTCTGAGTGTTCTCTCTGCAGGCCCTGCTGCTGAGGCAGTCCTTTAAGCAACCACAAAGCCGTTTCCTTTAACACCGCTCTTCATGCCATCAGATAAGTCGGCTTACCTGGTTCACACGTGGGGATCTACCAGCCAAGACAGACCTAGCGCTCAGCCCTTCCCCTGATGCTGCCAAAGGAGTGTGTGAAGCTGAGCGCCCAGCTCTCCAGCTTGATATAAGCATTGCTTCTGAGAATAGTTCAGATGATAATAAATGTAAGTGCTCCAACGTCGTGCCCAGTAACACCCACCCTTAACCCTGTGTAAAGGCTTTGAAGACAAGAAACCTTAAACCCCTTCCTCCGGCTTCAGGGCATGCTGACAGTGACAGTTCTACTGCAGCAGTTTAGTTTCTCTTCCATCTCTTGCTGGCATTCCCTATGCTTGGAATCGAGGAGGAGCCGATGGGATGCACAGAGCCATGCCCATTGCAGCGGCTGGCACAGGGGAGGGTGCAGGCCAAGCAGAGCTCTTCATGGCATCTGTTTCTGTCTTGCAGTGGTGGTTTCTGCTCTCCTCTAGCAGCAGGAGACCCCAGAGCCCTGGGCCGAGTGCTTGACACATCAGTGAAGGAGGATGTGCAGTGTTTAGAACTTGTATTAGGTACAACCACGTGTAGGGACTCGCTCCGGTGCTGAGCACCCTCCCTTGGTCCTGCCGGGGCTGGGGCACTGTTGATGTAACCACAGCCGGCTCCTAGGCTGGGGAGCCTCACGTCTGTGGGGCACGAGTGCTGTGTCCCCAGCCTTTAGCCATGCACGTCCTAACCCACACCATTGGGGAAGCTCACATTACACATGTGGAGTAACCCCTCATTGTGTGATGGAGCCGCTGGCACCGAGCAGCCACAGAGCTCGGCTTTTAGGCTTAGTCTCCTCTTACTGTTTCTTATGATGCTGGGAATAGAACTTCAGCTCAGTGCTCCAGGGAACATTGGTCCTGCAGCCCCCAAGGTGCTAATGGAAGGGCTCCCTACACCTCAGATAGCTACTGTATGCGTTTAAAGAACACTGATGCATTTCAGCACCAAACCTCTGTGCCCAGGAGCACTGGGATGTGCTCTGCTGGTGCGATCCACTCCTCACTGCTGTCTCCATAGGTCCCACTAACAGCAAAGGGGACTCCAAGCTGCTCACCACCCTCCTGTGGCTCTGTGGGATGGAGCGCAAGCAGCCCAGCACCGAGACCACGGCACCGGCCAAACCTGAGCCGATCCCTGGGGCCAGCCTAGAGGAGAAGCCGCTGGTGAAGCACATCCTCAACATCAACCTGCTCCTGTGTGTGTGCGCCGGCATCTTCCTCTGGGCTTACTTCGCATAGCACTCGGCCACTATGACTAATGTTAATTGGTGTAAATAAGAGTAATTAGCAGAGGGTCAATGTAATTGTTAATGCTTCCTAAATGTTCTTCCTTTATTTAAGAAGACAGACCTTCCTCTGTAGTCCTTTCCTTATTTCTAATGGGGGCCGGGCTGTGATAGGCGCTGAGTGCTCGGCACCACCACTGGCAGACCTGAACCTGCAGCACAATGGGTGCAAAGAGAAGGGCAGAAAGAGGGTTGTTGGTTGTTGTGTTTAATGATGCTCTTTGGGGTCAGAGCACTGCCTGGAACTGAGCAGTCTGGATTCTCTTTATGCTTCTAGAACCAGCTGCCACCACTTGGTTCCCCTTTGGTTCCATGCCCTTGAGAGGTATCGCCTCCATGTGCCCAGAGGAGGCTGTTGCGCTCTGTCGGGGCAGGGAACAGTCACCATGAGGGATCTAAACCAGCCCAAACACCGCAGCATAGGATCATAGAATCATAGGTTAGGGTTGGAAAGGACCTTAAGATCATCCAGTTCCAACCCCCCTGCCATGGGCAGGGACACCTCACACTAAACCATATCACCCAAGGCTTCATCCAACCTGGCCTTGAACACTGCCAGGGATGGAACATTCACAACCTCCCTGGGCAACCCATTCCAGTGCCTCAGCACCCTCACAGGAAAGAATTTTTTCCTTATACCCAATCTAAACCTCCCCTGTTTAAGTTTCAACCCGTTACCCCTTGTCCTATCACTACAGTCCCTAATGAACAGTCCCTCTCCAGCATCCCTGTATCCCCCTTCAGACACTGGAAGCTGCTCTGAGGTCTCCATGCAGCCTTCTCTTCTCCAGGCTGAACAGCCCCAACGTTCTCAGCCTGTCTCCATACAGGAGCTGCTCCATCCCCTGAGCATCCTCGTGGCCTCCTCTGCCCTTACTCCAACACCTCCATGTCCGTTATCTGCTGATGACCCCAGAACCTCACACAGGGCTCCAGGTGAAGTCTCACCAGAGCAGAGCACAGGGCACCCGCACCCGGCATCAGCACCCACCGTGCTCCGGAGCCCGTCCCCAGTGGCTGTGCCGGGTGATGCCCTGGCCGCATCGTTAACGGTGATAACGGTGATAACAGTGATAACGGTGATAACGGCGAGAGCTGCTAGGGCCATGGCGGAGGAGGCGGCGGCTCCCCCCGGGCCGGGCTGTCCGGAGCCGGCTCCGGTGCAGCGGCGGAACCTGCTGGAGCTGCGGGGCGGTACCATGGAGGTGCGGCCGCGGTGGGGCCGGGGCTGCCCGGATGGGGCCGTGCGGTACCAACCGGGCCCCGCTCCCCTGTGCTCCCTCCGCGCAGGGCCGGGCCCCGCTGCACAGGATCCTGGTGCTGGCACGGATGGGTCAGGGAGCGGAGGCGGAGGAGGTCGCAGGTGGGTGACGGGGACTGAGCACGGGTCCATGGTAGGGACCATGGGGCGGTCATCGGCAGCACTGTGGGGTTAGAGCAGGGATCAGCACTGATGTACTGTGGGGTCAGAGCAGGGATCAGCACTGCAGTGCTGTGGGGTTAGAGCAGGGATCGGTGCTGCGGTGCTGCAGGGTTAGAGCAGGGATCAGGTGTGGAGCAGCAGGAAGTGTAAGCATTGCAGTAGTGCATAAAGCAAGAAATTCTGGGGTTCTGAAACCATAGAAGGGGAATTGCCACTTGGGAACCTGCCTTAGCCAAGGAAACACAGCTGGGAGAAACCCCTGCCCACAGACAGGCTTTATACACAAAGCCTGATGCTATTTTGCACACCAGTGCTCTCCATGAGCTGCTCCAGCAGCCCATGGGTGCCCAGTGCTTTATCCGATTGGAGAGGCTCATTAAGGTGATTTAAAACACCTGTATCAGTGAGTGTCAATGAGCAGAGGGAAGGCCTCAGCTGCCACATCACCTTTGGGGCCTGCAGGTGATGCAGCTACAGCAATAAGGATGAAAGGACACCTGTAATGGGGATTTTAGACTTCAGCTACTGGAACATTGCAGGTTCGGGCACACTTTTAGGAGCTAATGAGAACTGCAGTGTGCTTAAGTCAAGAAGAGCATCCCATGGCAGCGATGCTTTAGTGTCTCTCTGATTTGGTGTCTCTCCTGCATAATAGCAGGATGCTATCATAAAAGCATGATCCATGAACGCGTTGTCTGTGGCAGCAGTGAGCACAGACCAGAGCACACAGCACTAACACTGACCTAGGGCTGTAAATCACTTGACAAACTGCCATTTCCTCCTTTAAAACAAGGTTATCACAGAGAGCTGCTTGAAGACGCCTTAGAGGACCATGGAGGAGAACCAGTCTCAGGCCTGCTGCTTCTCTACCCCAGCCGTGTGTTTCATGTAGTGGAGGTAAGTACATGGATTCCCTGTGTGACCAAGTAACCTTGATGCATCGTTGTGCAAGCTTCTGGATCCAGGGAACTACAGCTCTTACTAACTAACCCATCTCTGACTCCATACATAGGCTTAAAGACCTGACTAATGCTGGGGTGGGCTCAGGGATCCCATCTTTGGGATTGAGGTAACTGGAATATTATCCTGATGGAATTAGATGACATATTTGTCACAACAGGAACAACATGCTCTGTCCTCAGTGCCTGTGACTGAAAGGGAAAGCCTATGTAAGATAGGGGATGAATTGTTCTATATTCACACTGAGCTGGCAATGAACAATTCCTTTGCAGGGCTGCAGCAGCACAATCCATGTCATCATCCGAGAGTTAGCATCCCTCCAAAGTCAAGGCCCGAGGTAAGTGTTTCACAGTACTATAGTACCACCAGTGGTAGAATGCTCCTTTAAGGTTCAGCTCAACATCAGCTATGGTCATATCAAGCTTTTCTTCTCCCACTGAGGAGCCAAGGTCCTCCCATCCCTTCCTGGATGCAGCTGAGGGGCTGCCAGCAGGCTCCTGCTCAAACCTCTTGCACTAGAGCCCATCTTTGAGGCACCAAGACTTCATTAATAGCCTTCAGACACCAGGAACATTCCTTTCTTGGGAATCACTCCCATTTCTGGACCCTGCTTTGTAAACTGTTGTAGATTTATGTACTGGAATTCCAGATATTATCTTTAGCCCATTAGTCACTGCCCTCCAGCCGCTATTTGCCCTCTCACAACACGACCCAACCACTCCCACTGAGTTCAGCCAATTCTTGCCTTTAGCTTTGTTGCTCGCAGGCCCTGTGTTAGTTCCCCCCATCCAGGTTCATATAAACTGCATCATTTCCTCTGCTGTGAATGGAATTCCTATTGGAGCAAACTACTGACACGCTCCTGCATTTGCTTATTAAATCCCTACTGCTTTTATGCTCATTTCTTCCCCTCACATCCACTCAAGACCTTTGGGGTCAGAAAAGGTTTCTGCTGGCTGGCTGGGAAGCGTGCACCATGCTCTGCATGTACCATCCCCCAGCACAGCCCTAGGAATGCAAACAACAACTCACTGCTTAGTTTATGGAACTTGACCGGCTGATAAGAGCTCGGTGCTGTGCTTTCGGATGGATTCACTCTCTTCCCATGCAGTGCTTTACTCCAGGATATTAAGGTTTTAGTGGTGGCATATGCCATCCCCACCAGACTGTTCCCAGACTGGGTAGTGGCAATAGCGACGTCTCCTGTGACGTGGCCATCAAGGACCATCCAGTCACAGTCGACAGCAGAGGTGGTTGCAGAGTGCCTTACCCTCGGGCTCAAGCTGGCAGCCTCCATCCAGAGCTTTGAGGTAAGCTCCGCTTAACTGAGCTGTAAGGAATCCACCTAATTTAGCCCCAAATCCCCCCAAACAAGCAGCCCCACTCGCCTTTCAAGCAGCATTTACAAGCTCTATGGGGTGATTTCATGCAGTCATTTGATTCACTAATGAATTGCACCAATGAAAGTCACTCACTCAGCATTACCTGGCATTGTCTGTACCCCTGCTTGCTGCTGGGCACTCCTAGGACCAGAGGATTGAGCTGTGTTTGATAAATGGGGAGTAACTCCTGCCCTAGTGCTTTGGGCAAGTAACTTCAACTGCATCATAGCCCTATGCTGTTATTGTAAGTGCATGGAATGTGCTGTTTGTTACCAAGGAGGACAGCGAGGATGCGACTGACAGCATACCCACTGTTGAACGGGAGCTGCTGATCCCAGCAGAGACAATTAACTACTTGTGTAAAGCTGAGGAGTGTACCAGTCCTGAGGAGTTTCTGAGAACTTACTTAAGTCCTTCACAACCCACCCTGGACTCAGGTACCTGGGGGCAGGTTGGGATCAACATCAAATTTAGCCACAGGATTAGAAACTGTGGCTCCTAACACTGCAATCTGAGTTACAAGAACTTGGTACCGTGCTGGTGCAGTGACAGAGGAAAGCAGGTCTACAGCCAGTAGCAGGGCTCATCTTCCCTCTTACAAGCTGTTTGAACAGGGAACAATGGGGCAGTCACCAAGATTCAAACTGAGGCATCAAGAAGACAGTAACAGCAATGTGTCTTGTATGAAATGCAGTTAAGCCTGAGGTCTAGATTAATAGTTTCAATAAGATGTATGATGGAGTATTAAGGAACTTACAGGTTAAGTAAATTAATTCAAGTAGTTGTATGAATGTTACCTCAACTGACAGGTTTCCTCTCCCTCTCTCATTCACAGAAGCAGTGTGGCCTGTTCCATCTTATCCCTCCACGTGATACAGGCTGTATCCAGTGTTCCCCTCTGCAGCTGGGCTCACTTTTGTTTAACATGAATCTATACATTAAAGAACACATGCACATTCATTCCCAGTTCCCAGTATGCTTCCATTCCAGTCCTCAGAAGAACAAGCAGCAAAGCCCAGGGAGTGACTGTGCCACCTTCCGCATCCACTGGGGGTGACGTTACTCACAAACATGAATGAAGATGCCTTCAAGTTGACAAAAGACAATCTTTAATGTTATAAATGTTCACCCAAGTGAGGATCCCAAAGAGCCGTTTCAAAGGTCTCTCCACATCCAACCGTTTCCAAGGAAAGCACAAACCCCACTTCCACAGCTGCATCCTCAAACAGTTGCGACTTCCACATAAACACAAGCAGGCTTGGTTAATACAAGTAACTATGACATAAGTAGTAAGTACTGATCGTTAAGTAGCAATGAAATGATTAAAGATACAGTGAGTTTCCTTCTACAGTATGACAGTCCTTCAAGGCACTAAGTACATCCACAGTTTAGACCAGGCGACCGATAACCCGCGGTCACCACCAGCACTCTGGCTTTTTTGGTTCATGGTTTAAAAAGAATCTGCAGCAAATCAGTGAGGGAATGTCTCTTGCAAGGCAGCTCCTGGTAATGGCTAACAACTAGGAATAAAAGTCTAACCGTGACATTAAAAAGCTTATTTCCGTAATACATGCACTTTAAATAACTAATGTTCTGCTGCTTCTGGAATCTCTGCCAATACCTCCTGTATCAGCAGCAATTACGCTTCCTATGCAGTTACTGGTTCCTTCCATCCAGGATTCTGAAAACCATTGTTGAGACACAGATCATTACACTTCTTCTGACCGGCTAAATCCCCATCCCAGCTCTACACAGTCCTGCCAGAGCATCAAAAGAAGCTTTTCACCGTTGGGTTTTCCCACCAGGAGAGGAACCTGTAAGGCCTTGGGGAGCTTCCACTACAGAGCAGTGCTTTCTGTATCATTGTCAATATCGAGCACGAGGTGGTTGTGCAGCTCTTTGCTCGCTGTGTCCGGGAGAGGCTCTGATGGAGGGGCTTGAAGTGGTTCTTGGGTACTGGGATTAGAGTCTGCACAAAAGACCAAGAGCAAGTTTAGCAGGCTGGGCAGTGACCTCTCATCACTGCTGCATTCATGGGGCATTCCCTTAGGAAGGAAAGGGGAAGGAAAGATCAACAAAGGCTCTTCAAAGAGAGGGCTGGCACCTGTGTGCACACACAGGTACAGAAAGGTTAAGCTGAACTCAAAAGCTCAGGACTTGCTTCTCCTACACACCTCTTTTACTCTGGTACATAACAGATTCATTCTGAAGAGTGGAAGGCAGTGAGTAGGATTTAGCATCGGATCCCTCCATGCCCCTTATGAATGATACCTTACTCCAGACTTTCACATCAAAACACGATGGTCCTTTTGGCACCTAAATCCTCAGCCACATAACCACCACCTATCACCTTTAGAAGGAACAGCAGTATGTGTGGTGTCAAAAGGAGGCACTGCCACAAGAGGAGGAAGAAGTTACTTAAACCCCTTTCCTGTGTGTAACAGGGAACATCTTTGCCTTTTCTAAGGGGAGGGAGAGACACTGTGTTCTAACACCTAACAGCACCGGGGGTTACCTTGGATTTTCCCTTAAAGTACCATTCAAAAGGTGTGTTCCAGCTTTATGTGCAGGTATTGAAGTTCTCCCTACCACGACTGAAGAATGAATTGGAAAAGCAGGTAACAAAAGGTGAGGAGACACAGGGGAGGGAATCTGACACAACAGTGTAGCTACCAAATACAAAATGAACCTCTCTATAAACGTGGATTTCTAGGTAGGATTTCCTGTACATGGAATAAATACAAGGTGAAACTGGCCAGTGACAACGTGAACATTCTGGTCTTCAACACTTTTAGTACGTTAATGTAAGAGCGAGCATCAAACAGCCATTCCTGGTGCATGCCACGCTAACGGTAATGCAAGCAAGCAGTGTTACTGGGGATGGGTTAGTAGTGAGCGTGAGCACACACGTGATGATTGTGAATTAGCAACATTTGGGGCCAATCATATGCCTTTTCCTTACCATTTAATTTTCCAATACAGTTCCTACTGAATGCAGGTCAAACATCTAGATTATTTAATAAAACTTTTGATTAGAATATTCCTCTCTAGGCCTTTAGCACTTTAACACCATAAATAGAACTTGAGGCATTATTAAAGTCCAGCACGTGGACAAAGGAATTCAACAGTATCCATGGAAACCATGCAGAATTCCTGTTCAGGTACTTCTGGCAACTTGATTTTGGCTTCCATTATTCCCATCTTTTTCAAGGTTAGAATTAAACCCAGCTATTTGTCATTGTGAATTAGGTAAGTCAGTCTATAGTAAGTGCTGGTATGTGCACGTGTAAATGTTAGAGCAGATACTCATGTAATATGCAGTGGTGTTAATTCAGAACAAATATTAATCCTTTAAAAGGTGACCCATCTGGAAAGGTGTGAGTGTGCTGCTGTAGGGAAGCCTGGTATCACTGCAACTGCTCCCAAAGGGTTATTGTGCAAAATACTTATTTCCTAGGCTCCCTTATGAGCTTTGCTGACCCTTTGTCAGCAGCTCTCCTGCGCACATCTTTCATTGCAGCAGCTTTCATTGCTGTGGTTTTACTGCACACAACTGCCATGGTTGCACTTCAAATGAGTGACAGGCAGTCTCCTGTTTAATTTCAACCCTGTTGATGTCAGTATTTTTCCATATGCACCCAGTTGTGTGCCTCTGTCTGACCTGCAGCTCAGCTGAAAGGGACTCAGGGCTACATCCTAACTCTGGACATGGCCTCAGTGGTGCCCATCACTCCCCCTGGCCGATCCTGGCCTCGTAGAACCTAAACTCCCCCAGCACACCAGTCTGAAGGCAGCTGTTTCTCCACTTACACTGGGGGAACCAAACCCTGCTCATCTGCTGGCACTAAAGCAACTTCCTCAGCCAGACAAATGCCCAGATGCTGTCAACCTAGGAAACGTGACTGAGAAATTCAGGTTCTTTCCTTGAAGTCTGACTCATCAGCACAGTTCCCAGCGTTAACTTACAAGTGCTGTAAAGAGCCAGAGCCCAGCCTTGTTTCAGAATTCAGCTGGGCAATAAATTGGCCATAAACTGCATTGTAAAGATACTGACAAAAAGAACTTCAATCAGGAAAAGATCTATTTTAAACAGCAAACCTGCTTTTCAGTTGCTCAAGCAGCTCATTTACTGCCAGCTTCTCCAAATCTCAAACTACTTTCAACTTGACTCTCAATCCTAATTTGCATCCTTCCTGTAAGCACTCAAACCTTGAGATAACTCAGGAGTGCAGCCTCAACTCTTTGAGCCTCTCATGCAGCTGCTACCTTAGAAAGGCACCATCTCTAACCCACTGCAAATGAATAGTAAGATTATTAATGTGCTGTTTGGCAGCTGTGACTGAGCAGACTGGTGCTATTAGTGAGGCTGGAGCTGACAGGATGCACGCATGCCAGAAGGCAGATGCTGCCGGGTGCTCTTCTGCAAAGGGGTTTAGTCACATGAACATGTATTTTGCCAAATAAACTCCAAGTAGTTCCAAATAGCTGAAACCCTGCAGTGAAAACTGCATTAAACTGTAATCATAAACCACCGGATTGGAGGAAAAGCCATCAGCTTTGGTATGTGCCTGCACTGATGAGAATAAAGCTGTTTGAAAAGGTCACTGCTTCACTTGTGGACACGTACTTCCTGTGTGAAGTGTTACTCCCTCCATTATAGATATTTTCACAACTTAAGCACTACCTTTATGTTCACAGGACTATTAAAATCCAGCAGCTCAGGTCTTAAAACCTCTTCTGACCAGAATGATATGTAGTAATGAGGTAACAGAGTTGACAGCACATATTCCAAAGCACATATACAAAATAAAGCTACAAAGAAAAGTATTGCTGTGCAGGAGCATTTGAGCTTGTATTGCATGGTTCTGTAAGTACAAACCTTATTCGCAGTAACCAGCCCCACCTGTGAAGGCATCAGGGGGTAAAGCTGTTAGGCAACAGAATTTATACTTGGCATTCCAATACATTAGTCCTAGTCTAGAGAAGCTGCAGGGCCATTGGAAAGTTTAAACCATTATTAAATGGAAGGTGATTTAAAAGCATTAGTCTCCTATATTTATCATCTCTTCCTTTAGTATTTCCTATGATAAGCAGAGACTCAGCAGAATACGAGATCTACTTTTAACTGTCCTCAGTACTTTTTTCCCCACCAAGACTTAAATTAACATTAACCCTACCAAACCAGTACCTAAAAGGTTCATGAAGCTCCTGTGAGTAGGAGTTCCTCTTTGTGAATGTCTCAAAACACAAGAAAGCTGCATTTAAAACATGAAGATCAATCTACACATTAACCCAGGACACAGAATTCAGTGTGTGCGATTCCTCAGCTTCTGGATGTCCAGCTTAAAGCCCATCAGAAGACTTGGTCCTCGCAAAACAAAACGTGCTGTGTTAGTATCTTGTCTACTAGAACATGTATCAGTGACCACTTGAGCCATTTTCTTATCTCCTGTATGTGCTATCCTTGTGTATCCTTGGCTACATCCTCTCCCTTCTCCAAATATTTGCTTTTTGGCAGCAGCTGTACAAGCATACTTGAGCCTGCCACGATGCTGAGCCTGGAGAAGGCCCCAGAGACTTGGTTGCTATAATAGTGCTCTGCTTCCAAAGCAGGAAGAAAAATAAAGCAAGCTGATCTGCACTTCCCCCTAAACCCTTCTGCACAGAATGGGTGGTGGGCATTTTAACTGGAAACGAGTAATTCAGTATTGTAACTGTTACTTGTGCCTCTCAGTCCCTCCCCCTGAGATTTACAGCTACAGGCATCATTTTCTACATTCCTGCCCCCTGAACACGGAAGAATCCACTCACCTGTTACAATCTTGGAAGCTGTTTGGGTGGGATTTGCAATAATACCATCTCCAGCCAGCTGAGAAGGAGGATGAGGTGGAGGGGGGACACTGGGTCTGTTTCTGGGTTTGGGTACTGGCCGTGGCCTCGGCAGTGTACCACTCTGAGGTAGAGAGTGAGACTGGGAGGGTTCTGGAGTAGCTGGCTGTGGCTGTGCTGATGGGGAACTGGTATTGTGTTTTCCTAGAGGGGGTGTATCGGGCGGTGTCGGAGTCTGCGGAGGAGTGTAGCAGGGCTGCTCTGGTCCATGCTCACTGCTGAATGCAGCAGGAGGAGATGCTTGACTGTTAGATTTGGGCTGCAGTGGAGGAGTAGCCTGTGTTGGGGGCTGTGGTGGTGGATGGCTGGGAGCCTGGATTGGGGAAAGGCTGCTGGAGTATCTCCGAGGTGCAGAGACCTGGGAAGTGGAGGTCTGGGCTGCTCCTTGGGTTGCATGTTGAGCAGGGGGAGAAGAGCTTCTGGCAGGTGGCTTTGGAGACACAGAAGGTGGCTGAGCAGCAGCTGCAGAGCTTTGGCTTCCTGGCTGCCCCGGTGGGGGATTGGCTGGCTTAGGGGGGGCTGGTGCAGGCTTCTTAACAGCTGGTAAGAGAAGAGGTGACATTTCATGGTCATGGACTGTGAAACCAAACTGCTGAGGGAGAAATCAGTAGCACAAGGGAACCCACAGGTAGGTTAGCAAAGTAAAATGGTGCATTACTAAATAAAGCAATAGGAAGCTACAGAAATGTGCACTCAGGCTTTACAGATCAACAGCCTTCACATGAGTTTGTTAAACGGCACTAGTAACCTTATTACCAGCATTCACTAAAGTGCCCAAAGCCAAAGATGCATTACAGTTAGGTCTCAGTGAAATGCAAGTGAATTAAATCATTATGTGTAATAAAGGCAGAGACACTGATACAGGTGCTTCAGCAAGCACTTATGCAGTACATGAGGAATTAGAACTTATTGGAAAACCAAAGGAAGAAACCCACTTCTCCTCATGAGATGGGGACTGGGACCTGCCGCATTCTGTGGCTGACTGACAGGGAGCTGGGTAGTGCTGCTGGCTGGCTGGCTCTGGGCAGCAGCATGCCCGCCGTTCCTCACGGGTGGAGGGGTAGCTGCAGAGCTGTTGTCCTTCGGTTTTGAGGAGCTGAAAATTAAACATCTTCAATTAGAAAGTGATTGCAAAGTGCCCAGATCAGCTGCACCCGCTCAGGCTGATGCTGTGAACGGTGCTATGGTTCTGACCCTCAAACGCTTCCACAAACTGCTGTTATTTCCTCACAGACCTATCACTGCTACAGCTCCTCAAATCAGTGCCAATTCGGCTTTAAGCAAGCCTGTATAAAAGATTCATTACCAAAATCACATCAGGAATCCATGTAGTTCTTCAGCATCGCAGTATCTGTCTGACTGCAACACCCAGGAGCACAGTCTCCACTCCTGGAGCATCTGCAACCCTCTATACCTTTAGACCTTTATAAGCTGGAGTTAAACTTTTACCTTGCTGGGAGACCAGAACTTGTCTTAGGGGAGCAACCCCTGCAAAACCTTCAGGATTCAGATTAGGGAAGTCAGCTCTTCCTGACCCTTAGCTATGAAGAACTGTGAGGAAACACAGCACGTGAGTGCAAGCCAGCTAAAGGGCTACAGGGCAGTGCCCTCTTCTCTTGCTCTCACTCACAGCCCTTACTCATTTCTCATCTTTTGCAGCATCTTACTCATCTCAAAAGGACTGACTTTCAACCCCTTTTACTGGCACATTGCAAACCTAGGGTCCCAGATCCCATCAGTAAATTACAAGTACTTGAACCCAAAGCCTGTGCAGATTTTAAACGCGGCTTTTTGACACTCGAGGTTTTGTTTTCGCTGCCTCTCCCACCAGAAGTATCTGTGGAGGAAGCCTCAGTCTGCAGGGGATTTCTGAATGAGCTGTTTCTGTACAAACATCACCTGGGAACAAACGCTGTGTGTAAAACAAGAGTCGGTGCTGCCTCACTCCACGGGGCTGGTTCACCATGAGGTGCTGTGTGAGGTGCTTGGAGAGCGCTACAGCCTTTACATGTGGTTTCTTCTCTCTCTCATACCACACCAATATTGAAAGCAAAGCACTGCTTTCACCATACATGAAAGTCAAGGCTACTGCAATTAGCCAGTGTATACTAATAACTGGGAACATAATTGCACAGTTTCAATAGTAATAAAGTACCAAAAAGCCCATATACATGCTTGTCCTAAATAAACTAATAGTGAAAGATAATAAATCAACTTCCTGTTTTCTACCAAGTCTGGTCATTGACACTTGCTACAGACAAAAGAGACATATCCAGATAACATGTACGAGAAACAACAAATAAGACCAACAGGTTTCTAGTATTGCACTGGTAGGTTTTGTTCTTTCAGCAGCAAACTGATAGTCACTGTGTGGACACCTCTAGAGTATGACTTGGAAAGATCATCATGGGTGGAAGTACAGACTTTTCTTAGTCCTTTTCATCATTTTTCCCCCCAGGAATTCTTATATTAGAAGACCAATTCTGGAACATACAGAACAATGTATGCCATTTCAGAGGAACAATGTGTGGCAGAGAGCTCCTGCACAGTCCTTCTGCCCATGCCTGGAAAGCCTTTACACTTGTGCCACTTAGAGGAGGTGCCTTGTGAGGCAGAGCCAGTTGACACATCAGTTTGCTGCTGCAGCAGCCTGCCAAGCCCTTGCCAGCAGAAGCCATGCCTCTTACCTGACATCCTCATTTCCTTGACTTTGTAACTGTTCTGCTGTGCCAGCAGAGAGAGCAAAACCAGCACCCACTGGGCTTGTTTCAGCCACAGAAGCTTGGGAGTGCTGCTCCGCTCCCGGCTGAGCCAGCACGCCAGCCTCGGTGGGTGGAAGGGGCGGCTGGAAAGCTGGGGATGTGTGCTTTCTATTTATAGTGCCACATCTCCGAGGGTTCGCTTGGAAGTCCATAACCTTGACACCAAAGCTACAGAAAGAAGAGAGAGTAAACACACCACGCCAGCCAACACCAGGTAACTAAAGCAACAGGACAACTGGATGTTATAACCCACAAAGACAAATGCAACCCCTGTTGCTTGGCATGCAAAGCAGCAACAAGGAAAGCTGAAACTTTCTGCATAGAACACCATTAATGTTAAGACATGCAGCACTATTTGGCTTCTCCACACAGAGGGGTAAGCTAAACGTAAGTGGAACAAACTACTCAATTACACTTGAAGACAGACACTAATGACAATGAGGTCAAACCAGTCAAAATCAGTAATTTTACATGTAAATACATCCATTTCCTTACATACCGGAGTACCTCCTCACTGAATATATCTTGCCACATGAATTTTGTTTCTATTACACACTAAGCTGCAGTGCAGATTTCAAGATAGACAAGAAAAGGCACTGGATATACACCAGGATTTGTGTTTAATGGAAAGCTAAGGATAAATGGACTAAAATTCTAATGGATTTTAGAATGCATACAGCACATTCATTCTAGGGTTTAATTTTATTCCTGTGTTAAGAACAGTGATTTTCTTCTTCCTGTGTCAGTGCTGTGACTTTGCATGTGGCTAGCCTTAGTTAACATTCAGTAACAACATTTGCATCAACAGCTAAAACCAAAACAGCACATCACTTGAATATTCATGGTATGAGTGATAATAAATGAACGTTACACTACATGTTATATGGGAAAACAGCACATTTTGGGTTTATTTTTAGCATTCTACTGTTTGCTGTGGTATATACTGTACCATCATCAACTGAGAAGTCTTACCATGAAGGCACCAGGTAGCACCACCTCAGCTTATGGGCTTTGAAAAAGAAGCCATGGAATACCAGAAGTTAGATACTGAGAGATGCTACTATATACACTGCTGTTTCAGTGGATTTTAGACCCCCCAAATCTGGAACAGGAAAATGGTAACTGGAAGCAGCATTTATCTGCTTGGTTTCCATCATGCAGAGTTTAACTGGAAGCAAATAGCATTACATTCATTACCTTTGAACCTTCCTTAGGCTGCAACACCACGTGGGGGGAAGTAAATCACTATTGTTACCTATAGTACTTCCATAATACTCTCCTCCTGAGACCAATAAAAGTGTTTGCAATCACAACCTCCTCATCAGTCCAGTTCTCAGGAGTGGGCTAATAATTGAAACCTAACCCAAGAACGAAACCTACCTTTCCTTCTTCAATAAATCCCCTTCCATTACAGTCATGCTAACAGGCCTCTTCCGTTCCAGTGTCCCAGATTCATATTCATTCCCAGTGTGCGACAAGTGATTTGAATTAACAGCAGGAATTGCAACAAATGCCCCAGATACATTGAAATCTTGATCTGAGAGAGACAGAGAGAGACAGAAAGCACCCTAAGACACATGTATACAATATGGTGCCCCACTGCAAAAGCTGTTGGAGGATTACCTGTGCCCAGTTATCACAAACACAGAATCCTTTTAACTATGGCAAGAATTTACCTCCAGGGAAGAACCAGTCTGCATGCTGAATAATTGGCTCAATAACTGCTACCACATGGACTGAAGTTGCTGCTGCCATTTCAGCAAGAGATCTGCAGAAGGAATTTGTACAACACTTCAGAGTTCTATCAAAGCAAGTAAATAATAATAGTCATTAATTCATATTACCCAAATGACAAATTATGCTAAATATGATGTATGAAGACTCCTAAGTACCACACAAAGAGCAACTTCACACTAGATGGAGTCTAGACTAATCAGTACATTCACAGCATTTGAAAACACTCCTAAAAGGACTGGTGCCTAAAAGGATCTGGAGGCACAGGTTGAAAGAACATCTGAAGTAGTTTATAGGCAAATAATCTGTTGCTGTGAATAGCTGACATGATTTAGAACAAATGCTACAGCTCCATGGAAGTTCTGTTTTGTAGCTTCCCCCAAATAACTTACCCTTCAGTCTTTGCCCATAACAAGTTGGGGCCTAAGACTATGGCGACGTTGCTGGGTGTCATTTTGTTAACATCACTGTTCTGTGCAAGCTTTGCTAAGAATTTGATTAAATACCTACAAGAGGGAAAGAAATAATTATCCAGCAGGAATTAAGAGCATTTCTTGTTGAAAGAAGCTAACAAAAGGTAAGGAACTCAAAGACAGCTCCCAGTGAAACAGAAATAAGACAGTGTTCTTGGTAGCCAGCTACTATGGTTCTACTCTTGAATCATAAAAGTTGAATGGGTAGAGAAGAAAGCATCTCCCACCTTAGCAAAATGGAACTACAGAACCATTACATCTTCAGAAAAACCATTTAGATTGTGAATCCCTACTCAACAGCTATTTTCATATCCTGTAATGGAACTCCCACACTTACAGGAGTCAGCAGAGCTGGTTTTGTTCCAATTCATTCCCAAAAGACAATAGCCAAAGGACAAATAACACATGTAAGATATATCCAGGGGATTCCTAAGAGTGCAGAATACAATGAAAAGCACAGCTAGTGGAAAGACAGGGACGACTACCAACAGCATGACCCTTCAGGAGGAGGGTTCTGTGCATCACTACTTCATTATGGTCAACAGTGAATTAACTTGACTGAAAGTCTATTGCCACCAATGCACACCAAGTGCTCAAACAGGATGTCCTTTTATAAACTTAACTGAATTTGGCCAAGAAAGACACCCCTGGATTAGGGTTCTGGTTAACCAGCTGTGAAATGCAGCACTCCAGCACCAAAGTGGCTGTGCTGCAAGTCAGTGGATGCTCATACACACCTGAAATTCGCATGGTAATGCTTAGGTAATCTGTTACAAATTCTCCATAACTCCTGCAGCTTCTTATCCTGGTCCTGGATACTGAAAGGAAAACCAACCTGTTACATCTTACTTTCAGATGACTGCACAGCCTTCCATTTATGCCAAAGAAACACATTGTTTTGTATTCAGTAATCCTGTAACCTGCTAGTCAACCCCCTGAATTATCTCTTACTACAACAAAAGAGAACTGCTTAAGCATCATTGCTGTGCAGCCAACTGTCTGAAGCAGCCCTCATGTCTAACCACAGGTATTCCACCACATTTTTATGCAATTAGTATTAAGCTAAACCACATTTAAAATCATTTGTTACACAAAACATTTACCTTTTAGAGCAGAAATAACAAAGTAAACTGCGTGAGCTTGGTCTTGTCTTTGAATTCACATATGAAGAACCAAATTCAATAAGACTGTATAGAATGTTTTGCTATATACTTAGTTTTAATATACTTACTTTGCAGCTTGTGTCCACTCTTCATACAGACTGTAGGTCATTAAAGGCTCTGGCAACTCTCGCAGATAGGATTTCAAGGCACCTGCAATGCAGAGCACAAGAAGGTGAGCTTGTTAGCCAATGCTTTCAGTCTGCATTCCAAATTCTGTCCTCAAATTTGCAATTTCGTCTGTTCAATAGGAAGCAGGTTCCAGTGAAACAGTGGAATAACCTGATGCTTCCCCAGTACATCTGCTCAGTGCTTGACACAAAAGGTCTTCCAAGAATTACTGTAATTTGACAGAAATATGGACTACAAAACTATGAATCATCTCTTCAGACCCCATTAAAGGTCTTCACATGGCTCTAATCTCCTTTGATCACCTTAACACTTTCATCATGAGAGGAAATACACTTGTATTATTATGATGACCTGAATTTTAGACACCTCTGTCACGCAGACAGGAACACATCAAGCACATGAGCTCATGTACCCTAGACTTATCCGTGTTAGTTTGTGCAATGAAATAAACTTGCAGCTTATTCCCATTTCTAGTTTATCTGCAGAGATCAATACCTTACACTGCAGCAAGTCAGTACTTAAATCAACAGTATAATCTTGTGTTGTATCAGTTTATACCTGGTTTTGATTCAGAACATTGACAATACCTGCGACAGCATGGGGATCCGAATAGAACTCATCAAGCTGGGAAGTTGAACAGTCCAGGGCAGCTTTCAGCTTTTTCAATTTGGAGGCTCCAGCAGCAATTCTGAATAAGCCCTGCATAGTACAAATGAAGTGTATTTGACTGGTAGCACCACGTTAGCACAAGCATGAAACAGCAGGAGTTTTATGACAGCCTCTTTTAGAACAGTTCCAAGCTTGGTGTCTTCACCTTACACTGTTATGACCAAGCTGGCTCTAAATGTGTTGCTGCCATGTGACAGTGCTTTATAGTTACCTCACCCCCTTGGCCCATTCCTCATTTATTATTCTATCTCAAAGATACTTCAAACAGTGCTGAAAGTTATTCTGTTGTAAAAGGTTTATCATCTATGCTAATGCACAAACGACTTAAACAACTTGTTAATCAATACAGACACCAGCCCATGAATTTGAGCTTTTTCCCCATCCTTCACATGTAATATGGCATCACCTACCTCCTCTCTCATCCCCGTTTCCAAAAGCATCATTACACAGGCTTCAATGGGGACTGCAATTTCACGACCACTGCGCTTGAGATGCTCTTCTAATGGAGTTCCAAAAGCTGGTTTTTCAGTCCATTTGTCTAGTTGGAGAGTATCAAAACACTGAGCAAAGTAACTAACAAATACCTTAATCATGTCCCAGACAAGAAAAAGAAGAAAGCCTCCACTACAGCAAAGAAATTATCAGAATACAGTAGGAGTTTTACAGCCCTTGATTGGTAAAGTCCTTTCTATCCCAAGTAAAGAGAGAATGAGCCTGCTGGTGTTAAGGAAGAAATACTTCTGCATCTTTCTGGATGGAATAACACACACATCCTCTATGACTAGAAGAGCACGTCCCCTCAACACAAGTGCCACCACATGGCTGCAAGTTACATTAAGTTACAAGAGAATCTTTAGTGAAGACATTTATCCAGGTTTCATGCCCTGGGCTGATCTCAGTTTTAGCTGTATTTGAGGTGGATAAAAACTTGAGCTGTCCACACAATGTTTATTGCTGATCTAAGGAATCAGCAACTCTAAATGGATGTTAACAGCCCCCATCTCTTCCATGAGCATTACGTTAACAGCCCATTGCTGTAAAATCACACAGATCTTCTATTTCTTAATGTTGCTGAACTCAAAGTTGAAATCAGCACAAGTTTCTCGAAACTGAATGTGAATTTCTTGTTTCCCACAATTTATTTTCTCCCATTTCTGCTGCTTTAATTGAAAAAATGCAGATGTAGAAGGTCACTGTTAGTACAGATGTGTTATTTCTTTTATGTGGAAAAAAGGTTAAGAAAGAAAGACTTCAACAGAGTCCTCAGAGACACACTGCGTTCCTGCAGAGCATTCAACTTACCCACATCAACTACACCCCTCCTAAGGCCTTAGTTCTTCTCCTTCATTAACACTCCACAAGGAGCATGTCATTTTCCCCAGTATTGCAAGTTACAGCAAATATCAGGATGAGAAATCTTAGTAACTGTTCAGAGTCTCAGTGACTCACAGCTAGAAACACAACTGAAGTAGTGTCATACCCTGAGACCCTGGACCACTCGGACACCGTGACACCTATTCCACTAGGAGAACTCATCTGTTCCTATGGAAAGCCTGTACAAAGCAGCTAAGAAACAACAACATTTAAAGCAGTCACATCTGGGAACAGAGAACCTTGCACTGAGCCATAACACAGCCCTGATGCTGTGTGAGCATCATGTGCTTGCGTTACCTTGTCTCGCACCAGACTGATGAAGCACAGATATTCTACAGCATCTTTCAGCAAGATGCTCATATATTTAAATGGTTCACCTTTTACAGCTTGCATGTTATGCCACAACTGAAGATACTCGAGTCTTGCTCAGCTCAGATTATATTTGGTTCAGCCTACTACTGCTTCAAAGCAATTACAAGATTAAGACACAGCAGAGCCGGTGTTTAGGAAACCAACTTCAACACCAAACCACAGTGATACACCTGAACTCCCACTGACAAAGTTTAGCAGCACGGGGAAGAACTGAAGCCTTTCTTAACTGCTGATATTCAACCCAATAATCCAAACACTCTATTAGCTGGCTGTAGTGCAGTGTGTGCACTGAGAGAAAGGAGTGCATGAGAAGGGAAAAAAATCAACCTCAGAATAAGGGGAGTTTTTCTGATGTTCACCAAGTAATTCAAGAAGGACCCAAAGAAGTTCCTAAATCACAGTGCAATTTTCATTGGCCTGAAAAGCTAGGTATGAATCAGCAAAAGACCACATGGTGTCAAGGAAGAAGTGCAAGCAAATAGGAAAATCCTTCCTTTGTCCTCTTGGGTATCAGACAGATCCTCAGGATTTTATTAGTGTGTTAAAGTATGGCTGGAGAACTCCAGAGAACACAAAGATGGAATTATGCTTGGGGATGTAAAACTGGTAAGTAGATCAAAATGGCCTTATTAAATAAGTCTGCATGCAAGAGAATCAAGATAAAGGAGGAGAATATTGTGCATAGGTGGCACAGGCAAGAGAAGCATCAGCCAGAGCACAGGTTACTTTACCTTGATGGGCTTGAATTTCGGGTAGGACCTTTTCTATGACTGCTAATGCTTTTCTATGGTAATCTGCTTGTGCTTCTAATAACTGAGAACAGAAGCCACATTTTAAAAACAAAAAGAGCATTAGCTTCTGATGAGCACATAATACAAGACTAGAAGGTTTAGCACACAAAATGCAATCTTTGAGGATTGAGTGCCTATGCACATATGTGCTGCAAAGTCAGATGGAAAAACTACTCACCATAACAAAACATCTGGCATATTCCCCTTCTTTGGACACAAAGTTATACATGTCTGCTGCTAGTTGATCCTTCGGAAAAGAGAAGGATGTAAAATAGGACATCAAATTCACAGGGGCATTTCAACTTCTACAGAAAGACAGGGGTATGTATGGCTATTTTGTCTGTGGTGAGTTTGAACTATCACTTCAGCACTGTAGGGCAGTATGTCATTTATAGCCAATATCTGCACACAAGTACTACTAAGAGATTTTGGGGGCTCAGCTCAACTGTAGTATTTGACAATCGAGAAGTGAAACTGAATGGCAAATGCTCAGAGCTGTAATAGTCAGAATGTTCCTTTTATGGCAGCAGCTTGAATTTCACCCAGCTAGCTCATGCTGCACAGCTACTCAGTGGCCTGAGCACGCAGACACCCTGAGTGTTTCAGTCATGGCTAAGACACAGTTCTTCCTCCTCCTGCCTCAGACTGAAACAGAAAACAACCCAAACTGTATTAAATTTAAGCAATTTAGACAGAGCTCAGCCAGCACCAATATTCTTCATTAGAATTCTCCCCTGTGAGGGTGCTGAGGCACTGGGGTGCAGGGTGCTCAGAGAAGCTGAGGCTGCCCCATCCAGCAATGGGCCTTGGAGCAAGCTGCTCTAGTGGAAGGCATCTCTGCCTGTGGCAAGGGGCTGGAACTGGGTGAGCCTTAAGTTCCCTTTCAACCCAAACCATTCTATGATATAACTTTAAGACACATAGTTTGTTAACAGCCATATGATCTGTGACTGAGCAAAGCTTCCAGGAGCAGCCCTATTCTGACTGATACTGCTGCTAATGAGAGGTGTGTGAAGGACAGACTTATCATACCTTGCACTGTTCTACTTTATTTCCAGCTTCATCCATCTCTTCCTTTAGTGACTCTATTTTTGAAGGATGCACTTGAAAATTCGTTCCTGAAGTCTTGTGGGCTTGGTTATACCTGTGGAAGGAAAGCTTTGGTTGGTTCAAGACTATATTAAACAAGCAACTGCATTTATGGCTCCCTTGAAATTGGTTTCTTCTGACAGGAAACAAATCCAATAGTTTCAGTTGAAAATCCCCAAGAAATGATGCATTGGCCACAGTCTAACACGGGTGTATAATACATTTGGAACTACCAATCCCAGAAATTGCTACTTAAATTATCACCACAGTTCAAGACCATTTAAAGGAACTTAAATTGATCAACCCAGGACCCTGCCAATGAGATGGTTCAATATAATGCACTTGGTATGGTTACAAAATTAGACTCCTATTATTTGACAACTCAAGTGAACTGGAAAGCAGCTGAGTTTTGAGCATTTTCCCAATTATATATAGACAGGTACAAGCTCAAAAATTTTAATTCTCTTTGGATCTAGTAATTATGAGTCTTTTTTTGAGTAACTTAAATGTAAATTCATCTTTTTTCAGCAAAGTATTGACACGCACACAGGAACCTTTCAGAAGCAGGTGACAGCATCAGATCAGATGACATGAGGTGTCAATAAGAAGTTGACATGAATAGGATCTAGTAATTCAAATTCTTACCTTCCTCTTGCAGAATCCCAGTCCAACACCAGCTTTGCAAGCTGTTTCCTCTGCTTCTGAATGTTTGGGATCTCTGTCTAGAAGGAGAAGTCAAGGTTTACCCTTACTTGTGTATCGTAATGAACTACTGTTTGTAGACTTCTTATCCACATTTGACCACTAATGCATGGCTCCTTAAAGCAGTTTTATTAGCAGTGGGATAAAGCCTTTTTGCTCAGTCTATACATAATTCCAGATGTATTTCCTCAGGCAGGCTGACTTACCTCTGTTAGTAGATACAGTGGATCTAAGACTTCTTTTTCGATCTGTACTTCATGCTGAGAGAGCTCCATTGCCAGTTTGTTCTCTGCATCACCACATGTATCTAGCATTTTCCTTTAGGGATTATAGGAAAATGTAATGTAAGTTACTACTGACTAAAGAGGATTGATTCAAACAAAACAGTGGTGGCCCTTCGTTGTCTGCTAGCCTTCTGGAAAGCTGTGTGTTGCATAAGGCAAGGCAACATTCAATGGCACAAGCCCAAGATGCTCTGTGCTGTTATGGGCAAATTTGGGATAGGCCAGGAGTGTTATTAAACCTCTGTGTTCTAAAATTCCTTAGCCATGAGAACATTTGTGGAGGCTTTAACTTATGCAGGTATTATACCAGCCCTAAGGGCAGAGAAGTTTGTATCTATTCAAAGCTCATCCTTCCACCTCACCAGACACAGGAAAATTGTGCAATGCAGCTTTTCATTTTCTCCTAAGCCCCTTTCAAGTGAAAAAGTCTCAACACCATCATGTCAAGCAATGACATAAGCAACACTCTCAGGTTCCAAAGCCACCATTTGACCTTTGTTTTTTAAGCTTGTTCTAAGGAAAACCCCTATCCTGTAAGATTTTTATCCATGTTTACATCTGCAAGAGCTCACAGAAATGCACACCAAGGTTTTTAAGGTCATTTCCCACTGTTTCCATATGAATTCCCATCAGTGATGAGGAAACACATTTGCTCTAGGAATTCAGTATATTGACATTCATTTGTTTCAGCCACTTTCCTGGAAGTTGCAAGCATGCACTTTGCCAGCAGAAGGAAACTGGCTTTACTTTAAACTAGAAGTCATTCATGCAGATAAGCATTAAAACCATTAATGCCAACCTGCAGAATGCAGTATTTACACTGAACTGCAGCTTTAAAGGGAGACTAATTCTGCTAACCCACAAGGACATGAGCCATTTTCTAAAGCTTTGCAGAGAGCAGAGAACTGGAAACCTCTGGAATGCAAACCCAGAGCAAGGCTGAACCTTGCCCCCAGCATCACTCCAGAAGAAATGCTTGCTCACTTTTTCTCCCTTTGGGTTAGAGAAGGAATCTAGGAATATTAGTTTCATTAGATTGGAAACAGCCTTTGTGCACCCAAAGTCTTTGATTAAAGCCCTGCAAGCAACAAAAAACACAGGCTGCAACTTATAAAGCCAAGCACTTACCCCAGCAGAGTTTCATCACTTAGCTGGACAGAGCCTTCTTGCATGTTCTGAGCAAGAGCTGTCAGAGGAAGTTTCTTCTATGGAACAGAAGGAACAGTGCTCAGCTTATAGTGCTACTCACCCTTTCCAGTTTTCCCAGTATATCCCCTCTAAGATTCTTCTTCCATATGGTTTCTATTATGTAAATGCACAGCTCATTCTTTGGCTTTAAGAAAATGCCAAGTCACAAGAAGCTTCAAGCTTCAAGACTCTCAGGTACTTTGAAAAGCATTTTCTTCTCAGACTTAGTTGACATAACTGGCCCAAAATGTGCCCCAGCTGCTATCAAAGACAAGTAAACAGCTTTAACTTGAGATCTAAACAACTAGCTTGGCATATGTCTCCCTGCAGAAGTCCATTCTGGGCATTCAGGATGTCTCTACTATTCAATAAAAGGAGAAGACTTGAATGCTAATCACTTTTGATTATAACACTTTACAAGTACCTATCTATGGCTTTGCTAAAGAGGAGCAGAAATCAAACGTGTACTGGTAACCATTTCGAGTTACCTGGAGATGCCAGTGCACAAAGGGAATTCAAACTATGAGGAGCCTGACCAGAGCTGCAGAATATCTGCTCTTAGTCAAGTCTTGTGTCCTGACACTACAAAGGCACTCCAATGTCGTGGTAGTGTATATGGCTGGGGAATTCCTGTTAGTGTTTTACCATCTAATGTCAACACATGAGATGATCCTACAGGGTTTTCTCCCCTTGTATAACTGGAGGCACAGCAGCTGATCAGTGTTCAGGCCAGACCATATTCAGACTGGTCTTAGAAGCCAAAAGGGCTGTTGTACTTACATGTCTTTTATCAGGATCTGTACCATGCTGGCCCTGGAAACAGGCAATTAACCTCTTCTGTGCAATGTGGCAAACAGACCTCACAGTGTCCAGGCGCCTCTCGATCTGCTCAGTGCAGGGGGAAGGAGGAGGAAGAGAAAACAAAACAGAAAACAGAAGTTATTTCCCTGCCTCAGCAGAAAGCTTCCTCCTGCCCCACACTTGGTGCTTGTGTTGTTTCTCAAGCTCTCCAGCTTACGAGTCCAGCTGCTCAGCAGAAGTGCCCCATAGCAGAAACACTCACAGGACTGGGAAGAGTGGGAAAGGAAGAAAAACACTGCTCCTACTTCTTGTCTCAGCAGAAGAGAATCAGGTTGATACCTGCCATTGGAGATAACAGCACATGCACACAGACACTAATTTAGGGAGGAAAACTGTAGGAAAACACTCATTTCTTGACTGTGACCTTGTAAAGTAGAAGGCTAAAGACATATCTGACTGCTCCTTTACAGTGCACCAAACCTATGCGCTGCTTTCTATGCTGGTTCCTTCTCTGGCCATTAAATACAAGCACAAAGCTCCACTCCTACATGCTACAAAATGGTAGATTAATAGGATTCAAAAAGGATAAGGAGTGAAAAAACCAGGCAGCAATGCACAAACCACTTCTGCTCATCACACTATACTCAAAACATGGCTCAATACATAGACTGTGAACATGACAAAGACAATATGACATTAATCAACTGTTCTTTTAAGGGATTTTAAGTATGGAATTTTGACTTATTTCAAAGAAGACCAAAAGCAAAGCAAGTGATGAGCACTGGGACAGAACTGCTTATGGCAGCGAGCTCTCTATGCACAGCTCCGAAAGAATGCGGTTTATCTGCATTTTGATGACTCACCAAGAATAAAAGGAGGCCCTTTGGAATAGCTTCTTGTTAAAAAACAAGGGGAAAAAGGGAAATCTCATCTGTAGAAATAGTCTGAACCACTTCCAGTTTTTGATACAGCTTTAAAATCACTGCTATTACAGTTTCAGCAGGGCAGTAACTCTGCCCAGCTTTCCTATCCATCATAAATACAGATGAGCTGTCAGAGTAGCAATTTCAGTGCTAAGTTATGATGCCCCATGGATTTAAAGCAGGAGATACACTGCTGGTTTCTCCAGGAGACAGACTGCTATGCTCTAATGAACACAAAATGCTGTAAGTTCTCATTTAGAATGTGACACATCCAAATGACAAGGGCTTTTTCTCCCAAAAGGTTTACTTGGTGCCACTATGCTGGGATATGTATATTCCTAACGTGATTACAACTGGAAGGATGTAATTAGGTCCCAACAAGAGCAAAGAGTAAAAACCAGAGCTGCTAAAAGGGACTGAGATGCAGCAGAAGCAGAGCCTGCAGGGTGTGGGCTGGGAGAAGCTCAAGG